>NC_000071.6:9823333-10140000 GCF_000001635.26 Mus musculus | reverse complement strand
CAAAATCTTGCTAGTGTATGCAATGGTGTCAGCGTTTGGTGGCTGATTATGGGATGGATCCCTGGATATGGCAGTCTCTAAATGGTCCACCCTTTTGTCTCAGCTCCAAACTTTGTCTCTGTAACTCCTTCCGTGGGTGTTTTGTTCCCAATTCTAAGAAGGGGCAAAGTGTCCACACTGTGGTCTTTGTTTTTCTTAAGTTTCATGTGTTTTGCAAATTGTAACTTATATCTTGGGTATTCTAAGTTTCTGGGCTAATATCCACTTATCAGTGAGTACATATTGTGTGAGTTCTTTTGTGATTGGGTTACCTCACTCAGGATGATGCCCTCCTGGTCCATCCATTTGCCTAGGAATTTCATAAATTCATTCTTTTTAATAGCTGAGTAGTACTCCATTGTGTAAATGTACCACATTTTTTGTATGCATTCCTCTATTGAGGAGCATCTGGGTTCTTTCCAGCTTCTGGCTATTATAAATAAGGCTGCTATGAACATAGTGGAGCATGTTTCTTTCTTACTAGTTGGAACATCTTCTAGATATATTCCCAGGAGAGGTATTGTGGGATCCTCCAGTAGTACTATGTCCAATTTTCTGAGGAACCGCCAGACTGATTTCCAGAGTGATTGTACAAGCCTGCAATCCCACCAACAATGGAGGAGTGTTCCTCTTTCTCTACATCCTTGCCAGCATCTGCTGTAACCTGAATCTTTGATCTTAGCCATTCTGACTGGTGTGAGATGGAATCTCAGGATTGTTTTGATTTGCATTTCCCTGATGATTAAGGATGCTGAACATTTTTTTCAGGTGTTTCTAAGCCATTCAGTACTCCTCAGGTGAGAATTCTTTGTTCAGCTCTGAGCCCCATTTTTTAATGGGGTTATTTGATTTTCTGGAGTCCACCTTCTTGAGTTCTTTCTATATATTGAATATTAGTCCCCTATCTGATTTAGGATAGATAAAGATCCTTTCCCAATCTGTTGGTGACTTTTTTGTCTTATTGACGGTGTCTTTTGCCTTACAGAAGCTTTGCAGTTTCATGAGGTCCCATTTGTCAATTCTCGATCTTAAAGCACAAGCCATTGCTGTTCTATTCAGGAATTTTTCCCCTGTGCCAATATCTTCAAGGCTTTTACCCACTTTCTCCTCTATAAGTTTTAGTGTCTCTGGTTTTATGTGGAGCGCCTTGATCCACTTAGATTTGACCTTAGTACAAGGAGATAGGAATGAATCAATTCTCATTCTTCTACATGATAACCACCAGTTGTGCCAGCACCATTTGTTGAAGATGCTGTCTTTTTTCCACTGGATGGTTTTAGCTCCCTTATCAAAGATCAAGTGACCATAGGTGTGTGGGTTCATTTCTGGGTCTTCAATTCTATTCCATTGGTCTACTTGTCTGTTGCTAAACCAGTACCATGCAGTTTTATTGCAATTGCTCTGTAGCAAGCCCACAGCCACAGTGACATGCCTACTATAAGAAGAACACACAGACTCCAACAGGGCCAGGGGACACACCTAAATGTGCTACTCCCTGGGCCAAGCATATGCAATCCATCATTTATATGTACATATTAAATTAAATTTTAATTCCTTTAATTCCTTATTGTACAATGAAACACCATAATACTGTCTGAACACCTAAATACCTAAATTATGTAATAACAGATTTCTTTCCACATTATAAAACTATTCATCACTATAAGCTGCTTAACATACATAATTTACTAGCACATTTTCAATGTGACATGTAATATATTAGCCTTTACTATTCTCATTATTATTCTGTCATTTTGTAGGTTGTCATTCTGGTATGATATGATCATGGTTCTATGACACTTAGAAGTTTACTTGAAGGAACTCTTGGCATACCAAAAAATACATTTTAATGGTAAAATGAAATCTTTCCCTATATGAATCTAAGGTTCATTTTTTTTATTCTTTTCCTCAAGACCATGCTATATGTTTTTATCTTGTACTTAAATTTTAAGATTTAGTTTTTACATAAAAATTTACTGAAAATTTGATTAAAGATTGAATTGAAACTTTACATTACTTTGAGTCAGTGACTGATTTTCCTGTCTTGATTCTACAGCTCCATGAGCAAGGGAGGTCCTTCCATTTTCTAGTGTCTTCAATTATGTCATTCACTATTTAAAAGTTTTCATTCTATAGGTCCTTCCTTTCCTTGGTTAGCTATATTTCAAAGGTGTTGGGGTGGCTGGAGGGGTGTTTTTGATCTCCTTTTACTTTTTGGTTATTTTAATGGGAATAATTCTCTAACTTGTTTCTTAATATGCTGGCTATTTGTATATGAAGGCCACTCATTTTTATATTGATTTTGTACTGACACAAGAAAGAAAATATTGATCAGCATGATGTGTTTTAAATCAGAATATTTAGGGTCTTTTATGTATGGAATCATGTCATTTTCAAATATTGATATTTTAATTTTTTGTTTCCTTTTAATTCCTACTTTTGTCTTATTCTTCTAGTTATAACTGAATGCATCACATTAAATAGAAATGGGGAATGTGGACACTCATTTCTTATGGTTGACTTTATGTAGAATGTTTCAATTTCTTTTTTCTTTTTTCATTTTTACCTTTTTAAAATTATTTTTATTGGCTATTTTATTTATTTACATTTCAAATGTTATCCCCCTTCCTAGTTTCCCTTCCACAAGCCCCCTATCCCATTCCCACTCCCCCACACACCTAACCAATCCTGCCTCAACTCCTAGCATTCCCCTATGTTGGAACATGAAGTTTATACAGCACCAAGTTCCCTCCCATTGATGCCAGATAAGGCCATCCTATGCTACAAAAGCAGCTGGAGCCATGGGTCCCTTCCTGTGTAATCTTTGGTTGGTGGTTTAGTCCTTGGAGCTCTGGGTAGTCTGGCTGGTTGGTATTTTGGTTCTTCCTATGGGGTTGCAAACCCCTTCAACTCTTTCAATCCTTCTCCTAACTCTTCCATTGGAGTTCCTGTGCTCCATCTTGTCGTTGACTGTGAGCATCCACATCTGTATTGTCAGGCTCTGGCAGAGCCTCTCAGGGGACAACTATACCAGGCTCCTGTAAGCAAGTGCTTCTTGGCATCAGCAACTGTGTCTGGGTTTGGTGTCTGCAAATGTGATGAATCCTTATGCCGGGCAGTCTCTGTATGGCCTTTCTCTCAATCTCTGCTCAACTCTTTATCACTGCATTTCTTTAGACAGAAGCCATTCTGGGTTCAAATACTTGAGAAGGCTTGGTGGCCCCATCCCTCAACCAGGGGCTGGGCCTAATCTCTGGATATGGTCTCTACAGGTTCTCTCTCCCCTTTGTTGGGTATTTCAGCTAATATCATGACTGTTATGTCCTGGGAGCCTCCTGCTTTCCTGACATCTGGGACTTTCTGGTGGCTACCCCAGTTTCCCATCCCCTGTTGCTAGACACCTCTGTTCAGTTTCTTGACACACTGTACTTCTCCTCTGTTTCTTCCCACACCTGATCCTGTTCCCTCTTTTCCCTCACTCTGCCTTTAACTCCCAGGTCCCTCCCTCCCTCTACCTCAGGAGATTGTTTTGTTCCCCCTTCTAAGTAGTATTGAAGCATCCACACTTTGGTGTTCCTTTTTCTTGAGCTTCATAAGGTTTGTGAGTTGTATCATAGGTATTCCAAGTGTTTTGCTTAATATCCACTTATGAGAGATTATATACCATGTGTGTTCTTTTGTTACTGGGCTACCTCACTCAGGATGATGATTTTTAGTTCCATCCATTTGCCTAAGAATTTCATCTTTAATAGCTGAGTAGTACTCCATTGTGTAAATGTACCACATTTTCTGTATCTATTCCTCTGCTGAAGTAAATCTAGGTTCTTTCCAGCTCCTGGCTATTATAAATAAGGCTGCTATGAATATAGTAGAACATGTGTCCTTATTACATGTTGGAGCATCTTTTGGGTAAATGCCCAGGAGTGGTATATCTGGGTCTTCAGGTAGTACTATACCCAATTTTCTGAGGAACCACCAGACTGGTTTCCAGAGGGGTTATACCAGCTTGTAATCCAACCAGCAATGGAGGAGTGTTCCTTTCTCCACATCCTTCCCAGCATCTTGTCACCTAGTTTTTATGTTAGCCATTCTCAGTGGTGTGACATGGAATCTCAGTGTCATTTTGATTTACATTTCCCTGATAACTAAGGATACTGTCATTTTGATTTACATTTCCCTGATAACTAAGGATATTGAACACTTCTTTAGGTGCTTCTTGGCCATTTGAGATTCCTCAGTTGAGAATGAATTGTTTAGCTCTGTACCCTGTTTTTTAAATAGGGTTCCTTGTTTTGCTGGAGTCTAAATTCTTTTTTTGTTTGTTTGTTTGTTTTGTTTTGTTTTGTTTTGTTTTTTGTTTTTTCAAGACAGGTTTTCTCTGTGTAGCCCTGGCTGTCCTGGCACTCACTTTGTAGATCAGGCTGACCTCGAACTCAGAAATTCGCCTGCCTCTGCCTCTCAAGTGCTGGGATTAAAGGTGTGTGCTACCACTCCCGGCTGGAGTCTGAATTCTTAAGTTCTTTGTATATATTGGATATTAGCCCTCTATTGGATGTATGGTTAGTAAAGATCTTTTCCCAATATGCAGGTTGCCATTTTTCTCTGTTGACAGTGTTCTTTGCCTTACAGAATCTTTTCAGTTTCCTGAGATCCCAATTGTCTAGAGTTGATCTTAGAGTAGGGGACATTAATGTGTTCTTTTGTGACTGGGCTACCTCACTCAGGATGATGTTTTCTAGTTCCATCCATTTGCCAAAGACATTCGGGCAACTTTCCCTTATGCTGATGTGTTTGAGGCTCTTTTCCACTTTCTTTCTATTAGATTTAGTGAATCTAGCTTTCTGTGGAGGCCCTTGATCCACTTGGACTTGAGCTTTGTATAAGGAGATAGAAATCGATCAATTTGCACTCTTTAACATGCTGACTGCCATTTGAGCCAGCATGATGTCTTTTCTCCATTTTATGGTTTTGGCTTCTTTATTAGAGATCCGTTGACCATAGGTGTGTGGGTTTAATTGTGGGTCTTCTATTCTATGCCATTGATCTACATGCCTGTCTCTGTAGCAATACCATACTGTTTTTTAACACTATCTACTTGTAGTACAGCTTCAGCTCAGGAAGAGTATTTGCCCCAGAAGTTCTTATTGCTGAGAATAGTTTTCCCTATCTTGGGTTTTTTTTTTTGTCATTTCAGTTGGATTTGAGAATTGCTCTTCCTATCTCTGAGAAGAATTGAGATAGGATTTTGATGGGAATTGCATTGAATATGTAGATTGCTTTTGATAAGATGACCATGTTTACTATGTTAACTGCTTATCCACTAGCATGGGAGATCTTTCCATCTTCTGAGGTCTTCTTCAATTTCAGTTTTAGAGACTTGAAGTTCTTATTATAAACAGTTTCACTTGATTTGTTAGAGTCACAACAAAACATTTTTATATTACTTCTAACTATTGTGAAGAGTATAGAATTTTTTATTATTTAAATGCTTTTTATTCAACAAATGTATTAATGAGTATTTTGAGAATCAAATAATACATAAAAATTTGCTCAACTTTTATATTCATATCCGTTCATACACTAAAAATATCATTAATGTATATTTAATACTATCCATCACTGAGGATCCTATACCTAATGTTGACTATTAAATTGTTTCATACAAAATATTCTTTGGAAATTAAGCATTGTAAGAGTGCATAAAATATTGAAAATGGATCATTAAGAAATATATTCAAATATATATACCTTACATGATATCACCTGACATAGTGAGAGAGTGTTTAAAATGCATTATATATCTGTAAACAATCAGTTTACTTAAAAAAGATTATCAGTGTTTCTAGGAGAGAAATTATTTTATAAGTAAGTATATTTTTAAAATTTCAAAATAGCAAAAACTCTTTGAACTTAAACATTAAGAAAAACCTAGTTTTACAGTAAGAAAAATTATTAATAATATTTCCATGAAGTTTGCACAATATGAATTTAATATTTTCAACTGTAGATATACAATCAAGAGAATAGTTATTTTAAAATATGTTTCACTGTTATGTCTCCCTTTTCAATTCTGATTTTGTTAATTTGGATACTGTCCCTGTATCCTATGGTTAGTCTGGCTAAGGGTTTATCGTGTTGATTTCCTCAAAGAACCAGCTCCTGGTTTGTTTGTTTTTTTTATTTGTGTGTGTGTGTGTGTAGTTCTTTTGTTCCTACTTGGTTATTTTCAGCCCTAAGTTTGAATATTTCCTGCCTTCTACTCCTCTTGGGTGTATTTGCTCCTTTTTCTCTTAGAGCTTTCAGATGTGCTGTTAAGATGCTAGTGTGTGCTCTATCCTTTTCTTTTTGGAGGCATTCAGAGCTATGAGATTTCCTCTTAGCACTGCTTCAATTGTGTCTCATAAGTTTGGGTATGTTGTGCCTTCATTTTCATTAAATTCTAAAAAGTTTTTAGTATCTTTTGTTATTTCTTCCTTGACCAAGTTATCATTGAGTAGGGCGTTGTTCAGCTTCCATGTGTATGTGTGCTTTCTGTTGTTTTTGTTGCTATTGAAGACAAGCCTAAGTCTGTGGTGATCTGATAGGATGCATGGGATTATTTCAATCTTCCTGTATCTGTTAAGAGCTGCTTTGTGACCTATTGCATGGTCAGTTTTAGAGACGGTACCATGTGGTGCTGAAAAGAAGGTATAATCTTTTGCTTTTGGATGAAGTGTTCTATAAATATCTGTTAGATCATTTGGCTCATAACTTCTGTTAGTTTCACTGTGTCTCTGTTTGGTTTGTGTTTCTAAGATCTGTCCATTGCTGAGAGTGGGGTGTTGAAGTCTCCCACTATTATTGTGTGGGGTGCAATGTCTATTTTGAACTTTAATAAAGATTCTTGTATGAATGTTGGTGCTCTTGCATTTGGAGGATAGATGGTGAGAATTGTGAGTTCATCTTGGTTGATTTTTCCTTTGACCAGTATGAAGTATCTTTCCTTATCTTTTTTTGACAACTTTTGGTTGAGAGTTGATTTTATTTGATATTAGAATGGCTACTTTGTCTTGTTTCTTGGGACCATTTGCTTGGAAAATTGTTTTCCAGCCTTTTAATCTGAGGTAGTGACTGTCTGCGGCATTGAGGTGTGTTTCCTGTATGCACCAAATTTCTGGGTCCTGTTTATGTATCTAGTCTATTAGTCTATGTTTTTTATTGGGGAATTAAGTCCATTGATATTATGAGATATAGAAATAGCACTTGCTCTTTTCTCTTATTTTTGTTGTTAGAGGTGAATTATGTTTTTGTGGCTCTTTTCTTTTGGATTTGTTGAAAGAAGATTACTTTCTTGCTTTTTCTTGATTGTAGTTTTCCTCCCTGTGTTGGAGTTTTTCATCTATTATCCTTTGTTGGGCTGGATTTGTGAAAAGATAATGTTTAAATTTGGTTTTGTCTTCATTTGTTGAACTATGTTAACTGAGAGTTTTGCTGGGTATAGTAGCTTGAGCTCTTATTTTTGTTCTTTTAGGGTCTTTATGACATCTGTCCAGGACTTTCTGCCTTTTAGAGTCTCTGCTGAGAAGTCTGGTGTAATTCTTATATGTCTGCCTTTATATGTTACTTGACCTTTTCCTTTACCTCTTTTAATATTCTTTCTTCATTCTGTGCATTTGGTGTATTTTAGTTATTATGTGTTGGGAGAAATTTCTTTTCTGGTCCAATCTATTTGGGGTTCTGTAGACTTCTTGTATATTTATGGGCTTCTCTTCATTAAGTTAGGAAAAATTTCTTCTAAAATTTTGTCGAAGATGTTAGCTGGCCCTTTGAGTTGGGAATCTTCACTCTCTTCTGTACCTATTATCCTTAGATTTGGTCTTCTTATTGTGTCCTGAATTTCCTAGATGTTTTGGGTTAAGAGCTTTTTACACTTTGCATTTTCTTTGACTGTTATGTAAATGTTTTCTATGGTACCTCTGCCCCTGAGATTCTCTCTTCTACCTCTTGTATTAAGTTGGTGATGCTTGCTTCTATGACTCCTGATCTTTTTGGTAGGTTTTCTATCTTCATGGATGTCTCCCATTGTGATTTCTTTATTGTTTCTATTTCCAGTTTTAGATCCTTAATGGTTTTGTTTAACTTCTTCACCTATTTGGTTGTGTTTTCCTGTATTTCTTTAAGGAATTTATGTGTTTCCTCTTTAAGGGCTTCTACCTGCTTATTTTTCCCCCCTGTGTTTCCTTAAGGGATTTAATATTTTTCTTAAAGTTCTCTGTAATCTTCATAAGATATTTTAGATCTGAATCTTGCTTTTTATGTGCTTGAAGTATCCAGGGTTACTGTGGTGGGAGAACTGTTTTTTGATTTTGCCAAGTAGCATTGGTTTCTATTGCTTATATTCTTGTGTTTGCCTCCCACCTCTCTCTGCAGTTAGCTGGCCTTTCTTTCTCTGACTGTAGCTTGTCCCTCCTGTGAGCTTATGAGACTGTGAGCTTAGATGCGTCAACACCCTTGGGGGACGAGTTTTCTCTGGACGGTATTGGGATGTGGTGGGCTGTGGTTCAGGGTCAGTTCCCATGCACAAATGAAAACAGGAAGGTTCCTGTCCCTGTCTTCTCTGTGTTTTATGGGTCCACTAGGTCCCAAATGGTTCCCACTTGGGCCTAGTATTGGTCTGGTCCTGGTTCTCTCACCTGTGAGTTTCGGTCTGTCAGCAGTCCTGGGGGATAAGTTATGTCTGGGTAGGACTAGGGTACAGAGGGCTATGGGATAGAGTCAGCTCCCAGATACAGATCACTTCAAATTATTCTCTCCAACATATGTGCTATTGTTTATAGGTTTTTAATGTATAACAACATGTGCATTCTGTTCCTAATCTATCAAGAGTTTTATAGTAAAAGGATATTGTTTCTACCAGAATTTGCTGAATCTATTGAGATGAGTGTGTGATATGTGTATATAAGGCCATTTATTTTATAAATTACATTCATTGAGTTACATTCTTTGAAATATCTTAGTATCTGTAGACTGAAGTTAATTTGGTCAGGATAAAAAGTCTTTCTGATATGATCTTGGCTTTGATTTGTAAGTATTTTATTGAGGATTTTCGCATCTACATTCATCAGAGAGATCATTTTCTAATTATCTTTGTTGTCTCTATTTTGATTTATCATTATAATACTTGCTTCAGAGAAAGATTTTGGAACTATTCCTTTTCGTTCTTATAAATGCACTACTCTGAGAAGCATAGTTTTATGTTCTTTAAAATTCTGATGAAATTCTGCACCAAGTATTTGGATTGGACCTTGGTTAATACGGACATGGATTATTTCTATTTCAATATTTGTTTGAATTTCCATATTGAATACTCAATATTGAAATATTGAATTTCAATATTACTACTTCAGTATTTAGTTTGATTCTGGTCTGTTAAATTGTCTATTGAGAAGTTAGGTGGTTCTTCCTCCCAGACCATGCTCCCAGAAATAAGACACAGACTCAAATTATATATTTATAAATACCTTGGCCATTTAGCTAGGCTCTTTTATGGTGAGATCATAGCTTAAAATAACCCGTGTATTCTAATCTAAATTTTGCTACATTCTTGGTTACCTGTGCTCATGTCTTGTCAAATCTTCCCAGGTGGTTCTCCCACCTGGCATTATCAGAGAATCCTTTCTGTCTCTGGAATATTTCACCTCCTATTTCCTGCCTAAGCTATAGGTCATCAGACTTATAATCGACAGGTGCCACATCCATACAGACAGAAGATTTTTAAGCATTACAGCAACAAATTATAATAGAAACATCAAGGATAATTAGAAAATAGTCTCTCTGATGATTGTAGATGCAAAAATCCTCAGTAAAATACTTACAAATAGAAGCAAAGATCACATAAGAAAGACCATTTATCCTGACCAAATTAACTTCAGTCTATAGATGTTAAGGTATTTCAAAGAATATAACTCAATGAATATAACTTTTTAAAAATAGCCTTACATGCACATATCTACAGTCCATCTCAGTTTTAGTTTAGTAAATAGATAATATGCTATAAGAAAGTCTTCAATTTCTGATTGATTTTTCAATAGTCTAGATTATATAATCTAAATATATTTTTATTTTAGACATCTTTTGAACATTTCTCTATAATGAAAGTTCAAACAATCTATTCCAATTATAATTTCCTCTCCCTTATCTCCTCCCAGGCACTTCTAACCTCCTTACTGATCTACTTCCATATATGTGTAAAAAACAAAGCAAAAAAAAAAAAAAACAAAAACAACAAATTAGAATAAAATTAAATCAATATCAAAATCAAAAGAAATATATCCATGCACAAACAAAACATATAAAAATGAGTATATATACTATACCTTAATTATATATTCATAAACTGTCACAATATGTCTATCATATTTACCTTCAAATTTAATGCTATTACTTTATAAATTTTTGCTTTACTTATGTCTGTGTTTATTTTTAATCTGAGTCCAATTAGTGCAATATGTTCATAAACATGGGAAACTTACTGGTGGCCATAAAGGAAAATGACCTTTTGTGTTTGGCCCATAGAGAATTCCACTATTAGGAGGTGTGGACTTGCTGAAGTAAACCTTTTTGAAAACACTGTGGGAGAAGACTTTGTGGTCTCTTGTGCTTAAGTTATGTCCAAAACCTTCAATGGCTAATTGTTCCATAGTTAGGTTTGGGTCCCCTTCCACCAATCAATTCTGAAAATTTTAACTTGTTTAATCAGGACACATACACAGACACACAGACACACAGACACACACCATCAATTCTGTATTTCCTTGATTTTTAAGCCATTGTTTAATATTTGTGTTTTAATTCCTATTCATTGATTTCCTCCTTGAATTTACCTCTGTGTTTTGTAGATTTTTATGTTTGGTTTTATTTGGTTTCTCTAATTTTTTAAAGTTATATTAGTAGGTTAGTAAGATGATGCCCCTCCAGGTTTAATGTAAAGAACTTTGAGCTCTAAATTTCCCTCTAGAAATTGTATTTATTGTATCTCATGGCCTTTGTTACTTGCATTTTCTTTATTATTCATCTATAGAATATTTAAACTTTTATTCGTGATTTTCTCAGTGATAAATCCATCATGCAATAATATGCTACTTAATATCCACGAATTTTTGTACTTTCTGTAGTGTTTCAATTTTCACCTGGAGATTGTCTTCATTATGTCTCATGGGCTTTGTTTTTTGTGTTTTCATTACTGTATTTTATAGAATCTTAAATTTTTATTCTTGATTTTATCAATGATATATCTACCATCCAATAATATGAGAGTTTACACACACAAATTTGTGCATTTTCTATAGTATTTCTTATTGTTGACTTTTAATTTTATTGTGGACAGAAAGAATACAGGGCCAGGCATGGTGGCACATGCCTTTAATCCCAGCTTTTGCGAGGCAGAGGTAGGCAGATTTCTGAGTTCAAGGCCAGCCTGGTCTACAGAGTGAGTTCCAGGACAGCCAGGGCTATACAGAGAAACCCTGTCTCAAAAACCAAACAAACAAAAATACAGGGGGATGGTTAAATGTCCCTGTACTTACTGATGCTTTCCTGGGCTCTGATCTATGATTTATTTTAGAGAAAATCACATGGATAAATGGAAGGAATGTTCCCTTATAGAGTTTCAGTGAAATGTTCTGTCACAGTTTGTAAATTGCTTCTACTATGGTGTCAATTATCTCTTATCTTCTCTGTTTCCTTTTCTTTTTTGCATTATATTTTAAATTTTTTTATTTATTCTTTGGCAGTTTCATAAATATATACAATATATCTTGTTCACATTAACCAAAATTCTTCTTCATTTTTTTTCAAATCCTATAAACACATCTCATTCTCACATTCACAGTATGAGTTTAAAACACACAGGAGGTAAGGGCAGCAATTGGGTAGGTAGCATGAATAAGTCTATCTGCAAAAAGTTGTGAAGGAATTTATTTCCATTCCTTTAAGTTCTTCCAGGATTTGTTTGTTTATTTGTTTTTGCATTCACCAAACTCTCCAAAGATGTTCATAGTTGTTCTTTTGATTTCTGTGTTGTGAGTTTGGTCTAGGTTTTTCTCATTTGGGATATTACTATGGGGTTGGTGATATAAAGACAAAACATATTGTCTTGGTTTTCATATTGCTTGTGTTTGTACAATGGAATCTGGTAAAATGGAGTTGGGTTATTGGGAAGGGCTTTTGATATGAGTTTTTGGCTTTTCTGTGTTGAATAAGTGTATAGAACTGGATTCACTGTTATCATGACTTGGGTGGCATTAAATCAACTATGAAATACTTAAATCTCAATCTAGGAACCTAGATATTTAGCTAAGTTGATGGTTATGGGTTTTTTTTTTGTTGTTGTTGTTGTTTTTTTGGTTTATTTGTTTTGTTTTATAGAATGTATATATTTAACTTTATGTTTACTTTATTTTTTCTTTGTTTTTAAAAATTAATTTATTTTTTTACAATCCATACTTTATTCCCAATCTACTCTCCAACTGTTTCACATCCCATACCTCCTCCCCACCACCCTGTCTCCACATGGATGTCCCTACACCCCATGCCACCTGACCTCTAAACTTCCTGGGGCCTCCAGTCTCTTGAGGGTGAGGTGCATCATCTCTGAATAAACTCAGACCTGGAAGTACTCTACTGTATGTGTGTTGGGGGCCTCATATCAGCTGCTACATGCTGTCTGTTTAGTGGCCCAGTATTTGAGAAATCTTGGGGGTCTAGATTGAGACTGTTAGTGCTCCTACAGGATTGCCCTTCTCCTCAGATTCTTTCAGCCTTCCCTAATTCAACAGCAGGGACCAGCTGCTTCTGTCCATTGGTTGGGTGCAAATATCTGCATCTGACTCTTTCAGCTGCTTGTTGGGTCTTTTGAAGGGCAGTCATGATAAGTCCCTTTTTGTGAGTACTCCATAGCCTCAGTAATCGTAATAGTAATAGTAATAGTAATAGTAATAGTAATAGTAATAGGTAATAGTAATAGTAATAATAATAGCCTTGGGACCTCCCCTTGAGCTGGATTCCACTTTGTGCCTGTTGTTATAACTTCTTTTCCTCAAACTCCTCTCCATTTCCACCCCTTTAATTCTTTCAGACAGGAAAAATTATGGGTCAGAGTTGTGACTGTGGGATAGCAACCCCATCCCTCATTTGATGTCCTGTCTTCCTGCTGGAGGTGGGCTTTATAAGTTCCCTCTCCCTATTGTCAGGCATTTCATGTAAGGTCCCTCCCTTTGAGTCCTGAGAGTCTCTCACTTCCCAGATTTTTTTTTGGTGCATTATGGATGGTCCCCACAACATCTTATTTCCCAAGGTTTCCTGTTTTCATTCTTTCTGTTGGCCCTCGGTGATTCAGTCCTTTTTCCCCACCCAAAACCAGATCAGGTTCCTTTCTAACCTCACTCCTTCTCCCCATCCACTTTTCCTCCTAGGTCCCTCCCTCCTTCCCCACTTGTGATTGCTTTCTTCTCTCTCCCAAGTGGTATAACCTAAGTCTTGTATGCTCCCATTTGGTCAAGAATAGCAACTGGAAGATGCAGAAAGACGAAGGAGTGCAGAATTTTAGGGAAACCTGAGAGAGCAGAACTGGGAAAAAAAGCAAAGATATTATATGGCCTTATGCAATGGCTATAGGATCAGGGAAGTGCAGCAGGGAAAGCTGTTGAGTGTTCCTAGAGCAAGGATCTAAGAACCAATAGCAGAAGCACTGAACCTTTTGTACCTGCTTGAGGGTCCCTGAAGAACAGTGGGTAGTTTTGGAGAGTCCCAGAAGGAAAGAGTCAAAAAAGGCTGCTGAGGCCTCATGTGGTAGTTCATTGGTCAATACCCTTAGGTTGAGATAGAGTCTCTCAGAGCCTAGAACATCACAAGTTAGGTAGGTATGCCAGTCAGTGATACCCCCCAGAGCTGTGATTATTAGTGCATGCCAATAATCCTGATACCACAGCCAGTCTTTAAAATGTGAGTTCAGGAGATAAGTATATCTCAGCTCCTTGCAGTTACAAAGAAAATACTTTACTAACTGAGCATTGAGTCTTTTAAAGGCAGGGAAAACATATTAGTACACAATAACAACAGCTACAGTAGGGAAGACCACTATAAATCAGACCACTATAAATCAGAAATGATTTTGGCTTAAGAGTAAACTAAAATCTTATTACTTATCCACTCCGGTGTTGCGCTGACATCACAAGCACCTTGAGGCAAGGTCTAAGCACAGCCCCCTCATGCAGTCAGCAGGATCAGAGGAGAAAGAAGGTAATTCTAAACACCCTGCAAAATTTCAGAAATAATATTTGCAAAAGAGATGGATGAGCAAAAGAGGATTAGCTTCTACTAAATTTGTTTGAGTTTACTTGTATTTCAAAAATTTCAGGTGACCAAAATAAAATGTACCCTTCACATGTCCCCTTGAAAGGTTGAGAATAAACTGCAGAATTGCATATTTTATCTCATTGCAAAAACATTCATCGTCACCTAGAACATGGACATTTACGATAATTCTGCTTTTTAAACATCATCCCAACAACAGTGCAGCTGCCTATTAGAAGAGCCATCTAATCAGTACCAAACACTCCAGACATGTGCTAAATGAATACATAAATAGATATCCTGCCAAGCAGCTCATGCAGAAAAACTCACTTAAATAAGCTTAGCAAAGAGACATCTTCAATCGTATGTAAGCGATTGCAACCAATATTGTTTTGTCATGCATTTTTAATTTTTTTCCTCTATTTGGAAATTGTTAAACCTTGTAAATCTTCTAAAATATATTAGGTATTTTTCAAAGAAACTCATTTGAGAAACTACATGTTTTACAAAAATTGACTAATGAAATAAATGGAAACAGTATATTATCAAATGTATAAAATACTATTCATAACTGTGAATATTTTAAGACATTAGAAGAAAGCCATTGGCGTTTCAGGAGGCAAGATTAAATTCAATACAACAGAACTCAGAGTGATTTTGGACCTCAAGTTTCTAGTTCTTAGGATAGAGAGAGGCTAGCACATGAAAATAGAAAAAAAAAGGCGCCTGTAGGGAATGGCACTCTTAGGAGGTGTGTCCCTTGAAGTATGTCTTTGTTAGAGGAAGTACATACACAAGTGGTAGGCTTTGAAGTCTCTGAAGCACAAGCCTGATCTTTTCAGTTTCCTTTGGATCAAGATGTAGAACTCTCACCTTCTTCTCTAGTACCATGTCTCCCTGGATGCTACCATGCTTCTCAACATGATGATAATGAACTAAACATCTGAAACTGTCCAGTCCCAACTAAATGATTTCCTTTGTAAGAGTTGCCATGGCTATGGTGTCTCTTCATAGTAATAGAAATCCTAAGACTGCTGGGCGGTGGTGTCTCACACCTTTAATCTCAGCACTTGGGAGGTAAAGGCAGGTGGAATTCTGAGTTCAAGGCCAGCCTGGTCTACAAAGTGAGTTCCAGGACAGCCAGGGCTATACAGAGAAACCCTGTCTCAAAAATACAAAAACAAACAAACAAACAAATAAACAAGCAAAGAAACCCTAAGACTAAGACAACCTCCATAGAGATTTGGATTTTAGAGGACAGAATAAAAACTTTGATGGTGAAAATATCCTTCTAATAGATTTTAATAGTTAATTGAATTAGCATGTCTTTTATTGTTTAAATGAACATTCCAATACTATCCCTAATTTGCATTTAGATTGACCTTCTCTCTTGGTTTCGAACATACACACACACACAAATACACACATATAAACAAATTTTACTTCATTTCATTGTTTAGAAAAATTAACTGTCACTACTGTTTCACTCATATATTGAAAAGCTAGCTAAACATATAGCTACACTAAGTGTAGAAATAAAAATTTATCAGATTTTATATTGATTGAGTAAGCATGAAAAATATTTTGGTTAAACTTCTTAAATGCCTTCTTTAGTTACTAATATTTTCTCAAAGAAAGAAAATTGACTTTTTATTAATTATATTACAGTAATAGAAAATACTAAAGGAAATTTGGGTTTATATGTATTCTATAAGGTCATACTATTGTTTTAGGGGCTATGAGATCTATACTGATAAACACTTTAATTCTAAATGCTGTTAGACTGTATTTCTTTTTGATTAGCTTTAGCTAGAATTTAATAAGATGTGTTATTTTGTTTATTTGTTTTTAAGAAAAAATAGGTTTTATTTTAGCTCACAGTTTAAATTAGACTCCATCATTGCTAGGAAACCACACCAAGACCTTAAGACAAATGATATAAACTTGAGACATCTTGTCTCAGTGCATCCACCTCAATTGTTGAAAAGCAGAGAATATTGACTAATACGTGAGTGTTTGTGCTCCATACACTCTCTAAATTTATACAGTTCAGAATACCTTGGCTATGAAATAGAGCAACCTAAACATAATAAAAGTCATATATAGCAATCAGCAATCCAATAACCAATATAAAATTGAATACAGAGAAAATTAAAGCAATTCCACTGAAATCAAGGACAAGAAAAGGCTTTGACACTCTCCCTATATATTAAATATAGTACATGAACTGCTAGCTAGAGCAATAAGAAAACTAAAAGATATGAAGGGAACAGATATTGGAAAGAAAGAAATCAAAGTGTTTCTCTTTGTAGATGATATGACATTATATGTAAGTGATCCCAACAATTCTACCATAGAACTCATACAGCTGATTAACACCTTCAGCAAAGTTGCTGGATACAAAATTAACTCAAAAGAAAAATCAGTAGCTCTCCTTTCTACAAATAATTAACAGCCTGAGAAAGAAATTAGGGAAACAACATTTTTTTTTACAATAACCACGAATAATATAAAATATTTTGATGTAACTCTAAGCAAGTGTGAAGATCGGTATGACAAGAACTTCAGGTCTCTGAATAAATAAATTAAGGAAGACATCAGAAGATGGAAAGATATGGATCAATAAGAGTACCATAGTGAAAATGACCATCTTACTGAAAGAAGTCTACAGATTCATGTAATTTCCATGACAATTCCAACACAATTCTTTACAGACCTTGAGAGAAAAACAAACAAACAATCAAAAAACCTCTCAGCTTCATATGGAAAAACAACCAGTAGAGCTAAAACAACCTATAAAGTAAAAGAAATTCTGGAGGTATCACCTTTCCTGAGTTCAAGATGTACTACTAATCCTTAGACATAAACTGCATGTTATTTGTATAGAAACAGACATATTTAGTAATAGAGTGGAATTGAAGACTCTGAAATAAATCCACATACCTATAGTCACTTAATTTTTAATGAAGACAAAACCATACAATGAAAAAATGATAGCATCTTCAACAAATGGTGCCCGTGTAGTTGGATTGCTGCATGTAAAATAATGCAGATAGATCTATATTTATCACCCTGCACAAAACTCAAGTCCATGCAGATCAAAAAGCTCAAAATAAAACCAGATACACTAAATCCAACGAAACAGAAATTGGGGACTAGCCTTGAACTCATCAGTACAGGAGACCAATTCCTGACCAGAACTTTAATGGCTCAGTCCCTAAGATCAACAATGGATAAATGGGAGCTCTTGAAACTCTAACAATTTTGTAAGACAAAGGACACTGTCAATAGGGGAAAAAAAGCAGCAAGCTTCCCTTTGGGAAAGGAACTTCAACAACCTTATATCCAACAGAGTGTTAATATCCATAATTTATAAGGAGCTCAAGGAACTAGAGACCAACAATCCAGTAAATAACATATATAAAAGTAAGGTAAAAAGCTAAACAGAAAAATCTAATCAGAACATTTTCTAATGGCCAAGAAGCACTTAAAGAAATGTTCAACATTTTTAGTTATCAGGGAAATGCAAATCAAAACGACCCTGAGATGCCATTTTATACCCATAAGAATGCATGAGATCAGAAACTGAAGTGATAGAATATGCTTTTGAGGATGGTGAGCATGCTAGTGAGAGGGCAAACCCGTGCAACCACTTTCGAAATCAATTTGGCATTTTCTCAGAAAACTGAGACTAGATCTACCTCAAGACCCAACTATACCACTCTTGGTCATATACCCAAAAGATGTCCCACTATATCACAGGGATAGTGGATATTCATAGCAGTTTTATTCATAATGACCGGAAACTGAAAACAACCTAAATGTCCCTCAACCAAAGAATGGATAAAGAAAATATGACCCATCTCCACAATGGAATACTATTCAGTTATTAAAAACAAAAACAGCATGAATTGTTCAGGTAAATGGATGGAATTTGAGAATATCATCCTAAGTGAGGTACCCAGAACTAGAGAGACATGCATGGAATGCACTCACTTATAAGTGGATATTAGCCATAAAGTGCAAGACAACCAGGTTATAATCCACAGATCCAAAGATACTGGGTCATAAGGAGGTCCCAAGGGAGAATGCATGAGTCTCATTCAGAACAAGAAATAAAATAGTCATAGTATGTGGATAGAGAGAAGGAGGTGGGTAGAAAAGGAAATGAGGAGGGGAACAGAGATGCCAATCAGATGTGGGGAGATGTGGTGGGGGTGCAGGGGAGGGATGAAAATAAGAATGACAACCAGCACATGGGTTGGGGGTCATCTGTAATGACTAGCTGGAGGCCTAGGACAGGAGAGGATTAGGTAACCAATGACTTCTCCAATTGAGATCCATCCAATGTGAGAGAGTCAATCCCTGACATTGTTAATGATATTCTGCTACGCTTGCAAACAGGAATCTAGCATAACTGTCTCACGAGAAGCTTCATCCAGCATCGAAAGGAGGCAGATACAGAAGTAGTTCTATCCAAAGATCCAGCTATACTGCTCCTGGGCATACCACACCCAAATTTTGCTTCACCATATCACACAAGGACAAATTCTCCTCTATGCTCATAGTAGCTTTCTTTATAATAGCCAGAAACTGGAAACAACTCAGATGTTCTGAAAAGTGGATAAAGAAATTATTGTAATGGAATACTAATCAGCTATTAAAAACAAGAACATCATCAAATTTTCAGGCAAATGGATGGGACTAAAAATATCAACCTGAGTGAAGTGTCTATACCCAAAAGGACATGCATACTATATACTCACTTTTAAATGAATATGAGCCATAAAGTACAAGATATCCACAATAAACTCCACAGACTCAAAGAATCTAAACAAGAAGAGAGGCCCAAGCAAGGATGCTTGAATCTCACCTAGAAGGGGGGATAAAATGGTCGTAGGAGACAGATAGAGGGAGGGAACAGGATGGGAGAGGGGACAGGGAAAGGAATTGAGGGATTCAGGATCAGATGAGGGGTAAGAAAGGAGAGAGGGTCAGAGGGCCAAGAAAATGAATGGAAATCCGAGGCTGACATAGCTGAGGAGATGGTAGATCTCTAGGACATGCCAGAGTCCTGGGATGGAGGAAGCTTCTAGAAGTCTATAGGGGTGTTTTTAGCTGAGACTCATAATAGTGGGAATATAGAACCTAAAGTGGCTACCTCCTGTAGCTACACAGGATCCCTAGTGGAGGAATAAAGACACCAACCCAGGAAGTGGGAGTGGGTGGGTTGGGCAGCAGGGCGGGGGGCAGGGTATAAGGGTCTTTGGGGATAGCATTTGAAATTTAAATGAAGAAAATATTTAATAAAAATGCCTTAATAATAAAAAAGACACCAACCCACCCACAAAGCATTTGACCCAAAACTTGTCCTGTCTAGAAGAAATGCAGGGACAAAAATGGAACAGAGACAGGGAAAGGCAAACAAATAACTGACCCAACTTGAGACTCATTTAATGGGCAAGCATCAATTCATGTCACTATTAATGATACCCTAGCATCTGTCACCTGAGAGTTTCCACCCAGAAGTTGACTGAAACAAATGCAGAGAGACCTATAGCCAAACATTGGGTGGAGCTCAGGACTCTTATGGAAGAATTGAAAGAATTGAGGACCCTGAAGTGTATATGAACTCCACGGGAAGATCAACAAGTCAACTGACCTGAGCACACAGGGCTGGACCTAGCTCCCCTCCCCTCACATATGTAGCAGATGTGCAGCTTGATCTTCATGTGGGTCCCCCAAGAAATGGAGTGGAGCCTCTTCCTAAAGGTGTTGCCTGTCTGTGGACCCTGTTCCCATAACTGGATTGCCTTGTTGGGCCTCGGTGTGAGAGGATGCACTTAGCCCTGTAGAGACTTGATGAGCCAGTGTGGGAGTTATAAAAAAGAACTCCACCCTCTCAGAGGAGAAGGGGGAGGAGCAATGGGGGGGGGTGGGATTATGTAAAGGGGGTACCAGGAAGAGCTGAAATGATCAAGATGCAAAATGAATAAATTAATGAATTAATAGAAAAAGAAGTCTCTAAGTCATTTTTCTATGTCCTTCTTCCTACTATGGTCTCCACTGAAAATTCTCATGATATTTTAGTAAGTCTGTCTTGCTTTGTTTTGTTTTGCTTTGCTTTGCTTCCTATACAGCTTTTTAAAGTATTTTTTGTTTTGTGTCTTGGTTTATATCTTGGAATATATGTCTTGGAATATATGTCTTGGAATATCTTTACTGGTCCCTGCTATTCAAACTTCTTGTAACTTTATAGGTATCTCCTTTTTTAGATAGAAAACATTTCTTCTATGGTTTTATTGGGAAATATTTTCTGTGCCTTCGATCTATTTTATCTATTTTTTGTTTGTTTGTTTGTGCATTGTTTTTTTTTTCTCCTTCTGCTATTCATATTATATTCACGTTTGGTCTTTTCATGGTATCCCAGATTTCCTGGATGTTATGTGTGTGAGTGTTTTTAGATTTAACTTTTTTCCCTCTGGACCAAAGTATCTATTGCTTCTATGTTTTCATCAATGCCTGTGATTCTTCTTCTATCTCTTGTATTCTATTGGTGAGGTTTGCCTCTCTGGTTCCTGAACATGTTTTTAAATTTTTCTTTTCCAGTTTTCTATCTGGATGTGGGTTTATTTGTTTACTATTTGTTTTCTTGTTTATTCACTTATTTTGATGTGTGTGTGTGTGTAAAACTACATCTTCTTTAGTTTACATACTCCTAATTTCACAACAAAATAAAACAAACAAATGAAAATCCCCACCATATACAATATCCAACCCTGTAATTCTCGGGGAGAAAATGTTCTTGCCTTAATGCACAAGAACAGGATAGAAGAGATTCCTCTAGGTATGATTCAGAAGCCAGGTGGGTCAAGGCCAGTCAAGACTGCTGGATAGTCACAGGGAAACTACTCAGAAGACATTGGTTTCCCAAGAGAGTCTCTAATCTACTTCTTCCATTCAATGGGCATCCTTATCACTCTTGAGTGGGGGAATCTCATCAGAAACAGCAGCTCTAGTCTCCTCTGCTGTCACCTCATCTTCATCAATGCCCAGGCTTAGTTTAGGCATGTGGTAGATGTAATTGGAGTGGGTTCCAGGATCCTCTTGTGAGAAGCCAGAAGAGCACAGTAGTTCCTATCAGCAAGTCTACCAGGTCCTTGACAGTTTTGTCATTTTTGTCTGCCCCAGCCTTCTGCCACAGGGTCTCCACAATGGGGTGGTCAGAATATTTCTCTAGGTGTTTTTGGCCATCATGTAGCCTATTGTAGAGTTGTCTCAAAGTGCTTGGGCCTTCACAAGCCCTTCCATGTTCCATGTCCAGCCATAAGTGCTTGACACAATGTAGCAGCATGAAGACACATGGCTATTGAAGATGGTGACTTTTTCAAACATCTTATCCAATATCTCCTTCATGAGCTTGCGAAGATTTTTCAACTTTGCCTTGATCTACTCCAGTTTGTTTTCTTCATCATCCTCTGGTAGCTCCTGGCCCTTCTTAGTCACTGAGAACAGGTTCTTTACATCAAATTCCTTGAGCTTCTGCATGCAGTGCTTGCCATTAGGCTCAGTTATATACACCAACTCAAAGCCCCACTTCAGCAGAGTTGGCCACCAGCTCTTTGCTCTCACCAGTGATATATTAGATGGACTTCTGCTTCTCCTTCATGTGAGACACATATTTTGACAGGGACATCATCTCACCTCAAGACTGAGCAGTATGTTAGTGAAGTAGCTCAGACAGGCAGGAATGGTTGCTGGAATTTTGGGGGATTTCAAGATTTAAATTCTTGGAGAATACCTCATAAAGTTTCTTGTAGTTCTCTTTCTCTTCAGACAACTCAGGAGCTCAAGGAGCTTCCTCACCGTCTTTTCACAGATGACTTTCAGGATCTTGTTCTGTTGCTGCACAACTCAGGAAATTTACAGGGACAGGTCCTCAAAGCAAACCATGTCATAGATAAAGTTGAGGGACTCAGTTATCAGCTCATCACAGCTGTCCATGATGAACACACAACTGATAAACAGTTTGATGTTGTTCTTCTGGTTGTTCTCAAAAGGTCAAAGGAAGCTTGCCAAGGAATAAAGAGCAATGGTCCAAATTCTATCTGACCTACAGAGAAGTGTGTGACTGCCAAGTAGTATCCCAGTCATTGGTGAGGGACTTATAAAATTCACCATATTCCTTTTGAGGTATGTCATCAGTGTTACTGGTCCAAATAGGCTTAGTCTTATTCAATACCTCCTGATCAATACATTTCTCCTTAATTTTCTTTATTTTCTTTTTCTTATCATTGCCACTATAGTGTTGCCCTTCTGATCCCACATTCTCAATATTAGGCTTTTCCTCAGCCTTATCTTCTTCCTCTTTCTCATTTTTCTCTGCCATGATATAGCTGATCTCCTTTTCTTGTTCCTTCTCCAAACAGAGGAGATAGGGTAGCGTATAGACTGTGAGTGCTTCTTCCCTACATTTTTTGGCCCTCCTCTCCTCTAAGTATTCTGTCTGGTCTTTTTTGAGGTGAAGGATTACTTTTACCGCTGTCAATAGGCTCATCATAGTCTGCATGAACTGTGGAGGATCCACCAGCAGAAGGTTTCTAGGCATACTGTTCATCATCATTGTGCTTTGTGCTTTCCCTATCACTAGATAGGCTGAACAGAATCCAACACAAAACTGTCTGTTCATGGAGATGCCTGAAACAGCATAGAGAGCCTCCATGAGCACATTTGTGCCATGCTTAGCAATGGTTTGCAAGTTATTTATGAGGTCAGCCTTGGTCAAGTCAATGCCTGGGTCTACCAAAGTCAGTGTGTTTCTGAGGATTGGAGATGATGTCAATTTTCACCTCTTTGCTGCTGTTCAACCTTAAAAGGGTCTGCCAGGCTCTCATACCAGATCTTATCCAAGGCATCAGAAGCATTAGAGATGGAAATTTTCCTTGTTTGAATACAAAGGATTAATGATGAGGAACATGAGCTGAGCATTTCTTTCTGGAAGGAAAAGGCATCTACTTCTTCCTCTCCATGGTGTACTTCCTCAGGCACCGTGACAGGAAAGGCAAGTAGTAGTGCAGGGTGGACCAGGACTATGTCTGACTATCACGGGAAGGCTAGGCTGCACAGGGGTGACTCAGAAACAGTATGTGTTTTCTTTATTGATTCCATTACCAATGCATCTTATAGTTGGTGGAGATATTGATCTATGATCAGAAACTTCCCTTCAAGTATGATACTTCCAGAAAGCAATGTAGCTCCTCTATTTATCTCTGTTTCTTTTCAGAATAATGAGGTAATCTGTGGTTCTGTAGTATTCACGTAGTACTCCATGTCAAGTAGGCAAGTGCAAAGTGTCTGCCAAACCATAGTGTACTACAGGCTCAAGAATAAGAATCTATAAGAACAATTCATTTTACTATTATAATCTTTTAAGTATGTACATGTTGGATAAAATATTTAGAGTGTCTTAGCACACAACCAAACATAGTTTTTAAAAGAGAATAAAATTTAAGAATCTACTAAGAATTTGTAATTCCATCATGATGTAGTACCTCAATGAGATTGATTTGTTTACATTTGCGATCTCATTTGCTAAATTATTTTTATTTTCATAATTTAGGAATCACCCAAAGATATAACTCTTTCATACTATATTCTGACACTAAAATTTAAAATTTAAACTAATATGGCATTTTAAATCTTAAAATAAAAATATACATATATAAATTTAATATTGGTGCTTTAAAATAAAGCAGCACTGTTCTGCTTCAAGAGGGCCTCAGATAATTAGCGCTCTTGCCTTCTGCTGCAGTGCTGCATGTTGGTTGACTGCACATACTTCTCTATTGCTAAATGACCTGCCTTTGTATTTAATTTGAATAATGTTCTGACAGCTTTAATCAACTGTAAAATGTTACCAGCAGAAAACAGACTGAAGCCTTCACATGGGTTTTGTATGGGTTCAGTATTGGCATAAACAATACACATTGAATGCGTTGTTCATTCTCACCTTACCTGGACTCTACTTGTGCTTTTCAACCAAACTCAACCTTCACAATAAAAACCTGTTCAAAGATGATTAATGAACATCCATTTTCCACAACAATGGGCTCTTTCTATTCACAAATGAAAAACAAGAAGGAAATAGCTTTGTTGAATAAATTAAGCTAGGGAATCTCTTCCACTAAATAATTTTAAAAAGTTTTAAAAATTAGCATTCATGAATTTGAATGAAAAATATATACCGTTGATGTTTTGAAAACACCAATAAAATTTCTGTACAAAAGCAATAGTAAGATCAGGTCCAAATCGAATTATCTTTTACTTCTGTTAAGTCAATTAATTAAGTATACTTGACCTGGTGTAACTGTTGGGCTCTATCTATATACCAGGTTGTTAACTATCACGAATGACTTAAAGAAGGATGACGGTTTCAAATCCCTATATCCTATTAGAGTGTTTTAGTCCTTTATTTCCATAATCTAATGTTGGGAGAGCACTAATTCATTGGTAGGATGGTCACAAAAACCATTGTAAGTCCTCTCTACTATTCCAAGAACAATTCTGACAATTCAACATTGCTGATAGCTGATTCTTGAGAATTCAGAGCAGAGTTTGAAAGTAAGGGTAAAGTAAGTGAACACTGATGTGTATGGGCAAATGGCAGATAACTAAGATGTCCCCTAATAGTTAGGTAGAAAATAAAGCTCTTATTCAGAAGAAAAAGACAATGGTTTTTCAGGATTTTCAAAAAATGAGAGAGGCTTTGTCCCTATTTGGACCCCAAGGGGCTTTACATGAGCACAGATCCCTCTGGCTGTTGCTCAATACGAAACACAATCATGGTCTGACACATTTCTTGTTTTAGGAGGACATCCAAATATCACATGTGCCTTCTTTAGTTTGTAAAATGCCCATGATATATTAATTGATTTCTGAATTATATAGAAAAATACCTCAATATATCGATCTCTTGTGTTCATTCCTTGTGTAAAATCTTTAAAAGTGGACAATATAGATTAAAATTAAAAAAAAAGATAAAAGCATAAAAATGAAATAGATTCATCACTGAATTAATATAGGAAAGGTATATACACAAATGAAAAACATTTTCCAATGACAAAGAATTTCTTCTTTTTTTTAATTAGGTATTTAGCTCATTTACATTTCCAATGCTATACCAAAAGTCCCCCATACCCACCCACTCCCCCTTTTTGGCCCTGGCGTTCCCCTGTACTGGGGCATATAAAGTTTGCGTGTCCAATGGGCCTCTCTTTCCAGTGATGGCTGACTAGGCCATCTTTTGATACATATGCAGCTAGAGTCAAGAGCTCCGGGGTACTGGTTAGTTCATAATGTTGTTCCACCTATAGGGTTGCAGATCCCTTTAGCTCCTTGGGTACTTTCTCTAGCTCCTCCATTGGGAGCCCTGTGATCCATCCATTAGCTGACTGTGAGCATCCACTTCTGTGTTTGCTAGGCCCCGGCATAGTCTCACAAGAGACAGCTACATCTGGGCCCTTTCGATAAAATCTTGCTAGTATATGCAATGGTGTCAGCGTTTGGATGCTGATTATGGGGTGGATCCCTGGATATGGCAGTCTCTACATGGTCCATCCTTTCATCTCAGCTCCAAACTTTGTCTTTGTAACTCCTTCCATGGGTGTTTTGTTCCCAAATCTAAGGAGGGGCATAGTGTCCACACTTCAGTCTTCATTCTTCTTGAGTTTCATGTGTTTAGCAAATTGTATCTTATATCTTGGGTATCCTAGGTTTGGGGCTAATATCCACTTATCAGTGAGTACATAGGAAAGGGGAATTTTTCTAAAATCTATCTTAGTCTTATTTCATCACTAACATTCCAGCTGACCCCTTACCAAGTAGGAGAGACAGGTATGAATAACAGTGAAAGACAGAATTCAAATTACTCTCTTACTTTAAAACTTTTCAAACTATATTTAAATCAGTATGTCTGATAAAAATTATACTAATACTATTTCTAATCTAAGTAAGGCCAATTTTGTACTAAATATTTTAAAGATTGTTGCAAGTTTTAAGGGAGATTTTTAAAACAAAGGGAATAAGATATTAAAGGTCATTTGCAATATCACTTCAAACATAATTATTAAAATTACTAGTTGGTAGACTTGTAGATATGTTTTATAAAATCCCTGCATATAAAACAAATTATTAGTACTCTGGATATAAAATGTACACTCTTAATCTTGCTTAGTGTAAGTAGACTTCATTTTCATGCTAGAAATCATTAGTTTTCACATTAAAAAATAAGTCCTCGATAAAATTTCTTGTCATTAAATATCTTGCAATAGCCTTATATTTTATGTTCAAAAGTCTATTATATGAAAATATGCACATTGTATAATAAAACAAATGTAGAAAATTATACAATGTGTTAAAGAAGCTAACAGACATAACATTAAATTTGATAGTTCACAGAAGAATTGGAAGGGAATCTGAACTCAAATTTTGCTTTCTGTTTGAGTAATGAGTTGATGGTATAGAAATATAGTATTCTTATTGGATCAGTTTGATTTATTTCATTTTGGTGTCAGGTAAAATACACATGCCTGTGCTTACAAGTTCTTCATCCCTGTTGATTTTCTTTTTTTTTTTTTTTTCCATTTTTTATTAGGTATTTAACTCATTTACATTTCCAATGCTATACCAAAAGTCCCCCATATCCACCCACCCCCACTCCCCTGCCCACCCACTCCCCCTTTTTGGCCCTGGTATTCCCCTGTACTGGGGCATATAAAGTTTGCAAGTCCAATGGGCCTCTCTTTCCAGTGATGGCCGACTAGGCCATCTTTTGATATATATGCAGCTAGAGTCAAGAGCTCCGGGGTACTGGTTAGCTCATAATGTTGTTCCACCTATAGGGTTGCAGATCCCTTTAGCTCCTTGGCTACTTTCTCTAGCTCCTCCATTGGGAGCCCTATGATCCATCCATTAGCTGACTGTGAGCATCCACTTCTGTGTTTGCTGGGCCCCGGCATAGTCTCACAAGAGACAGCTACATCTGCGTCCTTTCAATAAAATCTTGCTAGTGTATGCAATGGTGTCAGCGTTTGGATGCTGATTATGGGGTGGATCCCTGGCTATGGCAGTCCATAAGATATAATTTGCTAAACACATGAAACTCAAGGAGAATGAAGACTGAAGTGTGGACACTATGCCCCTCCTTAGATTTGGGAACAAAACACCCATGGAAGGAGTTACAGAGACGGAGTTTGGAGCTGAGATGAAAGGATGGACCCTGTTGATTTTCTAAACTGAGTTGAAAAAAGTTGGTTTTGAACCAGTAAAGAGGTGTCACAAAGTAAGCAGAGAGTTTCTTATTAGCTATCAGATTATTTCTTTTATTGATTATGATAGAAAATTAATAGCAAAAATATACTTTATTTTATTTGTATCTTTGGCTACTTTACCAGTCAGAACTCTAAGACACTGAAGAAAGGAATTGAAGAATCTAACAAGAAAGGAATTAAAGAATCTAACAGAAGGTGGTAAGACCATCATCCTTCATTTGGTCATGAGTTGGTGGAATTAACATTAGGGTAATGCAATCCTATCCAAAACAATATACAAATTCAATGTAATAGCCATAAAAATATCAGTTCATTTTTTTAAAGAATTTTTTAAAAAAGCTTACATTTTATATGGAAACACAAAAGACCCAGGATATATGAAGCAATCATATCCAATAAAAACAATAGAGGTCCAACCTGGTCTACAACCTGGTCTACAGTGTGAGTTCCAGGACAAAGAAACCCTGTCTTGAAAGCAAAAACAAAAACAAAAACAAAACAAAAGATGTATGGCCATCACTGATTTCATCTTGTACTACAGAGATAGAACAATAAAAATCAGCTGACATAAAATTAAGCAGCCTGATCAATAGAAAGGAACTGAAAACAGATAATGTCCCATGTTCCCAATTTGAGGTAGAGGCCATGAGAAAAAGACACCATGTTCAACAAGTAATGATGATAGTTACATGTAGGAGGATGAATGCAAAAGCTTTGGAGTCATACCTGATCTCTGAAAGTGATAAAGAAGATGTACGGACTATGCTTGAACTCATTGGCATAGGAACAGGACTCCTGTTCCTGTTAAGAATAAAAAAGATAGATGACAGGACTCCAATAAGACAGGAATTGAGACAAACAATTTTTTAAAAATTAAAAAATAATTAAAAAAAACCCATCAATCAACTGAAAAGGAAGCCTACAGAAAGAGGGAAAATGTCCTTAGTAGTTTCTGTGAGGTATTTTTTTTCCAGAACAGTTAAGTAGATAGATCCCTAATCCAAAGAATAATTTCTACTTGCATAGACTTTTCAACAACTCTTGTTTGCTTATTCACTTTTATTTACAGCTATATTTTATTTCTCTAAAAATTATAAAATATAAGTCATTTGATATGTTTACATCTATTAAAGTAATTAGGAATATGCATTCAATGACAGTTTGCATAAAATATTTCTGATACTGGCTACATAATAACTGTTGTAACTTCACTTAAATTTAGGTTCATGTGCAACTAGACATTTGTGTGTAATTTTTATTCTAACACTCTCAATTACTCCCATGCAGTCATGAAATTTGAAAGCAGAATCATGGAAAAGTAGAGTTGGTATGAAGCAAATTGACAGTGCTTCAATCAGTGAGCTTATGCAGATACTGATAAAGTAAGTTACTGTACACAAGAGACTAATTTCTAATAATATCTTTTTGAAAAAATGCACAAGAACTAAATTTCAATTTGAAGGTAAAGCAAAAAGTAAATTGAATTTCTCTGTCTCAGTACCCAAACACTCCCCAGTGGGCTTTACCCAGTATCCAACAACATTGCAGAATAGCTTCCAATTTATAAACCAGAAACCTTTGTCATAAAAAAACCCTCTATATAATCATAAGTAGTAATTGGGGACATAGAACATATTTTTGATTTTTAAAAAACATTATAATGATACCATTTATGCCTTCCTTTTCCTCCCTCCAAGCCCTCCCATGTCCACATTCTTCTTGCTTATTTCTATAATTATTGTTATATAGTTGCATGTGCATAGAGAGACAGATGATACATAAATTAGTAGATAGAAGATATATAGATAAGTAGATTATAGATAGATATATAGATGATTATGATAGATAGCCAGCCAGTCAGCCAGACAAATAGATGATAGATAAATGTTCTTAAATCATTTTCCTTCTAGATTATTATCTAGTTTCAGTTCCATCCACTTAGCTAAAGAGCACGCTCTTGATCATCCTGAATGTTTCTTGATAATCGCTAATCTAAGTTACCTGAATCAGCATCATAGTTTCTATTACCATAACACTAAGTAATCTGGAGACAGATTATATTTATTATTCATTTTTGTTGCACCACTTCTCTCTGCTTTGTTTTTTCACAGACACATTTCCTAACCAGAATTTGTGTTGAATATATAATTTTATTCTCTCAATAGAGGATGGTTTGATTGAGAAAAACACTTCTGAGAAAAACATTTGAAAATCTGAGAAGAAAATGTTGAATTTTGTGTGTGTGTGCATGGGTGTGTCTGTATCTGTCTGTCTGTGTCTCTGTATTTGTCTGTGTGTGTGTGTGTGTGTGTGTGTGTGTGTGTGTGTGTGTGTATGAGAGAAAGAGAGAGAGAGAGAGAGAGGGAGAGAGAGAGAGAGAGAGAGAGAGCATCCATGTGAAGGAATGCCCTGAAGTGGTAGATGACTATAGAAGGAGTTACAGAGACAAAGTTAGGAGCTGAGACAGAAGGAAGGACCATCCAGAGACTACCCCACCAGGGGATCCATCCCATATATAACTACTAAACCCAGACATTATTGCATACACTAGAGAGATTTTGCTGACATGACCCTGATATAGCTCTTTCTTGTGAGTCTATGTCAGTGCATGGCAAATACAGAAGTGAATGCTCACAGTCACCTATTGGATGGAACACAGGGCCCCTAATGAAGGAGCTAGAGAAAGTACCCAAGGAGCTAAAGGGGTCTGCAACCCTACAGGTGGAACAACAATATGAACAAACCAGTACCCCCAGAGCTCGTGTCTCTAGCTGCATATGTAGCAGAAGATGGCCTAGTCAGCCATGAATGGGAGGAGAGGCCCTTGGTCTTGGAGTGGATGGGTTGGGAAGAAGAGCAGTGGAAGGTAAAAGGAATTTGGGGATAGCATTTGAAATATAAATGAAGAAAATATCTAGTATCAAAAAAGAAAAAGGATCACGAGTTGCAAAAATTGTATTAAGTAATGAGAAAAAATTGAAATCTTCTTTTTCTTGAAGGATTTTTAGAGGAGGGAGTAGAAAGTTGATTTGTTCAAAGCATATTTTATGTGCATATGAAATTCTCAAATAATAAATTTTAAAAATATTTATCATAAAACATTTCAGGCCTAAAGCCATATCACTATAAGCAATTTGAATAAGATAACTGTCTTTTGTAGGGAGTGACATTTCTCACTGAAAGGTTATGAGGAGCATCCTTATGATACAAGAAATATTATAATAGACTGGACAATCATACCTTTTCTGTATATTGTCACATGTACCTTGGGGATAACAACTGCTTTCCAGTTGATAATCTTCCAGAATTATGAAAAACCTCTGAGTTTGTTAGAAATTGTGGCAGGTCATTGACAATGAAGCAAAAGTGCTATTATTAAAGACATTCAAAATGTGCTCCCAGAGCATAGCACTGGAGCACTGGTATTCACAGATAGAAAGTAGATATACTTAAAAAGTGGAATAGGAAAAAACAGACAAATATAGCAATGCATCAAAAGCACAAGAAACACATATAGATATGGAGATATTTACAGTTTCTCATATTGGAGTCCCATAAAAACAAAATTTTGCATATAATATATGCAAATGACCTGTAAAGTTATTGTGCTCTGGCACTTTATATGACAAAGTAACCTCCAATCATACCATTGTGTTCATTTGGTGCAGGAATTCTACTGCTGGGCATAGGTTCTGCCCTTAATAGTAGTTTGCTTCTCTTCTAAGACTGCATTGGAAAAAAAATCATTTGCAAGTAGATTCCAATTGGATCTACCTTTTGGCTTAGATATAGTAGAGTCTCCTCTCAGCTGTGGGATCCAATCTGTTGCAGAGAATGTGCAGGCCCTGTGATGGCCCTTATAGTCTTTTTGTTTCTTCTTTCAAAGAGTTCTCTAAGCCTTTGGATGAGGAATTTGATGGAGCTATACAATCTAGGCCTGAGTATTGCAGGGTCTCTTACTTTCTGCACATTGGATGTTGGATTCTGTATTTGTTCCCATCTATTGCAGGAGGAAGCTTCTCTGGTGATGGCTTAAGGAGGCACTGGTCTATGAGTAAAGAAGAATGTCATTTGGAGTCATTTTTATTGCATCCTTTCACTGTTTGTGGTATTCCACTTATATTCCTTTTGATCATCATGTGCCCTTTCAAGTGTCTGTTTTCAGCAAAACATAACATGCCCTCTCACAATACAACTTCCAAAAAAATATCATGTGACACAACTGGGTTGTTCAAGAAACCAGAAATTTCTACTTCATATATGTAAATTTCATGATTTCATTTTTTAAATGGCTGAGTAATATTTTATTGTGTAAATATATGATATATTCTTTATCCTTTCATTCACTGATGAATGAACATCTAGGATGTTTCTATTTCCTGATATTATAAATAAAGCAGTAATGAACATGATTGGATGCCTCTGTAGTAAGATGAAGGATCCTTTGGGTGTAGCTGGATCTTGAGTTACACTGATTCTCAGGTTCCTGGAAGAAATACCACACTGATTTCCATAATGTCTATACAAGTTTGCACTCCTAACAGCAACCTCATCAGTATGAGTTGTCTCATCAGTACAATTTATTGCTCTTTGCAATCTTGATGAGTAGAAAATAAAATCTCCAGCTGCTCATGTAACAGAGGATGGCCTTGTCTGGCATCAGTGGGAGGAGAGGTCCTTAGTCCTGTGAAGGCACAATGTCCTAGTGTAGGGGGATGCCAGGGTTGGAAGGTAGGAGTGGGTGGGTGGGTTGGTGGGGGAGCATCCTCATAGAAGCAGGGGGAGGGGAAGCTAGGAAAGATGGTAACATTTGAAATGTAAATAAATAAAATATCCAATGAGAATGGAAACTAAAAGAAGAGCTAAAAAAAGGAAAGGAAAGGAAAGGAAAGGAAAGGAAAGGAAAGGAAAGGAAAGGAAAGGAAAGGAAAGGAAAGGAAAGGAAAAAGAAAAGAAAAGAAAAGAAAAGAAAAGAAAAGAAAAGAAAAGAAAAAAGAGAGAAGAGAAAAGAAAAGAAAAGAAAAGAAAAAAGAGAGAAGAGAAGAGAAGAAAAGAAAGTCTCAAAGTAATTTAGATTCCCAAGAATGTTGAATATTTCAAGTGTTTTCTCAGCCATTTGAGTTTCCTATATAGAGCATTCTCTGTATCTGTAAACCACTTTTAATTGAGTTGTTTTGCAGTGTTGTTTGTTCAGGTTTTTTTCCTTATACATTTTGGATATCAGCTATCTAGTGGACAATAAGACATTTTCCCCATTGCATAGCATGACACTTTATTCTAGTGCTTATGCCCACTGGTATATAGAAGCTTGTTAGTGTAGTAAGGTTCAATTTGATCATTGTTGTTAATAGTGCTTATTATAATAATTTTCTATTTATAAAGTTTGTTCCTGTGCAAATGAGGTAAAGGTTGTTCCCTAATACTTTGTCTATAATATTCAGTGTATCTGGTCACATGTTGGGATCAACTGATCTTTTATCCATCTGTAGTTGATTTTTATGTGGGGTAATAAGTATGGATCTATTTGGATTCTTATACATGCTGACATCCAATTTATTCAGCAATGCTGAAACTAAACAACATTGTCTTTTTTTCTAGTGTGTATTTCTGGGGGAAAAAAACACTCAAAGGTAGGGGAGAATAAATAGTAACAGGACAAGAGGCTGTAGACTTGTTTGGAAATAGTTCTTTGGGATGATTCTAATCTCTTTACACCAAAACACCAGCAGTCCAGTTCAGTAGTATCAGAAAACTCAGTATGAATCAGCAGTAGTGGCACAATCCAGCAGAAACTTCCAGGCCTCCACTGAATTGGGAACAACCAGGACCAGATGGGACACCAGGAGAAGTTCTTTGCTGTGCCTCTCTCAATAAAGCAAAGATCAGTGAAGACAAAGATGAGAGACCACCTAAGTATTACAAAATTAGGTATGCAAGCAAGTGCAACATCACTGTCCACTGAGTCTTATTTATACTTTCTGCAGATTCTTGGATTGTCTTGGTATCTGCTTTTTCATCCTACTTTTCTTCTCTAATTATGTATCTTCTTAATTATGTATCTTCTCTCTCTAATCTTTAGTTAATTTGGCTAAGAGGTTGTAAATCATACTGATTTTCTCAAAGAACCAACTCATTATTTTATTGCTTATTTGATTTTTTTCACATGTTTGTTTCTACTTTGTTTACTTTATAGCTCTGTGTATTTCTTGCCATCTCTTCTTTCAAGTATTACTTCTTCCTTTGTTTTAGGGTTTTTAGATATGCTGTTACTAATGTAAGATCTCATTAGTTTTTTAATGTAGACATTTAATATTATGAATTTGGCTTCTAATATTACTTTCTTTGTCTAATAAATTTGGATATGTTGAGTTTTCATTTTCATTAAATTCTAGAAATTTTTAATTTTTCCATAATTTTTTTCTTGACCCATTTTTATTCATTGGTGATTAGTTCAATTTCCATGAGTTTGTAAGCTTTCTGTTTTTCTGTTATTAATATACAGTTTTAATCTGTGAATGAGGTGTGTAATTCCCATTTTCTTGTATTGTTGGGAAAATTTGCGTCTAAGTACGTGGTAAATTTTGAAGAAAGTTCTATTGGTTTCTGATAATAAGGATTATCCTTTTGTGTTCAAGTGAAATGTTCTGTAAGGACCATTAGGTTTATTATGCTAATTATTAACCTTATGCTTTTCCATGCTTAGTTTCTGTCTGAGTAACTTGTCTATTGACAAGAGTAAAGTATTGAAGTTGCACATCATCAGTGTATTAGACTCACAATGTTATTTAAGCTGAATTAGTGTTTTGTTTTGTTTTGTTTTGTTTTGTTTTGGTTTGGTTTGGTTTGGTTTGGTTTGGTTTGGTTTGGTTTGGTTTGGTTTGGTTTGTTTTGGTTTGGTTTGGTTTGGTTTGGTTTGGTTTGGTTTGGTTTTTAGATACATGGTTTCTTTGTATAGCCCTGGCTGTCCTGGAACTCACTTTGTAGATCAGGCTGGCCTCGAACTCAGAAATCTGCCTGCCTCTGCCTCTCGAGTTCTGGGATTAAAAGCATGCATCACCACACCCGGCTTTAGTGTTTCCTTTATAAACTTGGATGTTCGTGTGTTTGGTGTGCAGATGTTAAGAATCTCATTCTCTCAGCTGTTTCTCTTTTGATGAGGGTATAACATTCTTACCTATCTCTTCTGATTTTTTTTTTTGGTTATAATCTATTTTATTATCTATTGAAATGGCTATACCAGCCTGCTTCTTATGTTGCTTTTGGAATATCTATCCTTATATTCTGATGTGCATCCTTGATGCAAAACTGTACTTGTTCAATGAAGCAGAAGAATGGATATTGTTTTGCCTTCATTCTATTAGTCTGTTTCTTTTTATTGGAAAATTAAGACCATGAAGTTAAGAGTTATTACTGAGCAATGTTTGTTGGTTCCTCTTATTGTGTTATTGTTGTGTGGTTCTCTACCACCACCACCCCTTTGATTTGTTGGTTTGAAATTGTTTATTCCACATGTCTTCTTGTTTAGGGTTTTATCACACCATATTTTTCTTTGTCTATTTATTGTGATTGAAAAATTTGCTGAGTATAGTAGTCTGGGTTGGCATGTATGATCTCCTAGACATGTAGAACATCTATCTGCTTTGGTTCCTCTGGGTTTTATGATCTCTTTTGAGAATAAATAAATTTCTCAGAAATTAATAACTATTTTAAGAGAGAAACAGAGAGAAAGAAACATATAGAGAGACAGAGAAAGAGAGACAAATACAGATAGAGACATTGGGACACAGAGAGAGACAGAGATACAGATAAAAGAGGAATAATTAATGAAAGAAAGAAAAAGAGAGAGAAAGAAAGAAAGAAAGAAAGAAAGAAAGAAAGAAAGAAAGAAAGAAAGAGAGAGAGAAAGAGAGAGAAAGAAAGAAAGAAAGAAAGAAAGAAAGAAAGAAAGAAAGAAAGAGAAAGAAAGAGAGAGAGAGAGAAAGAGAAAGAAAGAAAGAAAGAAAGAAAGAGAGAGAGAGAGAGAGAGAAAGAGAGAGAGAGAGAGAGAAAGAAAGAAAGAAAGAAAGAAAGAAAGAAAGAAAGAAAGAAAGAAAGAAAATAAAAAGGAATGGAATAAAGAAGGAAAGAAGCAGGGAAAGGAAAAAAGGGAGAGGGAGGGAGGGAAAGAGGAAATAATAGAGTAAAGGAACAAAAAATGAGACTCTGAAACTAGTCCCTAGAGATTATATTTTAAAAGAAAAACTGGCATGGTGGCATAGACATGAAACATCCGAGGTAGGGCAATGAAGACCAGCATATTCCCAACTGTCACTTCTACAGAGTGTAGTCTATTGATGAAATCCAGGACTGAGAGAGCCCCCAGTATCTAAACAAAAGCAAAAACAAACAAACAAAACAAAACAAACAAGGTGGTTAGCACCTGAGGGTTACTTATACCTGAAGTTTTCATCTGGGGTCTGATCTGTACATGGACATCCATGAGCTCATATTGGCACACACATATACTCACATACATGCACACTAATATGCAAATACAGAAAAATGTGAAGTATTTAGATGCAGAAAAATTACTTATATTGAAGCATAAAGTTGTCTACACCCTGAATCCTTTTAGAAATTCTCTATTCAGTATACACAATATGCTTCACTCAGAAATATGGACATTTACATCCATATCACCAGATATACAATTATATTTCTGTGGACTTAATTTGGATTCAATTTTATGACATAAACAACAAGAAAACTATTAAAACTAAATTGTTTCTGTTACTATAATTGATCCTCTCACTATGCTTTAGAACGTTATCAATTTTCTGAAGAGCATTTGGAAAGAAATATTAAGCTGATAAGCTATAAGCCATCTTTTCTCACGATAGTCTTTTAAGAGAGAGTAAACTCAGATAATGATTTTGTGTAAGTGTTTCATATATTTTCAGTGTAAAACCAGGACTAACATACATATCCAGTAATAACAATGCATGCAAAATGATGTAAATTGATGCTTCTGTCTAAATTCATGTACTATACATTGCTTTGTGTAAGGAACAACTCAGCTCATACCTCCCACACATTGAGAATTAGGGCTTGAAGATTAAAAGCAAAAGTTAACAGCTAAATTCATGTGCAGTATTATGCTAAACTGGGAAATTAAGCTATAGAAAGCTGACATCTTTTTCTTCCTCAAAGAAGCCTCACTTATAAATACCTCAGGGCATTTGTGCACCAGTTCATCCATATGATCTCTGTTACTATTTTATTATGCACGATTAGTATCAGATTATTTTATTATATTTATTACGTGCTCACTATTTGAAGTCATTGCATTGATGTCTTTCTTTTTAATTATCTGTCACCTCTGGTAAAACATAAAATTATGAACAAGAATGTTCATGAACAAAAATATATATATGTAACTACACCACCTGGAAAACCTGGGGAAAGGATGTGTACAGGTACTAAAATAAACAGCTCTTAATAAAAACTATAAGTACATTTAAGAATTTGATATATAAAAGGTATTGAAAATGTTGAAGCCATATTCATTGGAATGCTGCATAAGCAAAAATAATCATGCTTTAAATATTTGTGAGACAGATAATAGTTATACCATTTCATAAATGAGGAAATTCATATAGTTCAGACTAATACAAACTGTTTTGAAAGATATCTTTTCTACATGATACCAAGTATCACTAAGAATCTACTATATCATTATTCATCTAATATCCTTCAATACTGAAATAGCCATTGATTAAGCTTACTTACCTGCTTAGTGACAAGCAGCTGGAAACAGAAATCTGGATGTAATTTAATGTTATAATGTTTTCCTCCACGGAGGTAGCCACTTAATCCTTATTTTGTGTATTCATATTCTTGATACAATTCTGGTAAGCTATAAATCCTTCTATAGAAATAAACATTGTCTAATATTTATCAGTAACATCTTTCACTTTCATCAACCACTACTTAAAATCATTAGTTACCATGCTTAATATCATAGTGAACACACAATTATTGGTTTATCAGAAGATTAATTCTGGTGTAATTTTCAGAACAAAGAAATAAGTACACCCTATCCCAGCTTAGAAATGCTATGACTGCATTCTTGTACTAAATCAAATCATCAGAATGAATGAAGACTTCCAGCAATTAACAATGACATTACTTCCCTGGCTGAATATTTTTTTCTTATACAGTTATTTGACATAGTAGAGAAAGAATTCAGACAGTCAATTAAAATGTATGTACTTAAGTAATAATACTTGTTAAATTTCATGAAAGTGGCTAGGTTATTTTTAAGCTCCTTGACATAAATGAACAAAAGCAGAAAATGTTCATTGAGCAAAAGTACATTAAATTTTAATATCACAAAATGTCAGGGTTTCTTTCAACAAACCTGCTCCTAAGTGCTCCTAAGTTGTTGTTGTTTTTTTTTTTAATGCAAGAACAGTAGTAAATTTTGAGCCAGACAATAGTTATTCAATTAGTTTGTACTCTAATCTTGAATACAGCTAAATATTCACCTTCTCCCTCCATTCACATGACAAGAGAAAGGATTCTTTGTAGAATATACATCACCTACTAGAAGTATCACCTCTGCAGGCAAGGCTGCATCATTTGTGTTTTTAACTGATTTTTCTCTATTTTCCATATGCTTCCTGTAGGTGTACCAGAGACAAAAATCCCATTTAAAGATGACACAGCAGCAAAGAAGTTATACCTCTATATTATTTCATAATTTATACTTCTTCCTTGTGATTTCTTTTTCTTTTACCAATTGATACTCAGTTATAAATTATACGACTAATGTGTTGTTTTAAATATTTCAGACCAGAATGTCCTAGAATTTTTATATTAAAAGAAAACATATAGTACTGTCGGGGAGGGCTATTTGCAAGTATATTTTACATACACACTGAGACTCTGTGAAGGACAACTAAGTTTCCCATTGCACGTGCATGTACATTCTTACTTAGAGATGAACCTGCAGATTACCTGTGTATGCTACCACAATCTCAATGAGTTCATATGGGCAGTTTTGTATTTCTGTGGTGTGTGTGTGTGTGTGTGTGTGTGTGTGTGTGTGTGAGAGAGAGAGAGAGAGAGAGAGAGAGAGAGAGAGAGAGAGAGAGAGAGAGAGTTATTCTGATCTGCTTAGGTTATTTTTGTTTTGTTTGCTTTGTTTTGTTTCTGGTTTTGATTTTGGTTTTGTTTTCTAAAAAGAGAAAAACAGGTCATGGATTTGGGTGGGTATTAAGACCAGAAGAATTTAGGATGGGTCAGGGTAGAGAATTCCATTATCAGAATATATTCTATGAAAAAAAATCAATAACATTTTTTAAAAGAAAGAATATGTTCTTAAACTTGTATAAATTATTAGTATTTTACAATATCTAAAACAAGGCCCAAAGTGTTATAATTGAGGGTGATCATAAAAAAATGTTATGATGGAGGGTGGTCATAAAAACAAGATACATTGTGAATATTCTACCTTGATCACTAAAGGTATTCACTGGTGAGTAAAGTCAATTAATTCCATAACACTGAGCTGTAAAACAAGAACAGAAACAGAATTTGGACAAGCATGAGTACAAAGTGATGTTGTTTAACAAAAACCAAATCCTAATAAAATAATAAAGATAGAGAATTGCAGATTCTGCTCATCTATCAAGGCCACATGCAAAACCATGAGATCAGAATGACAGAGTTGAATATATAGCCTGAGGAGAGAGACCTTACTGGCTGCTCAGATCTAGGCTGATGTCACCATCTGTATGTTTACAAAATGCTTTCCATGATGATAATCATCTGTCAAGAAGTTTTAAAAAAAATGAAGGCCATGCTTCAGCAGTGAATAATTTATTTTCATCCCTACTTATCAGTAATCTGATAGTTAATGAGATATCAAAGCCAGAGCCTTTGCTTGTGGATTCAAGGCAAACGAACTACCAATTAACTACATCCCCAACCTTTAAAATGTGTTTTTAAGATAAAACTTCAAAATTTAACCCTATTTTCCCAATCTACTGTGCACAAACTAGTAAGATAGGATAAAAAAGTTCAGGGTCATGATACAGTCAGTAAGTATAAATGGTTGCTGCACAAGCATGTGGACTCAAAATCAGATCCCAGAAACCCACATAAAAAGCTAGATGTGTACCCAGGATTATGGGGGAGAAAGAGAAGAGATTCTCTAGGTCTGCTTGTCTCCCATGTAACTCCAAAATAAGACAAAGAGTCCATTTCTAGGGAATAAACAGAAAGAAGGAGATATAGCTGAGTATCTAATATCCTCCTCTTTCCTCTGTACTCTCACATAGGCAAGTGCATCCCCCTACACACACACACACACACACACACACACACACACACACACACTCCACTCCCCACCAACATATACATGAAATCACTTTGATTTCAAATGTTTGTCTTTTTTAACATACAAAAATATTGTTTATACAAATTTTAGCTCTTAAATTTGAGTTCTTAGAAACAGGTTGGTCTGGGAGCTGAATAGCTGTGAACTGCAGACTTAAGTTATATTTAAGGAAAAATAATTTTATGCCCAGATATATGAGTAGCTGTTTATCTTAAAGTTGTTATTTCACAAAAAGTATATGTGAGTTGGATGGAAGATAAACATGGTGCATTTGGATGTATGTGAACCCTCCCATGTAAAGAGTTTTTAAACATAGATGGATAAGATGACTTACTGGTAAAGTGCCTGTTGTACAACACTGGAGACCTAAAACCATACAAAAAGCCAGACATGACAAAATGATGCTTGTGTGTGATCCTAGCACTGGGGACTCAGACAAGCTGAGCCCTGGAGACTGCTTGGCAGCTTATCTAAGTGAACTGGTGAGATTCAGATTTGGAAAGAGTTCCTGACACAAAAATGACGGCTCAGTGATGATAGAGGAAGACATTCAAATACATGCACACGGGGGAGGGGGGGAGGGAGAGAAGGAAAGAGACAGAGACAGACAGAGACAGAGAGACAGGGAGACAGAGAGACAGAGACAGACACACAGAGAGATTGAGGAAGACATATACATAAAAACAAAAAATAAATAAATCTGGTGTATATGGTTGAATATCAAGAAAATGCTTCAGTATTTTGGAACATACTAACATTATTTTAGGTATGATCCCCAAAATCTAATAACAAAACTAAAAATAGGGAAATTGGATTATATACCATTTAGTTTCACCTCTCCCCAAAAGTTATGCACATAGCAAATATGCATTTTAAGACAGCCTGAGTTTAGTTAGGAAATGTGAACCAAGTAACATGACATAGGTAGGCATTTGTTATAATGACAGTTTTTAATATATCTTAGCTTTCTTAGCAATAATATACATTAATGGAACTCTTAAATACTGCTGGAGGGCTGTAAAATGGTATGAATATTTTGGATAAAGTTTCTTACCATTTCGCAATGCCAGACATCAACAATCAAATTTCTAATATTGACTGTTAGAAAAATAATCTGGTAGTTTATATCCCTGTATTATTAGCAGTATTATTTATAATTACCAATGTATTAAGAAATGACAATATCTTGAGTTCTGAGTAGGTGAAGGGAAATAATAAGTAAAGTAAAATGATAAAATATAGCCCATGAGACATACCTGGCAAAGAGACTTAGATATTTGTTCAGAATCACCGATTCTTCCTCACTGAGGCCAGTACCACTAGCGTTTTGATAAAAGACTAAAATAGAATAAGCTTTCAGCATCTTTGCCTTCACACTGAGACTGTCTACATTGATCAGATGCCTGTTCAACCACATATTAACTATTTCAAGAACATTTTCTAAAATCAGTAATCCTTTCCCCAGGATCACCAAAATTTCCAAACATCCAGATGTTCAACATCCTGATTAGGGATAACAGTTTAGTTCCTAAAGCCTTCTAGTCATCATCCAAAAAGCTAAAGGAAATAAACAGTCATTGTACTAAAGGCTTGATCTTGCCAGTATAACTCATCCTTTCTCTGGCTCGTTCTCTCTTGCAGTCTCCTTGAATTCTGTGGATATCAGATATGATAGTCAAACATCTTTTAACTGGAATCCAAGCTATACATAGTGTTATTATCTAGCCTAGGAAATTGGGAACAACTTACACTAGGGAGACTGGACAGGTTGAGAAAGACATAAGAGCTTCGTTCTATAGCATTGCTTACTAAGAATGAAAGCTGCTCCAATGACATCTGGAGCCCTAATAAAATAATTTACATGCATTCTCCTTGAGCCATCCTTGTTATTTAGCATCTTTGAGTCTATGGGTTATAGCATAATTATCCTTTAAAGCCAATATCCAGTAATAAATGAGCACACACTATGTTTGTCTTTCTGGGTCTGGGATACTTTACACAGGATGATCTTTTCTAATTCTAGCCATTCAGCTGAAAATTTCAGGATTTCACTGTTTTTAATAGCTGATTAATACTCTACTGAGTAATTGTACTACATTTTCTTTATCCATTCTTTGAATGAGAGACATCTAGGTTGTTTACAATTTCTGTCTATTGCGAATAAAGCTGCTATGAACAGAGTTAAGCAAGTGTACTTGCTTTTTGTGAAGGATCACTTGGGTATATGCCCAGTAGGATATAGCTGTATCTTACCCATTTTTAAGAGAAACTGCCAAACTGATTTCCAAAGTGCCTGTACAAGTTTTCACACCTACCAGTAATGGAGGAGTGTTTACCATGCTCCACATCCTCACATATATAAACTGTCCCTTGAGTTTTTTGATCTTAGTCATTATGATCTGTGTAAGATGGTATTTCAGAGTTGTTTTAGTTTTCATTTCCCTGATGGACAAGGATAATGTACATTTCTTTAAGTGCATCACAGCCATTAGAGATTACTCTGTCAAGAGTTCTTAGTTTAGATCTGTACCCCAATTTTAGTTGGGTTACTTGGATTGTTGATACCTGGTTTCATGAATATATATATCAACCACTGTTGGATATTGGGTATCTTTCACCATTCTGTAGGCTACCATTGAATCCTAACTGAGAGGAAAAACAGAATAGACGTCATGGATGGATAGGAACAAAGACAAACAGGAACGGGACAGGGCTGAGGATGCGAATGAGAACAGCAGGGAAGACAGAGGGAGAGAGTGCTTCAAGAGGCAATTGGGATCTGGGGGAAGAGGTATTTGTGGGAAAAGGTAGAAATCTAGGTCAATAGAAACTCCAAGGAATTTATGAAGGTGACTGTAACTAGGTCTCCTAGCAATGGGGAATATGGAGCCTGAACTGGCCATCTTGTGTAACCAGGCAAGGCTTCCAATGGAAAGATTTGGGACATCAACCCAGTCACAAACCTGTTGATCTAGAATTTGTCCTGCCTACAAAATGTGCAAGAGTAAAGATAGAGCAGAAATAGGAGGAATGGACAACCAATGAATGGTCCTACTTGAGACCCATGCCATGAGTGGTAACTTACCCCAGCACTGTTAATGATACTCTGCCATACTCGCAGACAGGAATATAGCATATTTGTCATCAACGAGATTTCAACCAGCAACTGATAGAAACAGATGCAGTGAGCCACAGCCTTGGAACTCTTTGGAAGAGAGGAAAGAAGGATTGTAGGAGCTAGAGGGGGTCAACGACACTACAAGAAAACATACAGAATCAATTAACCTGGACCCATAGGGACTCACAGAGACTAAACCACCAGTGAGATAGCATTCATGAGACTAACCTAGGCCCTCTGCCCATATGTAACAACTGTTCAGCTTGGTCTTCATGTGGGACTCCTAACAGCAAGAACCGGGGGCTGTCTTTTACTCTGCTGCTTGCCTTTGAGACTCTTCCCTGCTACTGGGCTTCCTCTTCTAGCCTCAACAGGAGAAGATGAGCCCAGTCTTACTGCTACAACATATGCCAGGGCTGTTTAAGATCAATTGTAGGCCTCCCCTTTTGTGAAGAGAAAGGGAGAAGGAATGGGGGTGGGGAGACTGGGAGAAGAGAGGGAAGAGAAACTGTGGTTGGAGTGTAAAGTAAAAAAAAATAAGTTAATTACTTTTAAAAATAGTAATTTACAAACAGACAAAATATACTAACTAAAACGAAAGCTTTGGAATGCAAAAAAGAATCCATAAGAATGAAAATATGTAATATTTATATTAAATGATAATATCAAAAGAAGTAGATTCACATTTCAAGTACTAAAAATTAAACAAATCCCCCCAATCTCCCCGACCCAGGAAATAGCAGCAACCTTCTTTTCATTAACATGGCTCAACATGATAAATGATAAGATAACCCCCCTTGACAGAACAGGCCTGGCCAATGTTGGTATCATGCAAGCTCCTGACACTTGCCTTGTCCCTTCTGTATATGATGTCCAAACCTTCACTTCCACATCAGAAACAAGGCCTCAGCCATCAGTCTCTCTTTTCTCCCAAGTGTCTGCACACTAAAATATAAATAAATATAGTTTAATGATATATTTATTTATGTAAATATGTGCAATTTTAGCACTTTAACCACTAAAAAAATATTTAAAAGATATTATACATTATTTTTCCAACATTTAAAAAGAAAAGACAATCTCTTGGTTATGAAATCACCGTGAAAGGGAAAGATTACCAGTGTCAGACAAACAGTCACTAAGGGGTGAAGACACAGAATTCTGACTCAAAGGTTTTCTTTTTTTTATTTTTTTATTAGATATTTTCTTCATTTACATTTCAAATGCTATCCCAAAAGTTCACTATACACTCCCTCTACCCTGCTACCCTACCCACTCACTCCCACTTCTTGGCCCTGGCGTTTCCCTCTACAGGGGCATATAAAGTTTGCTAGACCAAGGGAACTCTCTTCCCAATGATGGCTGACTAGGCCATCTTCTGCTACATATGCACCTAGAGACACGAGCTCTAGGGTGGGGGGGACTGGTTAGTTCATATTGTTGTTCCACCTATAGGGCTGCAGACCCCTTCAGCTCCTTGGGTACTTTCTCTAGCTCCTCCATTGGGGGCACTGTGTTCCATCCTATAGATGACTGTGAGCATCCACTTCTGTTCTCCTAACAGGAGACAGCTATATCAGGGTCCATTCAGCAAAATCTTGCTGGTGTATGCAATAGTGTCTGCATTTGGTGGCTGATAATGGGATGGACCGGGTGGGACAGTCTCTGGATGGTCCATCCTTTCGCCTTAGCTCCAAACTTTGTCTCTGCAACTCCTTCCATGGATATTTTATTACCCATTCTAGGGAGGAATGAAGTATCCACACGTTGATCTTCCTTCTTGATTTTCTTGTGTTTTAGAAATTGTATCTTGGGTATTCTAGGTTTCTGGGCTAATATCCACTTATCAGTGAGTGCATATCAAGTGACTTCTTTTGTGATTGGGTTGCCTCACTCAGGATGATATCCTCCAGATACATCCATTTGCCTAAGAATTTCATAAATTCATTGTTTCTAATAGCTGAGTAGTACTCCATTGTGTAAATGTACCACATTTTCTGTGTCCATTCCTCTGTTGAGGGACATCTGGGTTCTTTCCAGGTTCTGGCTATTATAAATAGGGCTGCTGAACATAGTGAAGCATGTGTCCTTATTACCAGTTGGAACATCTTCTGGGTATATGCCCAGGAGAGGTATTGCTTGGCCTACCGGTAGTACTATGTCCAGTTTTCTGAGGAACCGCCAGACTGATTTCCAGAGTGGTTGTACCATCTTGCAATCCCACCAGCAATGGAGGAGTGTTCCTCTTTCTCCACATCCTCACCAGCATCTGCTGTCGCCTGAATTTTTGATCCTAGCCATTCTGACTGGTGTGAGGTGGAATCTCAGGGTTGTTTTGATTTGCATTTCCCTGAAGTTTAAGGATGTTGAACATTTTTTTTTCAAGTGCTTCTCAGCTCTTTGGTATTCCTCAGGTAAGAATTCTTTGTTTAGCTCTGAGCCCCATTTTTAATGGGGTTATTTGAATTTCTGGAGTCCAGTTTCTTGAGCTCTTTGTATATATTAGATATTAGTCCCCTATCAGATTTAGGATTGGTAAAAATTCTTTCCCAATCTGTTGGTGTCCTTTTTGTCTTATTGACAGTATCTTTTGCCCTACAGAATCTTTGCAATTTTATGAGGTCCCATTTGTCAATTCTTGATCTTACAGCATAAGCCATTGCTGCTCTGTTTAGGAAATTTTCCCCTGTGCTCATATCTTTGAGGCTTTTCCCCACTTTCTCCTCTATAAATTTAAGTGTATCTGGTTTTATGTGGAGATCTTTGATCCACTTAGATTTGAGCTTTGTACAAGGAGATTGAATGGATCAATTAGCATTCTTCTACATGATAACTGCCAGTTAAGCCAGCACCATTTGTTGAAAATGATGTCTTTTTCCCACTGGATGGTTTTAGCTCCCTTGTCAAAGATCAAGTAACCATAGGTGTGTGGGTTCAATTGTGTGTCTTCAATTCTATTCCATTGATCTACCTGTCTGTCATTGTACCAGTACCATGCAGTTTTTATTACAATTGCTCTGTAGTACAGCTTGAGGTTATGCATGGTGATTCCCCCAGAGGTTCTTTTATTGTTGAGAAGAGTTTTTGATAGCCTAGGTTTTTTTTGCTATACCAGATGAATTTGCAATTTGCCCTTTCCTACTCTGTGAAGAATTGAGTTGTAATTTTGATGGGGATTGCATTGAATCTGTAGATTGCTTTCGTCAGGAGAGCCATTTTTACTATATTAAGTGCTTGCTTTTGACTTCTCAGAGCCCTAGTATGACCAAGTCATGAATGGCAGGTGGAAGCCTGCCAAGATTACCACGATTGTGAAAAACCAGAAACTTTCTAGGAGTATGACAACTCCTCCCTGATTGGTCCTAAAGCTCACCTCATTATTGTACCCTACATTTGGCCAATCAAGGCCTAGCTGGTTTCTCACTAAATGCAGCAATGCCTGAGGCATCAACCTTCCCCCCCCCCCCAGTGGAACTTGCAGGAGTGAGAAAGAAAAATAATTCAGTGGAAGAGTCCCGCCTCTGCCTGAGGATTTCTTCCCCAGATTGCCTGAGCCTGAGGCTTCCACTCCTTAAGGAGCTCACAGGAGATGGACACTCTGCAAGTTCTCTGAGCCTAAGGCTTCTGCTTCAGGCAGGGAGTTCTCTGAAGCCAGCCTCCAGGAATCAGCTACCAACTATAGGCAGCAGATTAATTCCAGAGACATCCAAGTTCAGCCTTCATGTACTGTTCTCATTAGGACACATGGCCTTGTCAATCCCACCAGTCACTTGCTGATACCTTAAACCCTTCATCTTCAACTCAGGTACCCAGAAGCATTCTGGGCACTTAGCACTGGGACACTCACCAGTTGCTCCATTGGAACCATCTCTCAGCACAGAAGGCCCTAGTGGTTTTGTTTCCATTGCAATAATTACTCCTGCATGGCTATGGTAAATAAAAAGTTACTCTTGTTTTTCCTTTGCTCTGTACTTACAGCATTCTTGGCTTGAGTGTCAGAAACTGGTCACAAATATTAAATGGTGAGTGCCTATAAACTGCTTCACTATGGTCCAAGCTTTTGATGTGAAGATTTGGCCTTTATGATCTAAACACCTTCCTCTAGGCCATACTCCTTAAAATTGCCAACCGTCTCCCAACAGCAGCATTCTGTAAAGCAAGACGCACACTGCGGCAAACAGCAGAATGATACATTTCTCTTCCCACACATACCTGGTAAAATTAAACTGCTGTGAAGTCTAATTATGAATGACCTCATACTTACTAATAATGAAGAACAATACTCTTTCCCTTGGGAAAACTGTTGCCTCAGGGGAGTATGCAGCATTGTCTGGAAGCAATTCCTGCTGTAAGTGGAAAGAGGCCTGCTACTACTCTTGCTTGCCCTTTACAGTGTGAGAATACAAAGATGTTGTGACTCACATAAAATGCACAGGGAAGTTTACACAACAAACAATTTTTCATCACAAAGTGTCCCGAGTCCTGCTGCTGAGAAATCCAGCTGCAGTGGGAATGGAATCTCCCAGCACTGCTACTGCGAAGGCAAAAGGATACATGCACGTCATGGACCACTGTGGCAGTGACTTACAAAGGGAAACTTGAACGCAGCACACGTCCCAGCAATTATACATCTACATATTTACTGAAGACGTATGAAAATACATTGTACATAAAACACTTGAATGGGAGTACAAACCAAAAATAAGGGCAAATAGGTAAACAAATTATGACACTCAGAAGATGTAACTTTATAATTCAGGAAAACAAAGTAAAAATACATCGTTGCATGTAGAACAGAAGAACATTCAGAAAAAAGACTAAAGACAGGAACCCTGTGGCCCTTAGTTAAGCCGTGTTTAATGGGAAACTCTAGAAAATTTAGAACCATAATAATAACAACAGGTCAGTGCCTTCTTAGAAAGGAGTGAGGAAAGGGAAAGCAACAAAGAACAGAAATGTGAGAGGTGGGTGATAGAACTCTTCTGCTCCTTAATTTGATTTTTCTTTTTATTGTTTGAGAATTTCACACACGCGGGTAGCATGTTTCATTTAATCTAAACCCCATTCCTTACCCTCTAATTATGTTTATTTCCTAATCACTATTCCTTCCCAATTTCCTGTGATATATTATCAAACCCACTGAGTTCACTCCGTTTTGGCTGTATGTATATAAGAGTTAGGATATTAACTAGAAGATGGTTAGACTCTCAGAAAGTACTTCCCTGAAACCTGTTGATTCTCCCTTTCTTCATCAATGATACATTCCCGTGGCTCTTTAGTTAGGAATAGGGCTTAATGAGTCTCTCCCTAATGCATGCTTGTATTTTTTTTTCTGGCTGGATCTTGTAGAGTCTTGTACAGCTTGTTACATGCTCATGTATACACCTGTCCTATAGTGCTACTGAGTGAAGTATTCAATAGTCTTATCCATCTCTTAACCTAGTTAACAAGGAACAAGCAGGATTGACAGATAAACAGTGAGTGTATGCTGAAGTCTTGTAAAATGATTTGAGAGTGGTCCATATTTCTAAACTGAATGACAGCACTGGAAAATATATTCTTACAAATTCCAAATTTTTTCTGATGGACTTTCACTTACCAAAAATGATGAGGAATTAAGGAAAGTGAAACAATTGCTACTGTGGAGCCATTTGCTATGAACTGAAACATCCCTTGCTGGAGACTCAAGGGGGTCACATAAAGCTGGGAGACCTCATCTTGCCAGTCACAGGAAACTTACCAGGCTCACAGAACCCTGATTCGTACTGGATCCAATATATTCACACAGACATGACAGCAGAATCAATTGCCTGGGAGCAGAAGCTTCCTGACTGTCTTAGCTGCCCTCTAAGTTGGGCAGGAACCTAGTGAATTCACTGTCTTAAGATTACTCACAAATAAATCAAACAGTCCTGTTTCAGTAACAAAAACACTTACAAACGAATAACTACGCACATATCTCCCCCACCACCCCTCGTACAGACCGAAAACTGGAAGGCAAAGATGATTCCAAGGTCCTGGGTTGGACACCCAGCAGAAAAGCCAGCATCTGGCCAAGCTAGCCATGCCCATGGTTGCCTGCTCCTTACTTGGTTTTCACCACCTTGGGACTCAGATGACCAGCACACATTACCACTGAGGACTATGCAAATGTCTGTAATCTGTGCTGAAACCTGAAGCCATGTAAACCAGGATGCTGCTGAGGCCCACACTGGTTTAAATGGCCTATAATACCACCTGGGGTCATGGTGATGTCCCATACTCATACTGCCATTGAGGGTCACATCTGGATCCAAGGCCTGACTGAACCTGAAATGGGGGGTGTGGTGGTGTCTCTGTTGATATCCATGATCCTTGTTACCACCAAGAGCCATGCAGCAACCAGAATCCAAGTTGATGTCTGTTGGCAGTGCTGTCTCCAGGATCCATTCTCATTTCTGTGATCTGGGTAGATTCCAAGGGCCTTGTCTGGGTCCATGATCATGGTGTTGTCACCAGAACTCACATATAGGCTCATTTTCCATGCTTCTAATGATTGTGAAGAGGAAACTATGTTTGCTATGGTATTGATGATTGCAGACAAAGACATGGAAGGTATCTCTGACAACCCCCACCCATTCCCCCTAAAAAACAACTACCAAAACAACAACCAAAAAGTAAGAGCCTAGAAAAGAAATGACAGAAAACTCTTTAAACGTGTGACCGAGATGCCAAAGAGCAGCTCTCTACAGTTAATGGCTTCTGATGTGGGGGTGGGGGGCTGGGAAGGACACAGTTCTATTTAAGGAGCAGGCCACTGAGAGTTTTACTATGTATGACTGAGTGTATCAATATCACAAAGTGTACTTCTTTTGGGGTTTTGATTTTCTGTTTTGCTTTTCTTTCCTCTTATTTTGATTTCTTCTTTTGGAGGCAGGAGATCACAGGAGAGGTATAGGCACGCAGGAACGGAGAAGGAATTGTGGAGGCAGCAGATCACAGGAGAGGCGTGGACATGCAGGAACAGAGAAGGAGTTGTGATTGTGGTGCATAATGTGAAACTCCTGGAGAATCCATAAAAGAGGCATGTGTGTGGGGGGGGGGGAGGGCGGGGGGGAGGATGACTCCAAAGCACATAGAGGTAAACCTGTATAAATACTGAGCATAGATAATTTATCTTTTAAAGCCTACTAAAATCACAGCATATTCTGACTTCTATTTGAATAACTTGTCATATAAATTAGAAACAAGAGAGTTCAGAGTCTTAATCCTTAGACAGATTCAGTGAAAACTGAATGAGTATTTGAAAATAAAATATACAACTGGATGAGGGGTCTTACAGCTAATGAATAATCTGCTATCCATCACAATAGTATAATAGTTAGTATAATTATCTTCTTTCTAATTACCCATAATTAATGTTTCATATGTAAACACTAGGCATGAGATAATATATTAATGATATATTTTAGTATTCTTTTATAACTTTTTTTTTTTTTGGTATTTCGAGAGAGGGTTTCTCTGTAGAGTCTTGGCAGTCCTGGAACTCATTTTGTAGACCAGGCTGGCCTCAAACTCAGAAATTTGCCTGCCTCTGCCTCCCAAGTGCTGGGATTAAAGGCATGTGGCACTACTGCCCGGATATAACATTTTAAGAATAATTTGAAACTTGGAAATCATTCTATCAAACCAAATCTTCAATAATTTATAAATTTGCAAAGCAAATGATATTATTCTATTTTTTAAATATATACATATATATATATATATATATATATATAAGCTGCATATATATGTATACACATACAATCATTTGAATGTCTATTTATTATATTTGAGGTATTTAGAACATAGAGATATTGAAATAAAAAAAAGAAGCTACAATGTTGAAATTCTCATGTAACAAAATAATTTTAAAAATTCCTATCTGTTTAAGCATCATCCATAAACATTTCACAATTTATTTTTATTTAGTATTAGTGTGCCTACAAATGTGTATATGCATGTGCTTTTCAAATATAAAAAGCAATTTTGCCTATAATACAGAGTTACAACTTAGCTACTTCTCAACCACTTCTTTATAATCTGTTTCATAAAGGATATTTTTAATAAATGATACAGAATCTTTCCAATTACAGCTCAAAGTCACAGTAAAATATTGATTAATTTGAGAAATAAAAGATAAAAAAAACCCACACATCTCACTACAAGCTAGGTTAAGCAGTACTTTTGAAGGTAAGAATTGCATTTGTCTAGACTTTAAAACCCAAGTTTTGATAAAGAATCCAGCAATAAATCTGAACGGCAGAAGGGATAAAAGGGACAGGGTCTTATTAATGCTCATCACTCCTTAGGCCCTTGCAGTTCAATGACAGTTTCAAAAGGATGTGCTGATAAAGGATTTGCCTGGAGTTGACACAGTGTGCCATGCTTCCAGTAAGCCTCTTGCGGAACAAAGAAAGACAGACACTTCTGAAGCCTGAATAGATGACTGACAGCTCTGAACCCAAATGGTAGTCTTTCCCTTAGGCTTTTGCGTCATATATATTAAACTGTACTAGTTAAATATAAAAGCTGCAGTGAAAATTATTTTCCTGTTTCTAGAACCATTGAAAGCATGTGCCCAATGTCTTAATATTTGGGAAAATAGCATTGCTTGCATTTTATTTATAAAAAAAGATTTTTATATTTTGCAGGTCTAAATGTCTCTGTATTTTTCTTAATTACATCACTGAAAATGTTAATGCAGTACTAATGATAACCTCACTCACCAAATACTCAAGAAGCATTTTTTGGAGCATTTTGTTTTGTTTTTTTGTTTGTTTGTTTGTTTGTTTGTTTTGTTTTGTTTTGTTTTTTCAAGACAGGGTTTCTCTGTGTAGCCCTGGCTAACCTGGAACTCACTTTGTAGACCAGGCTGGCCTCAAACTCAGAAATCCACCTGCCTCTGCCTCCGGAGTGCTGGGATTAAAGGTGTGTGTCACCAGGCCAGGTCCCTCAATAAGCATTTTAACCAAATTAAACATCAAAATATATAAAGACAGAAATCACCATCTGAATATAAAATCAGTATCTATAGTATAATGATATTAGTATCATGGACTAATAGAAAAAAAACAAGACAGTAGATTAAAGCTGAATCAAATTTTATACATTTGTTCTAGTAGCTAATTCTACATATCATCTCTGCATGTTTAACCTGTATGTAAGAAAAATTATCCACCTATAGGGTTGCAGATCCCTTTAGCTCCTTGGGTACTTTCTCTAGAACCTCCATTGGGAGCCCTGTGATCCATCCAATAGCTGACTGTGAGCATCCACTTCTGTGTTTGCTAGGCCCCGGCATAGTCTCACAAGAGACAGCTACATCTGGGTCCTTTCAATAAAATCTTGCTACTGTATGCAATGGTGTCAGCGTTTGGATGCTGATTATGGGGTGGATCCCTGGATATGGCAGTCTCTACATGGTCCATCCTTTCGTCTCAGCTCCAAACTTTGTCTCTGTAACTCCTTCCATGGGTGTTTGTTCCCACTTCTAAGGAGGGGCATAGTGTCCACACTTCAGTCTTCATTTTTCTTGAGTTTCATGTGTTTATCAAATTGTATCTTATATCTTGGGTATCCTAGGTTTTGGGCTAATATCCACTTATCAGTGAGTGAGGAAAAGATGTAATAAAAATAAATAAATATTAATATATATATTCACAAAAAAGAAAAATTATCTTCTAAATATAACAAGTATATAGTTTTATTTCCTTTGCATTTGTACTACTGATGAAATACTTTTGTTTTTAATATAGTTTCACACATACAATTTGTGAATTAATTGGCGTTTCTATTTTGTGATGAAACACTATGACCAAAAAGCAAGATGGGAAGGGAAGGGTTTGCACTTGGCTTACACTTCCACATTATAGTCTGTCATTAAAGAAAGTCAGGACAGGAACTCAAACTAGACAGGTGTCTTGAGGCAGGAGTTGGTAGAGAGGATGCTTTTACTAGCTTGCTCATTGTGACTTGCTCAGTGTGCTTTTTTATTGAACCCAGCATCACCAGCCCAGAGAAAGTACCACCCACAATAGTCTGAGACCCCCCCCCCAATAAACCACTAATCAATAAAATGGTTTAGAGTTGGCATCTATGCAAGCATTTTCTCAATTGAGAATCCCTCTTTTCAGATAACTTTAGCTAGTGTCAAGTTGGCATAAGACTAGGCAGGACAATCTGGAAGATATTAAGATACTACATCTTCTATAGTAAGATTTAGGGATCACTAAACTGGAGTATATATAGTTATTTTTTCTTTATAGTCATTGTAATAGTCATGACATACATTCTGAATCTTCATCTTTCATTGAAATTTAAGTGAGCATGAGTCAAGAATTGTAAAATAATGCTAAAGGTAGGAATGCATAATTTTTTACAGAGAATTTTCAAGCTATCCTGAAACTATACATACCATTGGGATTATTAGAGTACCTAAAAATTAGTCTTTAAATATTACAATAGATAATAAAGTTTATGAAACAACTAAATGTGTTAGAAGTAAAAGTAATTAAAATTTAGGTCAGTCTTCTCAGAACCAATGTATGTATACATTCAGTGCTTTCAGGAAGTTTTACCTTTAAGGGGGGGGTAACAATGATCCTTCCTTTATCTTATTTCCTACATATGTTTGTGTACATTGCTATATAATATGTGTACATACCTATGTCTTAGTCCCTATTCTATTGCTGTGAAGAGACACCACAACCAAGACCACTCCTATAAAAGAAAGCATTTAATGGGCATGGATGGGGTTGTGGGGGAGCTTGCTTATAGCTTTCAAGGATTGTTCCATGATCATCATGGCAGGAAGCAGATAGGCATGGTGCTAGAACAACAAGAGCTTAAGGTCCTGATCCACACTCACAAGAGAAAAAGTAAGTTACATTTTAATGTATTCATTCTTATACACAGTGCATATATATATATATATATATATATATATATATATATACACATATATACATATATATGTGTGTGTGTGTTTGTGTATGTGTGTATAACAACCAGTTTCCCTTTACCTAATAGATCTACAACACCATCTCACTATAATCCTTGTGTCTCTCTACTGATACTAACTGCTAGCAAGAAGTAGTCACTACCCTGAATTTTGTAATTTATTCATTTATAAAGTCAACTTGTTTTGATAGCTTTGAAACTTTTTCTATAAAAGAATATTAAATCACATTTGTTGAGTATAATTATATTATATTCATTGTTCTTTGTATTGTATTTTTTGCTTCATGTGATCTACATAGTTCAGTTATAAAATGTTTAGCTATGTGGGGGAGCATGTGGGGGACTTTTAGGATAGCATTGGAAATGTAAATGAAAAAATACCCAATAAAAAAAAGAAAAAATGTTTAGCTATATGTTATTGGATATTTGTAATTTTTAAAGATGTTACTATTATGACCAACACATCAGAGTTTAAGTTTAAGTAAAGTACATAATACTACCTGAGGAAGCAGCTATACCACTCCTGGGCATATTCCTAAATGATGCTCCAACATATAACAAGGACACATGCTCTAATATGTTCATAGACTTGGGAGGTAGAGAGGAGGGGAATGGGAAAAGGGGGGCAGGATCATGAATGGGAGGAGATGGAAGATGTACAGAAGGTCAGGAAATTGAACAGAGGTATGTAGTAATGGGTGATGGGAAACTGGGGTGGTCACCAGAAAGTTCCAAATGCCAGGAAAGCAGGAGGATCCCAGGACACAAAGGTGATGACATTAGCTGAAATACCCAACAAAGGGGAAGGAGAACCTGTAGAGACCATATCCAGGGGTTAGGCAAGGCCCCTGTTTGAGGGATGGGGTTACCTACCCATCTAAAAAAATTTAACTCAGAATTGATCCTGCCTAAAGGAAATACAGGGATAAAGAATGGAGCAGAAACTGAAGGACAGGCCACACAGAAAGTCCCCCACCTGGGAATTCATCCCATATGCAACTACCAAACCCAGACCCTATTGTTGATGCCAAGTAGTGCTTGCTGTCAGGAGCCTGATATAACTGTCAGCTGAGAGTCCCTGCTAGAGCTTGTCAAATACAGATGCAGATTCTTGCAGCAAACCATTGGATTGAGCATACAGATGCCAATGGAGGAGTTAGGGGAAGGATTGAAGGAGCTGAAAGGATTTGCATCCCCATAGCTATATCAACCAACCAGACACACCCCACCCCCAGAACTCTCAAAGAGTAAACCACCAACCAAAGAGTACACCTGGAGATTGAAAACCTAGGAAAGAGAACAGGAGTCACAGATGTATCACCAACAGAATACAACAGATAGAAGCAAGAATCTCAGTGGCAGATACAAACCAAGTCAGACATAACAGTCAAGGAAAATACAAAAAGGAGAAAGCCCCTATCTCAAAACATTCAAGAAATCCAGCACACAATGAAAACACCCAACCTGAGAATAATAGGTATAGAAGAGAGTGAATATTCCCAACTCAAAGGGCCAGCAAACATCTTCAACAAGATTATAGAAGAAAACTTTCCTAACCTAAAGTAATGTCCGTAAACATACAAGAAATCTACAGAACACCAAACAGATGAGACCAAAAAAGAAATTCATCTCGTAATAATAATTAAAACACCAAATGCACAGAACAAAGAAAGGATATTGAAAGCAGTAAGGGAAAAAGGTCAAGTAGCATATAAAGGCAGACCTATCCGAATTATACCAGACTTCTCACCAGAGACTCTAAAAGACAGAAGATCCTGGGCAGATGTCATACAGAGCCTAATAGATCAAAATTACCAGCTTGGCTACTATACCCAACAAAACTTGCAATTAACATAGATGGAGAAACCAAAGTTTTCCAAGACAAAAGCAAATTTAAATATCTTTCTACTATTCCAGCCCTACAGAGGATAATAGAAGGAAAATTCCAACACATGGAGGGAAACTACACCCAAGAAATATCAAGAAATTAATCTTTTTACAACAAACACCAAAGAAGAGAAACACACAAATCTAATTCTAGCTCTAAAAACAAAAATAGCAGGAAGAAATGATCATTGGTCCCTAATATCTCTCAACATCAAAGAACTCAATTCCCCAATAAAAATACACAGGCTAACAGACTAGACATGAAACAGGATCCAGCATCTTGCTGCATACAGGAAATGTACCTCAGAGTCAAAGACAGACATTCCCTCAAAGTTAAAGAATGGGAAAAAAAATCCAAGCAAATGGTCCCAAGAAACAAGCTGGAGTAGCCATCCTAACAAAATAGATTTTTTTGCATCCAACAAAATAGATTTTCAACCAAAAGTTATCAAAAAAGATAGGGAAGGTCATTACATACTCAACAAGGGAAAATCCACCAGGATGAACTCTCAATTCTGAACATCTATGCTCCAAATGCAAGGACACCCACATTTGTAAAAGAAATGCTACTACAACTCAAAACACACATTGAACCTCACACAATAATAGTAGGAGATTTAAACACCCCAATATCACCAATGGACAGATCATGGAAACAAACTAAATAGAGACACAGTGAAATTAAAAGAAGTTATGAACCAACTGTATTGAACAGAACATTTCACCCTAAAACAAAAGAAAATACCTTCGTCTCAGCATCTCATGGTACCTTCTCCAAAATTGACCAAATACTCAGACACAAAAAAAAACTTCAACAGGTGTAAGAACGTTAAAGTAATCCCATGTATTCTATCAGACCACCACGGACTAAAGCTGGTCTTCAGTAACAACAAAAACAACAGAAAGCCCATATACACATGAAAGCTGAACAACTATCTACTAAATGATAACTTGGTCAGGGAAGAAATAAAAATTTTTTTAGAATAAATGAAAATGAAGGCACAACATACCCAAATTTATATGGAACACAATGAAAGAAGTGCTATGAGGAAAACTCATAGCTCTGAGTGCCTCCAAAAAGACACTGGAGAGAGCATACATTAGCAGCTTAACAGCTCATCTGAAAGGTCTAGAACAAAAAGAAGCAAGTACACATAAAGGGAGTGGAAGGCAAGAAATCAAACTCAGTGCTGAAATCAACCAAGTAGAAACAAAAAGACCTATAACAAAAAATCAACAAAAGTAGGAGGTGGTTCTTTGAGAATCAAGAAGATAGACAAACCCTTAGCCAGGTTAACTAGAAGGCACAGAGTCATTATCCAAATTAACTAAATCAGGAATGAGGAAGGAGACATAACAACAGAAACCAAGGCAACTCAAAAAAATAATCAGATCCTAATACAAAAGGCTATATTCAACCTGGATGAAATGGATGATTTTCTAGACAGATACCAGGCACCAAATCAGGATCAGATAAATCATTTAAGCAGAACCATAACCTCAAAGGAAATATATGCAGTCATTAAGATCTCGCAACCAAAAAGAGTCCAGATGGTTTTAGTGCAGAATTTTTTCAAACTTCCAAAGAAGATCTAATACCAATATTCTTCTAACTATTCCACAAAATAGAAACAGAAGGAACACTACCCAATTATTTCTATGAAACCACAGTTACACTGATACCTAAATCACAAAAAGACCCAACATAGGAAGAGAACCACAGACCAATTTCCTTTATGAATATCGATGCTAAAATACTCAATAAAATTCTCTCACACTGAATCCAAGAACACACCAAAACTGATCATCTACCATGATCAATTAGTCTTCATCCCAGGGAAGCAGTGATGGTTCAATGTATGAAATCCATCAATGTAATCAAGATATAAACAAACTCAAAGGAAAAAAATGATCATCTAATTAGATTAGGAAAAAGCTTTAATAAAATATAACACCCATTCATGTTAAAAGTATGGAAGAGATCAGAAATTTGAAGTACATATCCAAATATAATAAAAGCAATTTACAGCAAACCAGTAGTGAACATCAAACTATATGAGAAGAAATTCAAAACAATCACATTAAAATCAGGGACTGGACAAGACTGCCCATTCTCTCCCTACCTACTCAATATAGTACTCGAAGTTCTAGCCAGAGCAATTACACAACAAAAAGAGAACAAAGGGATCCAAATTTAGTATCATAAGTGACCCCAAAAATTCTAGCACAGTGTTCAAACAGTTGATAAACAACTTAGGCAAAGTGACAGGATATAATATTAACTCAAACAAATCAGTAGCCTTCCTCTACTCAAAGGATAAAAGGTATGAGAAAAAAATTAGGGAAACAACACTCTTCACAATAGTCACAAAAAATATAAAACACCTTGATGTGACTCTATCCAAGCAAATGAATGATCTGTATGACAAATCTCTGAAGAAAATATCAAAGAAGATCTCAGAAGATGGAAAGATCTCCCATGGTCATGGATTGGAAGGATAAATATAGTAAAATTGGCCATCTCACCAAAAGCAATCTACAGATTTAATGCAATCACCATCAAAATTCCAACAAATTTTTTTTTTATGTATTTGAGTATTTTGCCTGTATGCATGTATATGTACTATGCTCATCTGTCTAGTATCTGTGAAGGCCAGAAGAGGGCATTGTATTCTCTGGGACTGGAGTTATAGACAGTTGTGAGCTACTGCATGGGTGCTGGGAACTTAACTGAGGTCCTCAGCAAGATCAGCCAGTGCTCTTAACCACTGAACCATCTATCTAGCCAAAATTCTTAATAGACAATTGTGGGATATGGAAGAAGAGGGGTACGGGAGGGAGGGAGGGAGGGAAGGAAGAAGGGAGGGATGGAGGGAGGAGGAGGAGGAGGAAGAGGAGGAAATAGGGTGGCAGTATCAGAATCTGGAAATGTGAAAGAGGTACAAAGGGTCAGAAAATAGAATAAAAATAGGTAGCAGGGGGTATGCGGAACTGGGGATAGCCATCGGAGGGTCCAAGACAGCAGAGAAACATGAGGCTCCCAGAACCCAATTGGAATGACTTCAGCCATAATGCACAGAAAAGGGGGAAATGGAACCTGTGGAGACCACCTCCAGTAGATAGGCACAGATGTTGGTCGAGGGATGGAGCCACTCACCCATCTCAATTTTCTTTTAACTCAGTAATATTCCTGTCCAAAGGAAGAACAGGGACAAAAAATGGAACAGAGACTGAAGGAAGGGTCAACCAGGGAACTGTCCCACCTGGGGACACATCATGTCTGCAGACACCAAACCCAACACTGTTGTTGTGGTCAAGAGGCACTTACAGACAGGAAACAAGTATGGGAGTTAGTGGAGAAGTCCGCCCAGCAACTGATCAAAGCAGAGGCGAATGCTTGGAGGCAACCATCAGGCTGAACTTAGGGAACCTGATGGGGGAGCAGCAGAAGACTGGAGGAGCAGAGGGGAATGGCAACTCCATTGGAAGAACAATACAGGCTGGCCTGACCACCTAGGTCACTCAGAGACTAGATCACCAGCCAAGAGATCTTTAGCTCCAGATATATATGTAGGCTTTGCTGGACAGCAAGAGGAGGGGAGGCCCTTGGTCCTAGAGAGGTTTGATGCCCCAGAGTAGGGGGATGCTGGAGAGGTGGAGCAGAAGACTGTGGGTGGGTGGGGAAGCACTCTCATATAGGCAAGAGGGAGGTTGGGAGAGCAGATGTGGGATGGGATGGGGGAGGGGTAACCAGAAAGTGGGATATCATGGGATGGGGGGGGGGTGTTGAAGGACAGGGTATCCGTGACTTGGAATATCATTTGAGATGTAAATGAATGGAATGATTAATAATAAAAGAAAACAATCAAAAAAAAAAAAGAAAAAGAAAAATGACTGTGAAAAAGGTCCAAGTAGAGATTCTGCAAATAGAAAAATCAAATAACAAGAATTTTAAATATGCAAAGAAAAGGCATATTGAAAAACAAGATGTAGCAGAAGAATAATGTCCAAGGGTCCAAGACATGGTTCAAACAATAGAAAAGACTACTCCAAAAAATGACATCTAGTAAATGTAATAAAAAAAAAAATAAAAATTAAAAAAAAACCTTCTAAAATTGTACTCTCTTGAGGGTAAATCTAAGAATCCTCAGGGTAAAAGAAGGACCTGAGATAAAGTGGGAAGTTAGACAATTTGATCGATGAAATTATAACCAATTTTTTTCTCAAATGAATTTTCAAGCACAAGAGGCATTCAGAAGTTCAACTAGGCTGGACCAGAAAAGAATATCTCTACAAAGTATTATCATCATGATGTCAAAACCACAAAACTGGAAAACATTAAAAACTAAAAAATGCGGCTGGACAGATGGCTCACAGGTTATGAACACTGCTTTTCCAAAGAACCCAGGTCTGACTCCCAATACCCATACAGCAGCACAAAACTTCAGTTTAATAGAAGCCAACCCTGTCTTCTGGCCTTAAAATGTAGTAAGTACACAGATGGTAGAGAGACTTACATGCAGACAAAATGCTCATACATAAATAAAATTTATATATATATAAACATAAGAGATAAAGTCAGTTCACACACAAGGCCAAGTATTAGATTTCCATCGAATCTCTTCTTTAAATCCTACAGCACAAGAAAGCATGAAATGATATATTTCAGTCCCTGAAAGAATAAAATTGTCAACCAAGATTATTGTAAAGGTATGTGTTGAAATTAATAAAGGAAGAAAGATAGTTACCACATTAGTAAATGAATAGTAAGGCGATTCCTGACAACCAAGATAGTACTAACATATGGGTAGATTTAGGGGCTGTCTGCAAATGCTTGTATGTACCAGCCTTTAGATCTTTGCCAATTCTTGGGTTCCATGTAGAAAACCTTGACACTGATATCCAAGACTAAGTCTTTTGTGCTCATGTTCCCTCCCAGAGTGGGTAGAATCTGTATCTCCCCTCTGCTGCTTATATTTTGGGGAGGGTATTAGAAGCAGTTAATACAATTACAACATCTCAGTTCTTGAGTATTCCCCTTCAGGTAAGGTTGTAGGACTCCACCTGGTACTGATCTTAATTAAAGTGGGTCTGGTGCTTGGTTTCAAGTTTAAGGAAGTGAGAAATTAACTCTCCCTCCTTTCCTCTACCATCCATCTTCACTCTTCAAACTATTCTCTGCTCAGATTTGGGAGACAGATGAGAAGAAGAGCTCTTTTATTTCTGCTTTCAAGAAAATACCATTTGTTGCTTTTTATTGTTTTGTGTGTGTGTTTTGTGTGCAGACATACAGTAGGAAAAACAACCATTCACATGAATAACAATGTCTCTAAACAGCACAAAAACAAAACAAACAAACAACGAAAAATCAACAACACAGCAAATGTATATTCAAGAACATCATCTACCTAATGATATTTCAAAGCATGACTTAGAAAGCCATTATCTCTATTGTGTTGTTGTCACTGATGCTGTATTACAAGCAACACTGAGACACATGGCTCTGGCCGTCCTGATTTATTTGCTATTCCTTTGGAAATGTTTTTATTTCCTCAGCAGCATTAGAGCAATGACTGTATATTAGTCAATATTTGGTCCACAGTGTCAGTCAAGAATGTGTGTTATAGAGTGCTATATTTTAGGTGTAGGAGAATACACAGCAGCATGGATACAGTATGGAAATGATTGCATCATAAAGTGTGTTTCCATGGGGTAAGCCACATTACCCACAAGAGACCATCTTCTTGCATACCCCTTGGTGACACTGACTTCACTCTGTAGCCAAGGCTGCCTGACACTTACAGTTAAGAGTCAAGAGTTGTAAATCAATTTTTATTTATAAGAAATACAATGTTTAATAAACAGGCTTTAAAAGTACAATTACTAAAAGGAGATTAAAGTAAAATCCAACCATGAAAACCAAACAAGAACATATAACTTCCCCAAAACCTAAAAAAAGAATAAAACAATAAAGAGCAAAACTTTAACAAAAACAGAAAATGATTCTACATCAGGACTCTTTCACTGTATATTAAGTACTAGAGACCTACAGCCTGTATCTCCTCTTGGACTGCTGTTGGCAGGGCAGTCACCTCAGTCCTCTCTCAAGGGGTGTTGCCAGAACAGGAAAGGGAACAACACCCTGAATCAGCTGGCTCACTGGCTTCCTGTTATTAGACGCGTTCTCACGCCCGGCCAGGAAGAACACGGCAAACCAGAATCTTCTGCGGCAAAACTTTATTGCTTACATCTTCAGGAGCCAGAGTGCAAGAAGCAAGAGAGAGAGAAAACGAAACCCCGTCCCTTTTTTTAGGAGAGTTATATTTCGCCTAGGACGTGTCACTCCCTGATTGGCTGCAGCCCATCGGCCGAGTTGACGTCACGGGGAAGGCAGAGCACATGGAGTGGAGAACCACCCTCGGCATATGCGCAGATTATTTGTTTACCACTTAGAACACAGCTGTCAGCGCCATCTTGTAACGGCGAATGTGGGCGCGGCTCCCAACATCTCCCCCTTTCCTTTTAATAAGAGCAAATAGGCCACCCATATTAATGAGAGTGGAGATAGAGGTCAAATCCCCAGTGTGTAGGTAAAGGAGCCATGTACAGGATTAGCTCTTAGGCTCACAGGCTTTTACCCAGAGCAACCCTGACCTGCTCCCGTGTCGTTTTGCCTGGGGGAAGGGAACTAGGACACTGAACCTTCATGAAAGATGACATGTCTCCCTAGAATAGGCTCATATATGCCGCAGAGCCTTTCCATTGCAGTGCTTAGCCGTGCAACTCTCTCGGGCTGCTGAAGCACACTCACTCTATCCCGTGCAATGAGTCTAGCCTCGTGAGATGTAAGAGCTGAGTGGCCAGCGACCTATTGCCTAAGCATAGATAACCATATATCAGGGGGAGCTCCATGTTCTAGTCCTGCAAGCGCCTGGGCAATAACCACCTTGTCTCTCCTAGTTTGGGCCTTAAGCTTACAGACCAATCAAAGAAGCAACACTAATCCACAGCAAAGTGTATCTCCAAATAATATTAATCCCACCCAATTTTTTAAAGAAGGAAAATGCTGAGGAGATCCAATTGGGTAATCCTTTGGTCAGCGACAGGTCCAAGCGCGTGGAGTTGACCTGAAGTCTCAATTCCCGAAGGATCTGTTCAAATTCAGCCATCCAATTCTGTAACATATACTGAAAAAGACTTTTTGACAAATTAGCTGCCCTAGTAAATTTAACATACTGAATGGAAATAACACACAATCCCGGAAACTTTTGTTCACATCCCAGCTGAGTTATTTGTCATAATACATCTAGTTGTATCTGGACAAGATCTATGAGTTGATTAACCAGCATGAGACCTCTCTGTATCTTGACATTAGCTGAGGCCTGTTTATCTATGACTGTAGTAACTGAGGCTGACAAAGTGTTAATGGTGTCAGTCGTCTGGACCTGTCCAGACAGAGCCAAGGCTGTCTGAATCAAGGCTAACCCCGGTTCCCAGTTAGTGGTAAAAAAGCAGGAGAATACTTGAGCATTATACATCACCGTCATTGGGAGTGGAAATGTCGACATTATCCCCCAACGCTGCTCTCTCTTTATTATTGACGCCCTGGACATCACCAAGACGAGGGACATCAGTATTCCCTTGGTCAGTCTGGATTTTTCGGGTGAGTCTTTCTGGTATCCAAAATGGGTTGTCTTCATTCTGTGGGAAAACACAGATAGCTCCCCTGGATCTTATCAAAATAGGATCCGGGCCATACCATTTATTATCAAGGACATTTTTCCATTTAACCATCTCATTGGGCCTATCTGGCTCTGAACAATGACGTTCAGCCGCAGTATGGCCATGAGCATCAATATTTAAAAAATTGAGTGTAAAGAGTGCCAAAGACACAGACACTCTTGGTGCTCGGGGTAAAATCTCTTCAATTCCCCTCTTCTGTTTTATAAGATAGGTTTTGAGGGTGCGATGCGCACGCTCAACAATACCCTGTCCTTGAGGGTTGTATGGAAGTCCAGTCAGGTGGGTCACGTCCATCTGACGGCAGAACTGCTGGAATTTTTGAGACGTATAAGCTGGTCCATTATCAGTCTTAAGGAGTCTGGGTTTCCCCCAAGCACTCCATGCCTCAAGACAATGTTGAATCACATGTGAGGCTTTTTCTCCAGTTAACGGAGAAGCAAACATGATGCCAGAACATGTGTCAATGGACACATGGAGATATTGAAGTTTTCCAAAGGAAGAAACATGTGTAACATCCATTTGCCAGACCTGTAGAGGTCGAATACCGCGTGGGTTAATTCCCACATGAGGAACTGGCAAGAACTCACAGCAGCTTTGACATTGAGTAACAATGTCACGGGCTTCTTTTCTTGTCAAGGAGAAACGACTGCGTAATGTTTCAGCCGTCACATGAAAATTGTTATGAAAATTTTTTGCAGCCTCTACCGGGGATGATAGGGCAGCAGCCACCACTTTAGTGGCCTTATCTGCCAAATCATTTCCCAGAGCCATGGGGCCAGGTAGGCCTGAATGGGCTCTAACATGAGTAATATAAACAGGAAATCTTCTAGATAACAAAACTAATTGTATTTGCTGAAAAATATTGGCAACTCTACTGGAAGGCTTAATCACTCCAGCCACTTCTAAAAGATTTACTGCATTAACCACATAACAGGAATCTGACACAATATTAAGGGGTTCTAAAAAGGTTTTTAAAACTTCTAAGACCACTAAACATTCTACCACTTGAGGTGAATTTTCATTATATTGTTTGGATACCACTTTACCATTAGCCACATAGGCACCTATGCCAGTTTTTGATCCATCAGTATATACCACAATCCCATTTTTAAGTGGGTTTCTTACTGTTATTTGTGGAAACACAACAGATTGATTTTGGGCAAACTGTAAGATTGGATGCTTTGGATAATGGTTATCTATTTTTCCTGAAAAGGAGGTAACTAAAACTGCCCAATCATTAGATGTGGCTGCCAAGGTTTGAACCTGTGCAGCGGTATAAGGTACAATTAAAAGATATGGACTTCGCCCAAAGTGGGTGATTGCTGCTTTTAGGCCTTTAAGGGCAAGCTGTGCAATTGCATCAGGATACCAATCTATTATTTTAGCTGGGGATACGTTTGGATGGATCCACAACAATGGCCCATTCTGCCACAAAACTGCAGTTGGCAATTGTGCTGTCTTAAAGACACACAAACTGAAAGGCTGCGAATCCTCAATACGTTGTAATTGTGCATTCTGTAAGGCCTTTTCCACTTTTTGTAAGGCCTGGTTAGCAGCTAGAGTAAGAGTCCTAGGGGAGGAGATATGAGGATCTCCTTCTAAAATACTAAACAAAGGCCTTAACTCAGCGGAAGGAATCTTTAAAAAAGGTCTGAGCCAATTAATATCTCCCAACAGCTTTTGAAAATCATTTAAGGTATGGAGGTGATCTCTTCTTATCTCTACCTTTTGGGGCACAATCTTATCTGGGGACACCACAGAGCCCAAGAATTGTCCTGTATCAGAAATTTGGACCTTTTCTGTGGCTATCTGTAAACCCCACTGACTTAAAGTTTTAAGTAGAAAAGGATATGCCTTTTGTAGCATGGTAAGGTCTTTATGGCACAGGAGGATGTCATCCATGTAAAGGAGCAAAATTAAAGAGGGGAATTGTTCCCTCACTGGCAAAAGAGCTTCTTGCACATAAAGTTGACACATAGTAGGACTATTGGACATTCCCTGTGGTAAGACCTTCCATTGATACCTCTTATCAGGTTCCATGTGATTAATAGAGGGGATGGTAAAGGCAAATCTGGGCCTATCTCTTGGACACAAAGGTATAGAAAAGAAACAATCTTTAATATCTATAATAATTAAATTCCAGCCACGTGGTAAGGCGGAAAGTACAGGGAGACCCCTCTGTACTGGGCCAAATAAGTTCATTTGCTCATTAATGGCTCTGAGGTCATGGAGCAGTCTCCACTTTCCTGACTTTTTCTTAATTACAAAAATTGGAGTATTCCAAGGTGAGGTAGAGGGTTCAATATGGCCTAATTTTAATTGTTCCTCTACCAGTTGAATCACAGCTTCTAGTTTTTCAGAGGATAGGTGCCATTGAGGAACCCACACTGGGTCCCCTGTTTTCCATGGTATGGGTCGTGCTGCCCCAATGGCCGCTAAGGAAAACCCAGACCCTGTCTGTCTTGGTTTCCATTAGGTGAGATGGGCTCTATCCTTCCCTGTTCTTGATGTCCTAACCCTTTTCCTTCTTTATAACCCATCTTTGCCATGATATTTTTTGCTTTAGCTGAATACCCTCCTGATGGGGCGTTTTCATTGGACAAAATAAGGCCCAAATGCTGCATAATATCCCTTCCCCAGAGGTTAACCGGGAGTGGGAGCACATAAGGTATGAATTTCCCTTGCTGCCCTTCAGAGGATTCCCACGTCAAGGCAATGGAGCTTATAGTGGGACATGATTGATATCCTAGGCCCTGTAATGAATGAGATGACTCTGTGGTGGGCCATGCTTTGGGCCACCAATGTGTAGAAATTATACTTTTATCTGCTCCGGTATCAAGGATGCCTTCAAACTCTTTTCCGTTGATCTTAAGGCGGAGCTTAGGTCTATCATTTAAAGATACAACCAAATAGGCAGAATCATTTCCTGAGGAGCCCATTTTCTTTATCTCAGGTCCTGCAGATTTCTCCCTGGTATTATCAGGGAGGAGCAGCAGCTGAGCTATCCTATCTCCTTTACTAATAGAAAAAACGCCCTTAGGGCTTGAGCACAGGACCTGTATTTCAGGGGAATGTTGACAATCCATAACTCCAGGGTGGACTACTAAGCCCTGCAAGGTGAGTGAACCCCGGCCGAGAATAAGGCCCATGGTTCCCAGGGGCAAGGATGGTATAGGCTCCACTGGCACCGGCTGAATACTCATTTGAGGCATTAATAGGAAGTCGGAGGCGGCACGCAGGTCCACCCTTGTGGGTCTTCCTGGGTCGCCTCTCTGACTGCTTCCTGGGTCCTGACAAACCGGTTCCCATATCTTTGAGGGCCCTGGGACCGAGGGCCCGATGACCCGTTTTTTGGCACATAAGCTGATTGACTATCAGGTGGGGGAAGGACTCTGCCCTTTATATCCCTCACAGAGCGACACTGGTCAGCTCTATGATAACCCTTGCCACACTTAGAGCAAAGAGTGAGAGTCCCTCCCTGTTTATCTGGAGCTCTGCAATCTTTCTTAAAATGCCCAGGCTTTCCGCAATTAAAACATGTCCTCTGATCATTTCTGCCCATGGAGCGGTTCTGAGATTGGAGGATGGCGGCCGCTAAGCCTGCATTGGTGAGAGGTCCCCCAAGCTCTCGACAGACCCTGAGCCAGTCTTGTAAGCCTTTGTTCTTTCTTGGGGCTATGGCCGCTCGGCACTCCTTTGTGGCTTGCTCATAGATGAGCTGTTCTATCAGTGGCGCAGCTTGCTCTGACTCTCCAAAAATACGCTCTGCTGCCTCTGTCATTCTGGCCACAAAATCTGAGAAGGATTCCTGAGGTCCCTGGACAACTTTTGTTAATTGACCAGTGGTTTCACCTGCTCGGGAGAGCGCCTTCCAGGCCCTAATAGCCGTGGAAGAAATCTGGGCATAAGCTCCCCAATGGTAGTTTGTCTGATCAGCAGAATAAGCTCCCTGACCCGTTAACAAGTCAAAAGTCCAATCTCTCTGCTCTGGAGTCAAAGCAGCTGCGTTTGCTTGGGCCTGCGCTTGTGCAGCTTCGTGCCAAAGCGCTCTCCATTCCATATATTTGCCCATACTAGGGAGAGCGGCTTTTACAACCGTTTGCCAGTCGGCAGGAGTTAGTGCCATGCCGGCAAGCCTGTCTAACTGCACCAAGGTAAAATTAGCATTGGTTCCGTATTTACGGACCGACTCGGCAATTTCTTTAATTTGTAAGTATTCTACCGGAGCGTGGACACGCCCACCCTCGGCTCCTTCAAAGACCGGAAATGCCTGTTGTATTTTCCTTTGTTCCTCTCTGGGAATGAATGAGTCTGCGCACTGCCTCTCTGCGCACTGCCTCTCTGCGCAGGGCTGACGCACTACGCAGGGCGGGGACTCCGCATAGGGCGGACCTTGAAGCCGACTGCCCTGAGGCCAATCAGCAAACTGGCCTTCGCCAGCCGCTTTTGGCTTCCTTAACTGATTAGCTAGCACTTTACCTGGCTGGTACCCTTTTTTCTCATAATGAGCTGCTTCTTCCTCCCAGTCTGTTTCTTCAGAGGAGAATTCTTCATCTGCTTCAGAGCTACTAAGAGCTGGCTCCCCGAGCCCATCCAGCGATGAGCACAGGCTCCTTTTCCTAGAGACCTCCGCTAATTGATCTTTCTTCTTTTCCCTTTTTCCTCTTTTTCTTCTAATCTCTCTCCAGGTATTCCTACCTAACCTTAACTTTTCCTCGGGTTCAAGACCCTTGGAAAGGCCTGTATACTTATTTTGTGTACCATATTTCCTCTTTGTTCCTACTCTCTCTCCCCGCTTTACTTCTGATAGCTTGTCCTGAATTTCCTCTAGAATTTTCAGCCCTATCTTAATCACTTGATAACATGTGAAAAGGAACAAAAGGGCTCCTAACACCAGAAAAAATTCAAGGCCAAACATATTCCACTTTACTTCTGATAGACTGTCTTGAATTTCCTTAGAAAGTTCAAGATCAGACTTACCTCGTAAAGCTGTACTCACTGGTACTCTCGTTCCCCAGCTGAAAAGTTCTGAATTCATACAGTTGAATCCTTCTTAACAGTCTGCTTTACGGGAACCTTTATTACCGCGACCCGCAGTTCTGGTTCTGGAATGAGGGATCTTCCTTGCGCCAGTCCCGGGTTTCGGCACCAATTGTTATTAGACGCGTTCTCACGCCCGGCCAGGAAGAACACGGCAAACCAGAATCTTCTGCGGCAAAACTTTATTGCTTACATCTTCAGGAGCCAGAGTGCAAGAAGCAAGAGAGAGAGAAAACGAAACCCCGTCCCTTTTTTTAGGAGAGTTATATTTCGCCTAGGACGTGTCACTCCCTGATTGGCTGCAGCCCATCGGCCGAGTTGACGTCACGGGGAAGGCAGAGCACATGGAGTGGAGAACCACCCTCGGCATATGCGCAGATTATTTGTTTACCACTTAGAACACAGCTGTCAGCGCCATCTTGTAACGGCGAATGTGGGCGCGGCTCCCAACAGCTTCCTCCTATTCACACCACGTAAATGTACTGAGTGTAATAAAATTCATCCAAGGTAGACTGTGGATGTCGGGGATGGAGTTCAGCAGGGGGCTCCTGAGGTGGAAACTCATTCTGCAGGAGGCTCTCTTCCTGGGATGTGGACATTTCAGCTCTTGCTGGAGTCGCTGAGTCCTAGGAGAGGAAGGCAGTTCTTAAGACACAGGCTTGGTGGAGACCTAAATGTTAGCTGTCAGAATACTGTCTCCCACGACCTCAACAGGACAGTTAACACTGATATATTAACTGAAACCATTGCTGTTATATACATGCAGGGCAAACTGTCAAGCAACACTAATAAATACATGGACTGGCAAGCTGTCACTCAGACTTCTATGCTTGCAAACCAAGAATTGGGCAATAGGAAGAGACCTCATTGGATTGCAAGAAGAAAGGAGAAGCCCACCTGCCCCCCAGATTAATGGCCATGAGAAGTATTCATTTGATATTTACATTTCGATTTTAACCCTGGAAGGTTCTTCCCACCTCAAGTCACATGACCCTTGCATGACCTCTGTCCCAGGAACTAGATGCTGCTCAAAGTTCTGCAAACAATCCCACTTAACATGAACACATGCAGAAATGTGGCATGTTATTCATCTGTCACCCTTTCTAGACTTCAGATTAAAGCAGAGCAGCAAGGTACACTTGCCAATGATTTAGTTTCTCACAAGAGGCTAACTTCCCAGAACATGTGTGTATAAAAAGAGCAATGAACAACTACATTCCATGAGGTGGGTGGCTGGTTGGGAGTGTGGATTAGAAAGGTGGTAGGGGCAAGCAAAGATGAATCCAATGGGGCAAATGGTATCAGACAGTATTAGCCTGACTGAGCTGCTTTTCCCTACCTGAAGTTGTTGGGTCTCATGGTTGCTGGTCTGCTCCTGTTCGTCTTTACCATTCTGGTTCAAGTCAACCAAATATTTCTCAATGAGAGCCCAATCAATCTGTACTTCCTTGCTCTCTGGCTTCTGTGTGACGGACATCTTAGTAAGATTCTTCTCCACCATGAGCCGGCTATGTAGGTTTCTGGAAAAAAAAACAAAAAACCTCTGCATAGTAAGATCCTGCAGCCTCCTCCTCTCATTCTTATGTATAGACCCATTAACCCGACCAGGACCCTGGTTCCCATGAAGACCTAATACAATCCCCCTCAATAAATCCATGACAGCTGCACAAACAGCAAACAGCCATTTCAGGGAAGAAGAAATTATTGATACACCCCAAACACATATAAGGGTCCATGTCGCTCCAAAAGAAAGAGGGATCTCCATTTATCCATGACCACCTAATGCACTAGGGCAACATCAATTAGTAGGGTGCAAATACCATCAGAGTAGATCAGCAGAACCAAATGGAGGGCATTCTATCCTTGTGTTATGTCACACTCAGCTCTCTAAAACCCTGCCTGAGAACCAGGCTCTCAGTACTGCATAATAACCATGCACAATCACTCTTCTATTGAGAGGCTTCTAAGGATGCCTGGACAATGCTGGGAGGTGTAACAGTTTCTTAAAGATTTATGAAAACTGAGTCTATTATCCCAAGGCACACTGATGGCTAAAAGCAGAACGGGTAGAACCAGAACAGCAGACTCTCCAGTCCAGAAACCAAGGAAGGCAGAAATTGCCATTCCACTATTGATTGGCTTGCTAACTGGTACTTACGAATAGAGACTTATCTCCTGATTGAGCTTGTGGATGTTCTCTTGGGCCTCAATTAACTTCTTCAATGATTTGTACACAGAGGACATGACCTGCTTGTTCTGTAATTTCAGTTGTTCATAGAATGGATTTAGGTTCTCGACAGGCATGGTCCTAGGAAGACGGAACTCCGTGAACATGGGCTTTTAGGAACACATTTCTCAGGCTGAGTGCTGGACTACCCCAGCCATGGAAAGCACATTCTGGATTCTATATACTGGGATGATCTTCAGCTTTGAAAATTTGTTATCCTGGCCCAGGACAGCAGAAGCTAAGCATCAAGATGGAGGGTTCCCTGGCTCCCTGTGTTCACGCAGTAGGGTTGGATGTAGCAGTCTAACCAGCTATGTTCTCAAGAGCCTAGGCCACAGGTCTTTGCCCACCAGAAACCTGTGATTACATTTTTCCTGTTTTCACAACTGGGATGGTAAATCCTGAATAACTTATACCATAGAAACAGACCTTACACATAATCCTGGAGTTGTGATCAGACATCAGCACAGCTTTATAACATGCCCAAGGGATACAAGTGTATGGACAATTGTGACCACATAGGCAAAGAAGAGTGTTGAATAAAGTGGGAGCTCTGAGACTTCAGCACTACCATCACCTTGAAATTGTTATGAAGATAAATCCTCAAGTCAAAAAACAGACCCCATGGGTTCCCAAGTTTGGAGGGAAGATTAAATATACAAAACTCATGCACATGTAGGTACATGTGCACACACACAGACTCACACACTTGAACACACACACACACACACACACACACACAGAGAGAGAGAGACAGAGAGACAGAGAGAGAGACAGAGAGAGACAGAGAGACAGACAGAGAGAGACAGAGAGAGACAGAAAGGAGAAAAGGAAACACTCAGAGAATGAGTGACAGAGACAGAAAGCACAATGAGATGCAAAAGAAATGTATGCAACATTACTGTCTTGCAGTATAAGGCACACAGACAAAGAGGAACACAAATGAGCCTCAGACCTTCTAGACATGCACTGAGAAGGAAAATGTGGGACCAGGCCCCTCTAGATACTACGAGGAGCTTCCAAGCACTCAGTCAACTGCCAGGCAAGTATAAACACTCACCATAAACTCACATCACTTAGAACCTCACAAAGCCACATCCTGTCAAATGCTTTCCAAATGCATGCTGGGAACTCACTCTCCACTGCCTCCATCCCTGAATTCGTCACTCAGAATACACATCCTTCTTTTCTACTGGAGGAAGCAGAAGAGTCCATTTCTCATCTCCCTCCTAACCAAGCTTCAGGTTCTGCCTCTCTGCTATGAAGCATTCATGGATATGAGGTTGGGCATAGGGACAATCTGGTGGTACAGCTTCATAGAACCCACCTCCTTCAAAGGATAAGATGAGGCTGACATTGAAGACCCCAGACTGACACCACAGGGTTTACAGCAGTGCATACCTCCTGTAACCGGATCTCTCTTTGAAAGCGATCAGGGATCTCTCTGCTCATTTCTCTTCTGGATAAGGAGGTGCAGCTCTGTGGTCAGCCACTCCTTTTCCTTTTGGAACTCATTCTCGCTTAGGTCAGATGCAGTGGATGATGTATCTCTGTGAGCCCCTTTAGGTAGAAGAATACAAGAATACAAGAATACTTTCATGTGAGAATTCAAAGAGTGTAGGCAGACCACCAAGAAAGAGACCATGCCTGGAAACTACTGACACCAGAAAGAGTTTGTTCTGGGCTTGAGATGCCTCCACAGTGGGTCTCAGTTCTACCAGTACTCTAGAGAGACCAGGAGATGTAAACAGCCAGGTGTTTTCTCTGTCTCCCTAAACATGCTTATTATTACCAGAGAGATGTCTCCCTAAACAAGCTTATTATTACCAGAGAGACAGCTTTCTCAGGATGATTATCAATTGAACAGAGTGTAATTTGGCTTCAGAGCCAACAGTCCCGTGGATTCACAAGTCAGATGGTAAAATCACAATTCTCAAGTACTTTAGTGCTTGGAGATGCTCAGATCTCCTACCCAGTTATGCTAGGTCCAGGACTTGAGTTTCAGAAGTCATGCAGTGCGAGAACATGGTCAAAATACTATCAATTCCCCCTACTGAAACACCAAACACTCAAGAAGTAGCAATAGGATCCCTTCTCTGTCTGGGTGTCTCCACTCTGACAGGTCTGTGGTTACAGTGTAGAAATGCCTGCCACTCACAACTGGTGATTAAGAAAGGTAAAGTGGGAACTGTCATGGACAGGATGTCAGAGTCATTATGAGAACATGAGGTCATGGCCTGGAGCACAATTCTCTCCATCATACTACTCCCAAATAGCCACTGAAGTTAAAGAGCCCTGATGTAAGTCATCTCCTTTAGGTCTTGGGAGCCTCATGTTTCCCTGATGTCTGAGACACTCAAGAGGCTATCCTCTGTTCCTCACCCCCCTCCACCCCGACATATTTTTGTTTGATTTCCTGAACATCTGTACCTTACTCCCAACCCTTCCAAGTACCTAATGCTGCCCCCCTTATTTCCTCTCCCTCCACTTTCCCTCCCAGTTTCCCACTCTACCTCAACCTCCCATGATCTTCCTGCTCTCGCCTTAATGCAGGACTGAACCATCCATACCCTGGTCTTCCTTCTAAGCACCATATGCCCTGTGGGTTTTATCATGGGCATTGTGAGCTTTTTGGTTAATATCTACTTATCAGTGGATACATACATGTCTGTTCTTTTGAATTCCAAAATAGTTTTACCAGCTTGCAGTCCCACCAGCAATGGAGGAGTGTTTCTCTTTCTCCACAGCCTGCCCAACATCTGCTGTCACCTTCAGTTTTGATCTTAGCCATTCTGATTGGTATGAGGTGGAATCTCAAGATTGTTTTGATTTGTTTTTCCCTAATGGCTAAGGATGTTGAACATTTCTTTAAGTGTTTCTCAGCCATTCGTGATTCCTCCATTGAAGAGTCTCTGTTTGGCTCTTACTCCACTTTTTTTGTTTGTTTGTTTGGTTTGGTTTTTTGGTTTTTTTGTTTGTTTGTTTTTTGTTTTGTTTTTTGAGACAGGGTTTCTCTGTATAGACCAGGCTGGCCTCGAACTCAGATATCTGCCTACCTCTGCCTCCCGAGTGCTGGGATTAAAGGCATGTGCCACCAAGCCAGACTTTACTCCACTTTTTACTAGGGTTATTTAGTTCTCTGGAGTCTTCTTGACTTCTTTGTTATTTTAGATATAAGGCCTCTATCAGATGGAGAGTTGGTAAAGATCTTTTCGCAGCCTGTGGGTTTCCATTTTGTCCTATTGACAGTGTTCTTTGCCTTCCAGAAGCTTTTTAATTTTATGAGGTCCCTTTTATTGATAGTAGATATTAAAACATAAGCCATTGTTTTTCCATTCAGGAAGTTTCCCCTGTGCTCATGTATTCGAGGGTCTTTCACACTTTGTCTTCTATTCTATTCAGTATATCTGGTTTTATGTGGACATACTTGATCCACTTGAACTTGACCTTTGTACAAGGAGATAAGAATGGATCAGTTTGCATTCTTCTACATGCTGACTGCCGATTGAGCCAGCAGCATATGAAAATGCCTTCTATTTTCCACTGGATGAATTTCTCTCCTTTGTCAAAGATCACGTGAACACAAGTGTATGGGGCCATCTCTGGATCATCATTTTTTTTCCAATTCTCTACCTGCCTGTCTCTGTACTAACACCATGCAGTTTTTATTACTATTGCTCTGTAATACAGCTTAAGGTCAGGTATGGTGTGATTCCCCCAGAAGTTCATATATTGTTGAGAATATTTTTTTGCTGTCTTCGGTTTTTTGTTATTCCAAATGAATTTGAAAATTGCTCTTTCTAACACTATGAAGAAATGAGTTGGAATTTTGATGGGGATCGCATTGAATCTGTAAATGGCTTTCAGTGAGATGACCATTTTTGCTATGTTAATCATGCTAACCCATGAGCTTGGTAGATTTTTTTCAATCTTCTGAGTTCTTCTTTGATTTCTTTCTTCAGGAATTTAAATTCTTGTCATACAGATCTTTCACTTGCTTGGTTAGAATCACAACAAGATTTTTTATATTATTTGTGACAATTGTAAAGGGTTTGTTTCTCTACTATCATTCTCAGCCCATTTACATTTTGAGTCGAGAAAGGCTACTGATTTGTTAGAGTTAATTTTATGTCCAGCCACTTTGCTGAAGGTGTTTATCAGTTTTAGAATCTCTCTTGTCGAATTTTTGGGGTCACTTATAAACTATCTATCATCTGCAAATTGTAATATTTTGAATACTTAGAATTGTAACCCCTTTGACCTCCTTTTGTTGTCTCATTACTCTAACTAGGACTTGGAGTACTATATTGAATAGGTAGGGCTTTGTCTTGTAGCTGATTCTAATGGGACTGTTTTGAGTTTCTCTCCATTTAGTTTGATGTTGGCTATCAGTTTGCTGTATGTTGCTTTTCTTATATATAGGGCTGAAGCATGAATTCCTGATCTCTCTAAGACTTTTAACACGAATGGGTGTTGTTTTTGTCAAGTGCTTTTTCAGAATCCAATGAGATGATCATGTGGTTTTTTGCTTTGAGTTTGTTTATATGTTTGTTTATATAGTGAATTACATTGATGGATTTCCATATATTGAACAATTCCTATATTCCTGGATGAAGCCTACTTGATCACCGTGATTGATAGTTTTGATGTGTTCTTGGATTTGGATTCTAAGATTTTTATTGAGTATATTTGCATCGATATTCATAAGGGAAATTGGTCTGAAATTTTCTTTCTGTGTTGGGTCTTTTTATGGTTTCGGTATCAGTATAACTGCAGCTTCATAGAAAGAATTGAGTGGATTTTCCTTCTGTTTCTGAGTTATGAAAGAGCTTGAGATGTATAAGTATTAGATCTTCTTTGAATGTCTGAAACCATCTGGTCCTCGACATTTTTGGTTGGGAGACTTCTAATGACTGCTTCTATTTCCTTGGCGGTTATGGGGATGTTTAGATGGTTTATCTCATCCTGATTTAACTTTAGTACCTGGTATCTGTCTAGAAAAATCATCCATTTCATCCAGATTTTCCTGTTTTGTGAATATATTCTTTTGTATGGAATCTGATTATTTCCTTTTGAATTTCCTCAGTTTATGTTGTTATTTCTTCCTGTTCATTCCTGATTTTGTTGATTTGGATATTGTATCTGTGCCCTCTGGTTAGTCTGGCTAAGGTTTTATTGATCTTGTTGATTTTCTCAAAGAACCAATTCCTTGCTTTATTGATTCTTTGTAGAGTTCTCTTTGTTTCTATTTGGTTGATTTCAGCCTTGAGTTTGATAATTTCCTGCCATCTGCTCCTCTTGGGTGTATTTTCTTCTTTTTGTTCTAGAAATTTGAGATGAGCTATTGAGCTGCTAGTGTATGATTTCTCCAATTTTTTTATGGAGGCACTAGGGCTATGAGTTTTGCTTTTAGGTCTGCTTTCATTGTGCCCCATATGTTTGGATATGTGGTACCTTCATTTTTATTAAATTCTAAAATGTCTTTAATTTCTTTCTTTATTTCTTCCCTGACTCTGAGATCACTGAGTAGGTAGATGTTCCGCTTCCACATGTATGTTGTTTTTCTGTTATTGAAGACTAGCCTTTGTCCATGGTGGTCCAATAGAATACACTGTATTAATTCAATGTTCTTGTATCTGTTGAGGTTTGCTTTGTGTATGGCTACATTTAGGGTGAAATTTTCTATAGATATCTGTTAAATCCATTTGCTTTATAACTTCTTTTAATTTCACTATGTCTCTTTCTATTTTCTGTTTCCCTGAGCTGTCCATAGCTTAAGAGTTTGTTGAAATCTACTAATATTTTTCTGTGAGGTTGAATGTGTGCTTTGAGCTTCGGTATGGAATTTTTTTGTTTGTTTGTTTTGTTTTGTTTTTAATAAATGTGTGTGCCCTTGCATTTGCTGCATAGATGTTCAAAGTTGAGTAGTCACTGTCTTTGACACTGAGGTGTGTTTCCTGTATGCTGTAAAATGCTATGTTCCTGTTTGCATATCCTGTCTGTTAGGGGAATTGAGTCCATTGATGTTGAGGACCAATGATTGCTGCTTCCTGTTATTTTTGTGGTTACAGGTGAAATTATGTTTGTGTATTTCCTTCTTTGGGTTTGTTGGAAAAAATTAATTTCTTGGTTTTTCTTGGGTGTACTATTCCTTCTTGTGGTGGACTTTCCCTTCTATTATCATCTGGAGTACTGGATTAGTGGAAAAATACTGTTTAAATTTTCTTGTTTTTTTTTGTTTTGTTTTGTTTTGTTTTTGTTTTTTGATTTGATTTGTTTGTTTGTTTGTTTGTTTGTTTTGAAATACCTTGAATTCTCCAACTATGGTAATTGAGAATTTTGCTGGGTATAGTAGGCTTGAATGTTTGTTCTCTTAGGGTCTGTTTGAGATCTGCACAGGACCTTCTGGCTTTTAGAGTCTCTGTTGAGAAGACATGAAATTCTGTTAAGTCTGCCTTTGTACGTTTTTTTGACTTTTTTCCCTTATTGATTTCAATATTCTTTTTTGTTGTTGTTGTTCTGTGCATTTGGTGTTTTAATTATTATGTTATGGGAGAATTCCTTTTTTGATCCCATCTATTTGTGTTAGTAGGCTTCTTGGGTATTTATGGGCATCACTTTCTTTATGTTCTTGTATAACTTGTTGAAGATATTTGTTGACTCTTTGAGTTCGAAATCTTCACTTTCTTCTATACCTATTATTCTCAAGTTCAATCTTTTTATTGTATCCTGGATTTCTTCAACGTTTTAAGAGCTATTTTCTCTTTGTATTTTCCTTGACTGTTCTGTCAATATCTTCTATGTCATCTTTAACAGCTGAGATTCACTCTTCTATCTCTTGTATTCTCTTGGTAATTTTTGCATCTGTAACTCCTTTTCTCTTTCCAAGGTTTTCTATCTCTGGGGCTGTCATACTTTTTGTTTTTGTTAATGTTTCTCTTTAAATTTTTAGTTCCTGGATGATGTTGTTCAATTCCTTCACCTGTTTGACTGTATTTTCCTGTATTTTTTTTTTAAGGGATTCATGTTTCCTCTTTATAGGCTTCTACTTGTTTACATGTGTTCCCCTGTATTTCTTAAGGGAGTTATGTATGTCCTTCTTAAAGTCCTCTATCATCTTCATGAAAAGACAATTTAGATCTGACTGTTGCTTCATAGGTGTATTGGGTATCCAGGGATTGCTCTGGTAAATGAACTGGGTTCTGATTTTGCCAAGTCCATTTGGTTTCTGTTGCTTATGTTCTTGTGCTTAACTAAGAAGGACTATTATGTTTCTGTGGGTGGACTTAAACTTTGATTGGTTTTAAAAATTATTTTGAGGAATGTACCATTGTGATCTACAAGCTCCTGAAAAGAAAAGAAAACCTTACATAAAATCATATTATGATATGTATGTGAACTCCCTACAATGGAGTTCTTCAGAATAATTTTGAAAAAGAAAGTGCTCACTACATAAAGTGCAATAGAGAAAATTTACTTAAGTATAGTAATTTTCAAACCATGAAGATTAATTTTTATGAAAGTATGTTATAGCCTTACACTCTGAAAAACAAAATTAACCCAAAGAAAATATAAAAATGCAGAGTGTGAAGGATAAATAAATACATGTTAATAATTTTAAGTTCAGTTAGGCAAGGACATGACAATTTTATCATTAATTATGAAAAGGCTAATTGTGAGGAATTTCCTTATTCAATATTTCAGTCATTCATGTATTTATTCATGGCACTGAAGACTTCATACATTTCAACTAATATTCTATTTTCCAAAATGTCTTATTTTGCAACATAACAGTCTATTCATTCTAGCATTATTGCCCATGTATGGTATACTTCTGAATAAGGTGAAGTAGTATCTACTCAATAACACAGTTCATATTAATCTGATTCTTTCCTGATCTACAACTCTCTTATTGATAGAAAATTTTGTTTGTTATTAGGTGGATAATTTAATGCACTCTAATGCCCTCCTATAGTATTCATAGGACAATAAAAGTATCATTTTAAGCTAAGCCACTTATTTCTCCTGCTCTACTTCAAATATTGTATTCCTGTTACAAATTTTCTATCTTGTTGACAGGTAAACATTTCCCTCATTTGTAAGGAACAGTCCTTGCTCTATCACTGACTTCATTCACATAGTTCCTTTGCCAGGTGAATATTCATTTATTTGACATGTTGCTATTGTATAGAATGCCAAATATATTCTTATTGCAAGAACTTTGGATACTCCCTCACTTTGCTAAGAACAGTTTTTTAGGTCATTACCAAGCATAGTTCTTTGTTTCCTGATGTAATTTGTTTGGAGTAACTTTGGAAGAGACTCTTTTCCTATCTACTCTCTGAAAAAACAAACAAACAAAGAAACTTTTATCTACAAAAAAGGAAACTAGTCAAAATCTCAGCATGGAGGGGTCATGAATTTCCACCATTGACTGAGAAGCTATTGACAACTGATATTTTCTAGGAGTCAGTGACTAACTTTCATCAAGGGTGTAACCCCAAAGAGACTATCCATACTCAAATCAGCTGTCCTTAAACCTGTGGACATACACACAGTGTGTTTTCCTTGTTTTTTCATTTGTTTTGATAGAACATGTGAAGGGGAGAGGAAATGGTGATAAAATATGGCAGGAACTGGAGTAGAGGAAAGGGTAGTTGATTTAATCACAATTCATTTAATACATATATATATATATATATATATATATATATATATATATATATGGAATTCTTAAGTAATAAAATTATAGCTTTGATCTAAATAACTCAATAGCTACCCTTTAAAAATAACTTTTTTGTTGTACTTGTAACAAACTACGATAAAATATTGTGCAAGTAGCAAGTATTCTTTTATTTTTAAATGTTTTATTAGATATTTTCTTCATTTACATTTCAAATGCTATCTTGAAAGTCCTCTATACACTTCTCCCACCCTGTTCCACTACCTACCCACTCTCACTTCTTGGCCCTGGCGTTCCCCTGTACTGGGGCATATAAAGTTTGCAAGACCAAGGGGCCTCTCTTCTCAATGATGGTTGACTAGGCCATCTTCTGCTACATATGCAGCCAGAGAACCAAGCGCTGGGGTTCATATTGTTGTTCCACCTATAGGATTGCAGACCTCTTCAGCTCCTTGGGTACTTTCTCTAGTTTCTCCATTGGGGGCCCTGCATTCCATCCTATAGATGACTGTGAGCCTCCACTTCTGTATTTGCCAGGCACTGGCATAGCCTCACAAGAGACAGCAGTATCAGGGTCCTTTCAGCAAAATCTTGCTGTCATATACAATAGTGTCTGTGTTTGGTGACTGATTATGGAATGGACCCCCGGGTGGGGCAGTCTCTGGATGGTCCATCCTTTCCTCTTAGTTCCAAATTTTGTCTCTGTATCTCCTTCCATGGGTATTTTGGAAATCAGTCTGGTGGTTCCTCAGAAAATTAGACATAGTACTACCGGAAGATCCAGCAATACCTCTCCTGAGCATATATGTTACAGAAGATGTTCCAATTGGTAATAAGAACACATGCTCCACTATGTTCATAGCAGCCTTATTTATAATAGGCAGAAGCTGGAAAGAGCCCAGATGTCCCCCAACAGAGGAATGGATACAGAAAATGTGGTACATTTACACAATGGAATACTGCTCACCTATTAAAAACAATGAATTTATGAAATTCTTAAGCAAATGGATGTATCTGGAGGATATGATCCTGAGTAAGGTAACCCAATCACAAAAGAAGTCACTTATTTCATGCTGCCTCCCACCACCTGTATCTCCAACTTCAGGGAGGATCTGTTGTCATCTACTGGCCACATTTGACAAAGTGTGCCAGTGGTGTACATACAGAGAAACAGGCACACACATGCACGTGTGCATACACTTACACATACACATAGAAAGGAAGGAAAGAAGGAAGGAAGGAAGGAAGGAAGGAAGGAAGGAAGGAAGGAAGGAAGAAGGAGAAAGAGAGGGAGAAAGAAATGAGGAAAGAAAAAATGTAAATATATATTTTAAGATAGCCAACTATCTATTGCTTAAGATTTTTCCTATATGTGGCTGACAGTGAGTAATTCCAAAATTGTTCAAATCACCTGAAGGAAAAGTTGGGGTTCCATAATCCATATTCAGGGAACTTTGCAGAAGTCCAGTGATACTGAATGTTAAATGGCTGCAAATATAATTTGATGATATTATCCCAATATTTTAAGACTTTTAGTTTGAAAATCCTGAAATTTTTGTATTGTTTGTACTTTTTTAAAATAAAAGAGTATATATACTATTAGTTTCCAGTAATGTCTAGAAGTGTTTTTAATTTAAGAGCCATGTTAAAAATATTCTTTGCTTTGATGACTCTATGGCTCTCATCAATAAACAATGGATAAAGGACTAAATGGTTGTGTTCCAGTGACACCTAGTTCATAAGTGTAAGTTGAAGCCCTAATTTTTCCTATGGGTGATAATTTGCAGAAGTGTTTTATACCATGAAAAGGGCCTAACAATAATGTATAGGAAAGCAGCTATCCATCTTATATGGTGTAAAAAGGCATGGCAAACTGTTGGTAGACAAAACATACAGCAGTGACTGAGAAAACCTACTAAGTGTAATTTTTAAAGTCACAGCATTAGTGTCGCTGTGCAAGGCTGCACGAGTCTAACAAAGCAAGGAACACAGGGAGCTAGACAGAAAGAAACTGGGTCTCTCACTCAGGAAGGCGAAAAGCAGAACAGACAGTTAAGGAACCAGAGGAGTTGAAGAGTTTCTGTTCCCAGCAAAAGTCACATTTTAATTAACATTGGTCAACAAAGAAGTAGAAATTTTCTCACTTCTGTAAGTGAGTCAGGTGTCACAAACCAGAGGAAGGGTAGGGCCTGCGTGTGCATTCTTTTAGCAAGACCAGTGCTTTAAGACAGAGAACGCAAAATAGAACGGGCTGGAAATAGATATATAAGGGCCTGCTGAATTAGGGCCTCTACCATCTTACCAAAGAATCAGATAGGAAAATGTTAGCAATAACTGTCAAGATGCCAAAAAGAATGGAGATAGTGCATAGAGGAAACAAACAACAAAAACAGAAACAAAGGACCTCTGAGTCTCTTCATAGAAACATGGAGTACATATTTATTAACCGTCTGTCACAGCCTAGTGTCAACATTAACTAGCACCTAGATGTAAATTACTCCAGAGAAAACTCTGTGAACGTATGTGATGTAGCTGTACTGTATGTTCCAGCTTCTCTTTGTTCACCTCAGAGTCTGTGGAAAGCAGACACAATGAAAATCTTCAAGAAATTCAGAGGGATACTAAGGAGCCTGCGGGTGTGCTGGAATAACTACTGCAAAGACAAAATCTACAGTAAATTTGATGATACACAGAAAAATTTGAAATAGATGTCACAGCACACTATAGGAAGGGACTTCAAAGTAGTTTCTTAAAAAGACATGCACGCAGGTAAGTATTTAGAGACAGATTCATTTTAGACAATTATCTAAAAAGCGAAAATTATTTAATAGGAGAATCTGGCTTAAAATGTACATAAAAATTCAAACAACTAAAGGCCTAAGCAGTTATTATTTGGGGAGAAATTTGGTCAAAGGAAACTAAAAATTACTTTGTAATAATTAGGTAATTCAAAGGAAGAAAATTAATCTTATACAACATCAAAAGAAATATAAAATATGAGAAGTTACAACCTCTCACCTATTACCTAAACTAACCAATTAATCAGCCAAAATTAGAAAGCTACTAGATGGATAGAAAAATGGGACCCTTAAAATTTAAATCATGTAAAATACTCAATTATTCTTATAATAGAGCATAAAAAGTAAATTTTTTAAAATAGAGACCTGCTACCAAAATCCTATAAAATATTGTTAAATACATTATAACTTAATTATCAAAACAAACATACAAAAGAAAAAAGGAAGGAAAAAAATTGCAAATGAGTGCTCTAAGCAGAATTCAAAGTATTGATACTTGTATTTCTGGGTGTTAAAAATGCATCAAAACTTAAATCAAAATAGATTTAGAAAGGATAAAGTCTTTTAGAGAATATACAGGTTTTATCCAAACAATTTGTTTTTGTTTTTGTCTTTGTTTTTTAAGTAGAAAAATGATTCAGGAATGCATTTAAAGGTATGCTCTTGTATTCATGAGGATGGTGATGAGGTCAAAATTACTACACTAAATTAATCCAATTTAATAATAGCACAACATGGGGCTGGGACACAGTTCAATGGAAACAGTGCTTGCAGCCCTGGGATAAGAACTTGAGATCTCCAGCACCCACATAGCCAACTTGGTGAAGTAGATATGCATTTGTAATCCAGTTCCTGGAGAGGTGGAGACATGTGGATTCCAGAGACTTCTTTCAGGCCAGTGTAGCCAAAACAGTGACCTCTAAGTACAATAGAAGACCTTGTCTCAAAAGAGAGAGAAAGGGTGGGAGAGAGAGAGAGAGAGAGAGAGAGAGAGAGAGAGAGAGAGAGAGAGAGAGAGAGAAACTAAAGGAGGCTGTTGACTGCTGACCTCAGACTCTGACCTGCAGGCATATGCATAATTACACCCTCACAAACAAACATGCACACCCACCAGCACATGCATGCACATACATACACTAACAGCAGCAGCAGCAGCAGCAACAACAATAATAAATATTGGAAGAAGGGGTAGGAAAGCAGAATTTGACAGATGTTCTAGTACAAAGCCTGAAGTGACATTAAACCTGCAGTCATAAAGTAAATGTAAATACACGTATCACACTGCAATAAAAGAAAATGTAAGTGCAGTTTTGTGTACCTGTGTAAATACATTGCCACAGGTTAACCACAGGAGCAGTATAATCATGGCAGTTTATTAATGTAGCATTTCCAAGTTAATACAATAGCAGTCTCTTTCAACTGTCCATTAAGCCTGTATGTGACTGAAACTTCAGATATATTGAGATTTCTTTTTACTGTCTCTGTGAGATTGTTTCCATATGTGCCTTGGTTCCCCATTAATACCCTTTCAATCAAAAGTATTCTGTTTTAACTATTTCTCTCTACTCAAAGCATATGTGAACTTTTTTCTGTCATTAAAACAGTCATGTAATCTTTTTTCTTCAGTAGTGTCGAGAGCATGTGTACAATATCATTCTAGGTTTTGATTTTTGTTGATTTTGTTTTTCCTAAACTTTTAGGAAATAAATTACAACATCTACAGTGTTACAAAAGTAAACTAGTGCCGTCTCTATATAAAGTGCAGCAGTTAACCCACAGGCAGAGTCAAAGAGCATCTGCCACCCTTCACTGAATCCACTGTTTGCATAGTTAACATCACAGTATTTGGGATGGATTATTGTTACAGTGAGCTCTGAACCCTGTCTGCTTCATCAGTCCCAGTTATGATACAGCAACATCAGGATCAGTGATCACAAAATGTTAACACAAATGCACACTTAGCACCCAGAGGAGAGATTTAGAATCTTCTAAAGAAGAATAAATTAGGAAAAATATCAAACAGCATACAAGAACCCATGCAACCCATTTCTTGGGACTAGGCTTGTATTTCCTATTGTGAATAAGTTCTCAAGAAAGCAAATTGAAACTACCCTTTAAAACAGAACTCTAAATTCTTTGAGGCAAGAATGGAGCAAGACACAGAGGCCTGTGGAAAAGAGAAAGGCTGGCCTAGGATGCAAGCAGCAGCTTTTGGCCTCCCTGTGAATCGGGTGCCAGTCATTCTGCAAGAACATTAAAGGGAAGTGAAACAGCAACCCAGTGCTTTCTAGAAAGGATGATAGGATTTCCTATGGTGGCTGAGTCGCCAGGGTGCCCATGCAGAAAAGCTCCTTGTAGACCGCTTGCTCAAGTTTAACATCCCACATCTCAACTGCAGCAATTTCTACAGATATTTCCTTTTCTTTTCAGAGGTTTGTGAAATAAGGGTGTAGCATTTTCCCCTCCTTCTCTGGATATAAATAAGTAACAAGTAACTCTCCTTGGTAAAATGTTTCTTCAAGTTGACTCCAATTCCAATAGAAGTGTCAGGGCACAAGGTAGAGGCAGCAGAGGAGAGATCTGGGCTGGGGATCAAGTTCTGGTTGATGAAAGGCTTGCTGTAGTCTCAGAGGAGATCAGTGGCATGTCAGTGAGATGGAATGAGAAGGCTAATGAACTTGTCAGTGCAGCTGCCAGACAAGCATGCAGCTTTTCAGGGAGCTGCCTGCTTTCTGACATTCACAGATGAATGTTCTGATTTCTTTCTGGAAAGAATGGACATAGTTCTATGAGTTAACACAATCTGCAGTGCATTTTGTGTACATAAGGTCACTGGGAGAAGAGAAATGATTGAATCAGGTTACCTCATGTAAGGCTTACAGGAAATCTTAGATGTGCCAAAGCTGACTTTGGAAGCATGCCCTCTAATTTCTTCATTAACTAATGTGATCTCCATTTTTACATGATTCATTTACATAGTTGAGAATATTTCTTGTTACCTGTCAATTTCTTTTAACCACAGATTTTCTTATATTAATGAAATAGACTCATATCTGATTGATATACTAATACTTGTAACTTCTAAGTCATCAATTGTTCTCTGAAGCTCTTTATAGGTTTTGGTTCATTTTCCCTACTATTTATAGGTATATCTGAATTATCAACCATTTATTAATTTTTAAATACCTAATTTTTACAGTTAGTGAACATAACTATCACCAAAGATATTTCTCCCTTTAGGAAGACTGAAAGATCTATAGAAGATAGATGATAGATGATAGATAGGTAGGTAGGTAGATAGAAGATAGGTAGATAGATAGATAGATAGATAGATATATAGATAGACAGATAGACAGATAGACAGACATATAGAAAGGCTGAAGAAAAAGATAAACAAGTAGTAATGGGACTATTACCATTTTCTAGGCTACAGTCTGAACATACCTATGTTGTTCTATAAAGCAACAGATCCACTATAAAAATTCTGAAGCAAAAAACAAAATTCTTTGGTGTAAATGTTGCTTTTATTTTCTCAGATGAAGTGATGGGAGCTGAACCCAAGATATATAAATACATGGCTTGAGCCAAGAGAATTTCCTTCTCTGTTCTACCTATTTCTATACCTAGACCTGGCAGCTTCTAGCCTTTGAACAATCTACTATTCTAAGCTGACTAATTCAGTCCAGGTTCTCTCAGCTTTTGAGTGAATTGCTCTGCTTAGACTCATACTAACCTTGATAATATGTTCTAATCTTCTGTCTCCTTCTCATTCTTTAGCTAATTCTGCCTTCATCTGTTTCTAGCTTGTTCTTTTTACAACCTGTCTCTAATAAAATTGTTCTGGCAAAACTGCCACACACACACACACACACACACACACACACACACACACACACACACACACACACACACAAACACACACACACACAAATATACCTCTCCCTCTCCCTCCCCCCTTCCCCTCCTCCTCCCCCTCCCCCTCTCCCTCTTCCTATCCCTCTCCCTCCCTCCCTCTCTGCTCTTAAGTATCTTCTCTTTCCTATACTGTTCACATAAGAGTAGGGTGTATACTAGCCTGACTTATTTTGTCAAATCTTTCTCTGATTCATCACTTTGTCTGTCCCTCAATTAGTCATCACTTTACAACATGGCTACTTCTTTCTACTAACCAACCTTACCTATATTGTTGGGGAATGAATGTTTGCACTAAGTGCTTGTTTGTAGTCCAGCCTGAAAGATTAAAGGTATGTGGCCTGTCTACATTCCAGCTTGATCACACAAACCTAGAAGGTCTTTGGAGTGATTTCTTGCCCAAGTAGCCATGTTACTGGATTAATATTCCCCTACACTTTCCACATGTATATCAAATAGCTATATATCTATCAGAAGGGAACCTTCAATTCTAAGTTGGTGCAAAATGATTATCATTCCCTATGACTGTTTGTCTTTTCACTCTGTTGGTAGTAAGAAGTGGATCTGCTGAATGCTTGTCTGAAAAGTGAAACTCACTCTGATGAAAAGAGAATCCTACTCTGCCTGTTAACTGTACAATCACTTATGATCTCTTTATCTTATTTATTCTGGCTTTTAAATGGTAAGGAGGGGTGCTGTCCAAATTGCCCAGTTATGACATTGGTTAAAACAACTAGAATATTTAAATTGTTACCTAACAGAGAGAAAATTTCATAAAATGTTTTCTATGATTAAAAAAAATAAGTAAAATGCAATTCCAAATAAGTTTAAGGCTATCATAAAAACAAAGGAGATCCAATGTCCACAATAGAAACATTTTAATACATTAAATATAAATAATTTTGTATAATTTATAATAAATAAAATGAAATGTTTTCCATGTAAACTGAGCCTATCCATGAATAAAGATGCAGTTATTTCACTTTTCTTTGCTTTACTTGACTCTGAGTCATTTTCTTCCAGGTCCTTTTGTTTAGGAATAATGATAATATTGTTGACATCCCAATTATGTCCCTTCTAGGAGCCACCCATGATGACATGGAGAGAATAGGTACGTTTCTTCTGCATCAGATAAATGAGTAAATACTGCATAGGGATGACTTCATTTGCCTGGGATGATGGAAGACTGGAGGAAGTGGAAAAATACCAACTATAAACTTTAAAAGTATTTTTTACAAAAAAGCTATGGAGACTTATTTTTCTGAATCTTATCTGATTTGTACATTATAGTATATTCTAAAGTAAATATAGTTTCTTGGATGCATAAAAATATCACAACATATTCTGAATATTTTATATTAAACCAGACCTTAGAAATCAAAACTTGCATTGTTCTACTTCCAATGAATGCACTTAGAAATACAATATTGAGGTCAAATTTAACCAAAATAATTACTATAATAGGTTTATTTCTGCCTCTATTCTATTTCATTTTCTGACCAGATACCTTACAGTCTATTTTAACAAATAATTTAGCTAGAGAAGTTTCTCGACATTTGGATTCAGGTAATTAAAATGTAAGTGTTCATGTAAATGTAAGAAGCTATTTTCTCACATGCGCTATTGTCTCGCCAGCAAGAACACACGCGTGAGAAACCGGATCCTTCTGCAGCAACTTTATTACACCAGTTTCAACATGAAGAGGAAGACCCCAAGCACCAAAAAGGCGCTGCTTATATACACCTTAGTGTGGCGTATCCACACCTGATTGGCTGCTCTCCCAGAGCCTCATCACTACGCTCCGGGATGGGCAGTGACTTGGCACGAATTTACTCTTGCACCTGCGCACATTACTTGTTTACCAGTTAGACACAGTGGAGGCTCATGATGGCAATTGCTCACGGCTCTCCACACTATTTTCAAGTTAGATGTGCATTATCAATAAGCTATTAGCTTACATTTTATAAAACTTTTATTGAGCATGTGGTAGATATAGATACATTTCATGAAAGAGTCACAGAATAATCCAACCAAATGGAAACTATAGAGCAGATCAATTGGCTGGATTCCATAGTAAACACCACAAATAATTTCTTCCTAAAGCCTGAATCTACTTTTTCATTAATGTTATACAAATGAAAATAAACATATAATTAAATAATTATGTATGATTTGTGACTATATCATCAAAGTCTAGAAAAATATTTAATGTATAACAGGAATTCAAATATTGATTTAAAACCTCAATGTGTTTGTAAAGAATGAATTCAACCACAGCTGGCCCATTTGGAACGTTCCAGAAAATAGATTTAGAATTCTGTTATTTCCTCAGAATCACTATCATATTACTTATTAAAGAACAAGTATCTTAATTTTTTACTCTAGAAAAAGTAAATGATGAGGAAGAGCTATTTAACTAGCCAAATTAGAACCATAATTGTGTGGCATAACCACACCGCAAATCCCATTGTAAACAATCCTGTCATGTTGAAATGTCTCATACTCATCAATAAGTATCATCATGGTGCCAAGTTCTTACAACCTAATCCATAAAATGAGTTTTCATCCTAAAAATTATTCCAACCATTAATTCTGCAGATATTAACATAATCATCATAAAATATTTCTGGGAAGCCAAACAGACAGAATAATCAAAACAATACTAGAAGGAAATAGCTGAAAATACAGTTAATAACTGACACTGCTCAACTTTAAGATTTTACATGAAACTACAGCAGTCCTGTAATTGAACATCTAGTGAGAGAAAGGAAAATAAATGATACAACAAAAAGAACTGATATGTAAAGCACAGCTAAAACCAGCATACCAATTCAAGGAAGACAGGTCTCTCTTTTATACTTTTTTCTCAGTACCTTGAAGAACTTTATCAAAAATTGGCCATACACTCAGTCACAAAGCAAATCTCAAAGGATAAAAGAAAATTAAAATAATCCACTGTATTCTATTAGACCACCACAGATTAAAGCTGGATTTCATTAACAACAGACACCCTGAAAACTCATGTAAACTCTATACTGAATGACTACTGACTCAAGGCAAAAATTAAGAAAGAAATTAAAGTTTTCCTAGACTTCAATAAAAATGGGTGTACAACATACACAAACTTATGTATCACACTGAAAACAGTGGTAAGAGGAAATTCACAGCACTAAGTGACTTCATAAACAAATAAGAGAGATTGTGTATTAGTAACAACAGCACTCCTGAGAGATTTCACCAACTAAAAAAGCAAACATACCCTAGAGAAGTATTTGAAGAAAAAGCATCAAAGTGAGGGCTGAAATCAATAAAATAGATACAAAGGGAATAATACAAAGAATAAATTAAATGAAGAGTTGGTTCTTTGATAAAAATTAACAAGATAGACAAACTTCTATCCAAACTAACTGAAAATCATAGAGAAAATGTCCGAATTAATAAAGTCAGAAGTGAAAAGGGGGACATAACAACAGGCATGAAGGAAAGCCAAAGAATCATTAAGTTATACATCAAAAATCTATATACCTAAAAATTGGAGAACCTAATGGTGAGTGCTTTCCTAGTAGAACCACCAAAGTTATATCAGGGACAGAGATCCAATTTAAACAGAGACATAAGACTTCAGGAAAGAAAAGCAGTCATTAAAAGTCTCCCAACTTTGAATATCACTTTTGGAGGTTCCTCAAAAAATTGGCAATAAATCTACATCAAGAGCGAGCTAAACCAAGTGGTATATAAAAGTGGTCTTTTGTGTGTATATCCAAAAGGCACTAAACTCTACCACAATAATTTAATAAAACCTAACATATTTGCTCAACTATGTTCATTGCAGCTTTATTCACAATAGCTAGAAACTGGAAAACAATCTAAATGACCCTCAATCAAACAATATATAAAGAAAATGTGGTATGGTACATTTACACACGTAACATTACTTAGCTGTTAAAAAATCCTGAAGTCTTGAGGCAAATGGATGGAACTAGAAAAGATAATCATAAGTGAGGTAACTCAGAGAAAGAAAAACATGGTATGCATTCATTTCTATGTGGCTATTACATGTTAAGTAAATGATAATCTACAGATGAAGAGACGCTATGTAATAAGAAGTCAAGGGAGAAAAACGTGACAGGTAAATATATTGGAAATCTTTGGTGGACTGTGGGCCAGTGGAGACAGAAACAGGAGGTATTGAGTGAAATGTAATTTGAGCTATAGAGTATTGGGAGAGACAACTAGAATTGGGGTCATTTTGGGGTGAGGTAAAACCCTACTGCAGTGGAAATTCCCAGGAATCTATGAGAGTAATCCTAGTGAAGACTTCTAGTATGCACAGATATTAAGCCTCAACTGGCCATCTTCTAACCAGTAAGGCTTCCCATGGAGTTAAGACACCAACCTAGCCTCAAAACTTTTGATTTATAAGTTGTCCTGCCTACAAGGTATGTAGTGGTAAAGGCTGTGCAGAAATTGGATGAGTTACCACCCAATGACTGGTCCATCTTAATGTCCATGCCATTAGAGGTAGTCTGCCTCTGACACTGCTTGAAGGGCAGGAAACAGAGGATATATATCCCAGATGCCTAAGATAGAACCAAACTCAACTTGGAAAACAAAAGTCAATAAAATAATTCCTAATAATATTCTATACTTTTAGTCAAGAACCTAGCATAATCCTCATCAAAGAACCTTCACAAAGAAACTGACAGAAACAAATGTAGAGAGCCATAGCCAAACATTGTGTGTGTGTGTGTGTGTGGGGGTGTGCTCTAGAGAATCCTACAGAAGAGGGTAAGGAAGTAATGTTGGACACAGCGAAGTCAAGGACACCGCAAGAAACCCCTTAGAATCAGCTAACTAGGCTGAACCCACAATCAGGGAGCCTGTATAGGTCTGACTCAGGCCTTAGGCCCTCTCTCTATATATATTGTGGTTGTGTAGCTTTGTCTTTTTGTGGGACCCCTAACAGTGGGGTGACCTATCTTTGACTCTTTGCCTGCTTTTGTGACCCCTTTTCTTGCACTGTATTACAGTCTTCAGACTTAATATGAGGGGAGGTGCCTAGTCTTATTGAAACTTGGTATCTCATGTTTGGTTGCTATTCCTGAGAGGCCTGGCCTTTTCTGAAGGGAAATGGTGGAGGAGTGGATGGAAGGAGGGGGGTGGTGTCAGGGACACTGGGAGGAGAGAAGAAGGGGAAACTGTGGTTGGAATATAATACATTAAAGGAGAATACATTTTAAAAATGTTAAAAAAGAATATAAACACATAAAGGAAGCATTCTACATTTTACTACAGTGGGGTTTTTAAATGAGAACTAGGCATAATTGTGAAACTATAAAACTTCATGTTCATAGGCCATTTAAAGGACCATAAACATGGCAATCAATTTTTACATGCAATAGAAATGCATTCCATCAAGAAAAATTCTACCACTAAACTTCATTAAAATTAGAAGTAATGGGCCCAACAGTGAGATAGTCATTTTCTCTCCAGTGACTAAGGCAGGACCAGCCAGGAACACACAGGGCACAAGAGTAATGGAGCAGCCTGGACAGGGTCCTTCCGGCCTCCATCTGTACCCAGGAGCTGGGGCTGTTCTGCAACCCTCTGTATACTGGTCCTGCAGGTGGAGAGTGGGTCTCCCAGCAGTGCTGACACAGGCTTATGGGACCACAGGAGGGACAAGCTCAAGCCAGAGACAGCAAGACCAACTAACACCAGAAATAACAAGAAGGTGAAAGGCAAGAGCAAAAACTTTACCAACAGAAACCAAGGCTACATGGCATCATCAGAACCCAGATCTGCCACAAAGCAGGAGAGGCTCCCCTTTCTGTACTGGGTTGAGCTTGAGCATAGGACCTCAAAACCTACCCCCTACAGTAATTCACTTCCTCCAGCAAGGCCACACCTACTTCAACAAGGCCAAACCTCCTAATAGTGTCACTTCCTATGAGCTAAGTTTTCAAACACATGAATCTGTGGCAGCCAACCCTATTCAACTCACTGTACCAGCATATAAGTTAGAAGAAGAAAAACATAAACTGTAGACAAGAGAAAATGTTTGCAAAACACTGGACAGGTATGTAGCTTGTATCCCAATTATATAAATAACTTAAAATTTTTTATTTAAATAGAACTATGTTATTTTCCCAATCTCTTTTCTCCCTCCTACTAGTTACCCTTTCTTGAACTTCTTCTATGTGTCCTTCACTCTCAATTTAATAGCCTCATCTCCTTAGATTATTATTATTTCATAGAGATATATATGCACATATTTATATTCGTGTACAAATAAAAATCCTATTAGGTCTATTTTTTACTGTTTTTATGACATTGAACAACCAATAAAGGAGGCTATCCCTGTGAGAAGCTAAAGCTTTTAAGCCAGCCCCAGTGGGTCTTCTTTCTTATTCTTGGTTCTTCTTGAGGCAGCAGAGGAGGAAGTGCATCATGGGTAGGGATTAAGACTTGGTCTTACAACATAATTAGATTTGCTGTATAATAATAAAATGTTTACCTGAGTCTAAGTTATTTTACTTCTGTAGCTGACTTGCCTGGGTCCTTGTGGTAGGATGAAGTATATTTTGGCTATATTTTCAAAACTGGTATAGATAGGTCTTTAGATAAACTGATTCCCAAATTTCAGAGGGACTAACATATTGATTTGCATGGTGGCTATACAGGTTGCACTATCATGAGCAATAGATGAGTGTTCTTACTCTACATCCTGGCCAGCATATGCTGTCACTTGTGTTATTGGTCTGAGCCATTCTGACAGGTGTAAACTGGAATCACAAAGTAGTTTTGATTTACATTTTCAATTAAATATGTTCCCCATTTGATTGGATTATTTGGCTTGCTGTATCTATTTTTCTAAGTTCTTTATATATTTTAGATATCAGTCTTCTGTCAGATATGGAGTTTTAAAAACTTACCTCTTTCTCTATGCTTCCACTTTGTTTGAGCGATGATTCACTTTTCCTGACAGAAGCTTTTCTGTTTCATTAGATCCAATTTCTTTTTTTTTTTTTTTTTTTTAGATTATATTATCAAATTTTCTTTTTTTTTTCCATTTTTTATTAGGTATTTCGCTCATTTACATTTGCAATGCTATACCAAAAGTCCCCCATAGCCACCCACCCCCTCTCCCCTACCCACCCACTCCCCTTTTATGGCCCTGGCGTTCCCCTGTACTGGGGCATATAAAGTTTGCGTGTCCAATGGGCCTCTCTTTCCAGTGATGGCCGACTAGGCCATCTCTTGATGCATATGCAGCTAGAGTCAAGAGCTCCGGGGTACTGGTTAGTTCATAATGTTGTTCCACCTATAGGGTTGCAGATCCCTTTAGCTTCTTTGGTACTTTCTCTAGCTCCTTCATTGGGGGCCATGTGATCCATCCAATAGCCAACTGTGAGCATCCACTTCTATGTTTGCTAGGCCCAGGCATACTCTGACAAGAGACAGCTATATCAGGGTCCTTTCAGCATAATCTTGCTAGTGTATGCAATGGTGTCAGCATTTGGAAGCTGATTATGGGATGGATCCCCGGATATGCTAGTGTCTACATGGTCCATCCTTTTATCTCAGCTCCAAACTTTGTCTCTGTAACTCCTTCCAAGGGTGTTTTGTTCCCACTTCTAAGGAGGGGCATAGTGTTCACACTTCAGTCTTCATTTTTCTTGAGTTTCATGTGTTTAGGAAATTGTATCTTATATCTTGGGTATCTTAGGTTTTGGGCTAATATCCACTTATCAGTGAGTACATATTGTGTGAGTTCCTTTGTGAATGTGTTACCTCACTCAGGATGATGCCCTCCAGGTCCATCCATTTGGCTAGGAATTTCATAAATTCATTCTTTTTAATAGCTGAGTAGTACTCCATTGTGTAGATGTACCACATTTTCTGTATCCATTCCTCTGTTGAGGGGCATCTGGGTTCTTTCCAGCTTCTGGCTATTATAAATAAGGCTGCTATGAACATAGTGGAGCATGTGTCCTTCTTACCAGTTGGGGCATCTTCTGGATATATGCCCAGGAGAGGTATTGCTGGATCCTCCGGTAGTACTATATCCAGTTTTCTGAGGAACCGCCAGACTGATTTCCATAGTGGTTGTACAAGCCTGCAATCCCACCAACAATGGAGGAGTGTTCCTCTTTCTCCACATCCACGCCAGCATCTGCTGTCACCTGAATTTTTGATCTTAGCCATTCTGACTGGTGTGAGGTGGAATCTCAGGGTTGTTTTGATTTGCATTTCCCTGATGATTAAGGATGTTGAGCATTTTTTCAGGTGCTTCTCTGCCATTCGGTATTCCTCAGGTGAGAATTCTTTGTTCAGTTCTGAGCCCCATTTTTTAATGGGGTTATTTGATTTTCTGAAGTCCACCTTCTTGAGTTCTTTATATATGTTGGATATTAGTCCCCTATCTGATTTAGGATAGGTAAAGATCCTTTCCCAATCTGTTGGTGGTCTTTTTGTCTTATTGACGGTGTCTTTTGCCTTGCAGAAACTTTGGAGTTTCATTAGGTCCCATTTGTCAATTCTCGATCTTACAGAGCAAGCCATTGCTGTTCTGTTCAGGAATTTTTCCCCTGTACCCATATCTTCAAGGCTTTTCCCCACTTTCTCCTCTATAAGTTTCAGTGTCTCTGGTTTTATGTGAAGTTCCTTGATCCACTTAGATTTGACCTTAGTACAAGGAGATAAGTATGGATCGATTCGCATTCTTCTACATGATAACAACCAGTTGTGCCAGCACCAATTGTTGAAAATGCTGTCTTTCTTCCACTGGATGGTTTTTAGATCCAATTTCTTAATTGTTGGTCTCAGTGCCTACACAAAAGATGTTCTCTTCAGAGAGTTTTCTCCTGTAACAATGAGTTCAAAATTATTCTCTACTTTTTATGTTCTATTAGGTTCTTTTATCTGATATTATATTGAGTTCTTTGATCTATTTGGATGTAACTTTTGTGCAAGATAATAAATATTTGCATACTTTTACATGCAGACACTTGGTTAAATCAGCACCATTTGTTGAAGATGCAGGGTTTTGTTTTTGTTTTTGTTTTTGTTTTTGTTTTTGTTTTTTAACAATGTGTACTTCTGGCTTTATAAAAAATCACAAAATAGACTGTTTAAGTCTTCAGTTTGGTTTTTATGTCAATACCATGCAGCTCTTACTGCTATAGTTCTGTGATAAAACTTGAAATCTGTAATGGTATGATCTCCAGCAGTTCTTTTATTATTCCTGATTGTTTAAGCTACCCTGGGTGTTTTGTTTTTCCATATGAACTTAAGAATGGTCCTTTTAAGGTACTGTGCTGGCGATCAGATGGAGATTGCACGGAATCCGTAGATTGCTTTTGGTAGGGTGATTACTTTTACTGTATTTAACCCACTTATCTTGTGAACAGAGGGGATGTTTCCATCTTCTGATATCTTCTTGAATTTCTTCCTTCAGAGTCTTAAGATTTTTATCATATAACACTCTTACCTGCTTAGTTAGATTTGTCCCCAGAATATCTTATACTATTTGAAACTATTTCAATAAATAAATTTCCCTGATTTTTTCTCCATCCATTTGTCATTTTTATATAAGAGGGCTATTAATTTCTATCAGAAAATTTAGATGTGATTTCTTCTTTTTTTTCTAGAGCTTTCTTTAAAAATTTTTTTTATTAGATATGTTCTTCATGTACATTTCAAATGCTATCCCAAAAGTCTCCTATACCCTCCCCCTGCCCTGCTCCCTTACCCACTCACTCCCACTTCTTGGCCCTGGAATTCTCCTGTACTGGGGCATATAAAGTTTGCACCATATAATAATCAAAACATTAAACATACAGAACACCCCCAACAAAAAAGAATTAAAACCTGCAAGGGGAAAGACCAAGTAACATACAAAGGCAGAGCTATTAGAATTATACCTGAATTCTCAGTGTTAACTCTAAAAGCCAAAAGGACCTGCAGTGACACCTTGCAGAACCTTAAAGACCACAGATTTTAGCAACAGAAAAATTTCAATTACCATAGATGGAGAAAATAAGGTATTTCCTAATAAAGTCAAATTAAAACAATACCTATCTAAAAATCTAGCCCTACAGAAGGTGCTAGAAGAAAATCTTTAACCTAAGAATGTTAGCTACTTCTAGAAATCCACAGGAAGTAAATAGTAGACCAGTAAGAAGCACACGCCACCACCACCACCACCACCACCACCAACAGCAGTAGCAGCAGTAAACTGAGCACAATCAAGGATCTTTTGTCATTATTATCTCTCAAAATCAATTGTCAATTCTCCAATAAAAAGACATAGACTAACAGAATGGATACAAAAACAGGATCTATCATTCTGCTTCCTTAAAAATATTACTCAGAATCAAAGATAAATATTACCTCAAGTTAAGGGTTGGAAAAGGTATTCCAAGCAAACAGACCTAAGAAACAAGCTGGTGTAGCTGTTTTAGTATCTAACTAAAACTAATCTTCAAACCAAAATTAATTAAAAGAGATAAAGAAGGATACTACATACTAGGTAAGAAAAAAATTTCACCAAGAGGACATTTCAATTCTTCACATCTATGTCCCAAACACAAAGGCAACCATGTTTGTAAAAGAAATACGACTCCATCTTTAAACTCATGCTGACCCTCATACGCTAATGGAAGATCATCAACATCCCATTAGCACCAATACCCAGATCATCCAGACAAAAACTAAACAGAGAAATACTGGAGCTTATGGATGTTATAAGCCAATGCACCTAACAGATACATACAGAATATTTCACCCATTTGCAAAACACTAGTCATTTTAATTTTGGGATAGAGTAACATAAAGGAATTGCAAAGTAGATCAAATAAACTTTCCACATGATGAAAATAGCCTACCTAGTTCTACATACAGGATCTTTATCTGTAGCCCAAGATGACATCAAATGTGCAATCCACCTGCCTCACTCTATCAAGGGATACAAGTATCTTAGCCCTTCTAAATAATTACTTTTATACAGTTGTCTTTAATAAACAGTCTTCAGAATTGCAATTTCATTTAATTCAAAAACAATTTTGTAACATGAATTTGACACATTTATGTGTCAGATTCTCTTTTCAGCGTAAGACTTTAGAGAGACAGTGTGGTTGTGGGAGGGGTGTTTTAGCACAATACCAAAGAGCATTTAATTTTACACACACACACATGCTGTTTCACTCCTGGCACCATAGCCTTCCTCACTTGAATAACCATGTGTCCATTATCAAATTATCAGAGCCTCAGGTTGCACTAGTATCTAATAAAAACAAATGAGGTAATATATTCAAAGCAACGTGTGAGCATAATATGTGTTCAGTAGTTTTTATTACTGCTATATTACTATTAATGAAATGGTGTTCCCCACTGCACCCTCAAGACTATGAAAAATAATAGACAAAATTCATTTAGATACTACTGAATCTTTTTATAGACATAATTCTAACACACACATTACAATAATTTATCAGTCTAAAAATACACTGTCTGGAAACCTTCTGCCTTTAAAAATGCCATTTTTCAACAGTTGAAGAAACCCCAGATTCCTCTAAAATATCAAAATGGTTCACTTGAAACCAACTAATGTCGTCTCAGTTAGCAAACTGCAATTCAATTATACACATGCAGGCAGAAGAAATAAAAGTCTATGAACCGTTTTAAAGGTCCCTGTAAGCAGCAGCAAAGATCATGTGCTGTTTGAAAGCAATGACTCAGCCGAAACATCAGATGTTCTTTCAACAACCCTTGTTGAACTGAGACTCTATTGGCAAAACTATGTCAACAATGTCTAAACTTTAAGCCATAATTGATTACATTTCTGATCCTTTCCTTTAAGAGAATATGTAGGCAAGGTAAAGGCAGAAATGAGTGAATAAAATCTTCCTATGAGATCTGCTTTTCTTTGGAAAATTCAGGAGGGCAGCAATATCTGTGATGTACCCAACCTTGACTGCTCTTTCCAGCTTCCATATATTCAGGATGCCTGAACTGACCATACTTCTAAGTGGTCAAGATAGGACAAATGGGTAAACACACTATTTTAAAAAACGATTTCTACAAAACCCTTCCCTATTTATCACAGAGTCTAAGGATGATTCAAATAGAAATCAATAAATTGGCATTTCATAGCTGGGTCACTTTTGGATGTCCCTCTGCAACCCCATAATCCTGTAGTTGGAGCACAAGCAGCACTTGGCATTCTAATTTCTAATGCTTCTTCTTTGAATCGTACTGGAATAAGTCAGTCCATTAGCTGGCAGGCATATCAGCCATTTAAAATTTACCAAGGGAAATTACAAGTGCTGTAGGGTTAACTTGTTTTTGCTAAGCTGCAGTAATACCATTGAGAAATATAATGAATGTTCAAAATAGATAACAAACATTATAAAACTTTGTCTACAAAACAGAGAGCCTCTTTGATCATTTATAGGGTCTCACCATGTGTATTAAGGGTATGGAGAATAAATGATTTAATCTATTGTGTAAAGACAAGCCTAAGATTAAGTGTTGGGTACTAAGCTTCAGAAGGTTAATATCACCCTACTCTTTTAAAACCTGAGAGTCCGACAGAATTTTATAAATACAAATAAGAGAAATACATTAAGATTTTAGTCATTCTCGATTCTTCTAGAACATCTGGCCCTGAAGAAATGGTAAACTTTTTTCACTAATATCTAGAATTACCCAATGTTAATGGTCAGTATGCAGGTCTCTCACCCTCACTGATTCATTTTCCTATCCAGATTTACTCATCCTCATTTCTGTTTTCTAGCATTATCATAGTGTTTAATGCACAGCCTGTGATTAATGGGGACACAGGGCACAGTAAGAGGGAATGAACATATATAAAGGAATTGTGATGCCTGTTTTATATATGCTTATTTCAGTGTTACTGTTGAAGTGATCTAAACTGCAATATAGATTAGAAAATACAAAACAAAACAACAACAACAAAAAAAACAAATAGCAGGCCTATGGCATTGAATTGCCATGACAGATAGTGTAGAAAAACTCTCAGGTGCTTAACATTATTAAATGAAAATGCTACATATGTTCAGAACAATCACTAGATGGTTTGTTTCTGCAGCAGGACACAGAATATCAAGCACGACAAGTTGAAGAGTTTCCTAGAATATTTTGCCTGTGTATCAAAGCTGAAGGCAATAGAGACCCTTAGAGAGCTTGGTTTCCTTATAGCAATGGGTACCATAAGATATTGTAGCAATAGAAGCCAGCAACAGCCTCCAGAAAAACCCTGAAATATAAAAAGTGGTTATAATGACATGACCATAGTAAATAATACTAGAGGAAAAAAAACAAATAACATGCAATAATTTCATTTCTCAGAGTGGATAAGAATGGATACCTGCGAGGATAAGATTCTAATGAAATGCCTCCAGGGTTTCCTTGGGTGGCAGATCCAACTTATCTTTCAACATGGAAAGTATTTGCTTAACCTGAAAACCTTTCATACCTGGACCATTGTTTCTATCCTCCAAAGGACACTGTAAAGCCAAAGCAAATATACTGTCCAGTGTTCCCTCAGTCCATCCCAGAAGTATGAACACCTATTTAATCAAGTACCTCCACGTATATGCCAAGGAAGAGAAAATGCTCATAAGTTTCTAGGAATACAGGAACGAGAGTGTTAATCCCCAGAGAGCTGAAGCATCGTCATGGTCCTGATTGTTCTGTGGGTGTGTGGGGAGCCATGAAAAGGGACCCATAGGAGTAAGCATTTCCTAGGTTCCAAAATGTTTAATTGGTATTGACCTGCTTGACCATTGTTGCATCTCCTACACTGTGATTGCGGATGAACACATCTATAAAGAAAAATGCAAATATAAGCCTCTAAATTGCATTAACCATAGGATGAGGGGTACATACTCCAGACCAAGGATACTCATAGCAGGCTAACCTGCATTCATCACTTCTAATTACTACTAAATTTGTGCTATCTTTCACCACCTTATTTTTATATCTACCACATTCTCAACCCTTTCCATTGTCCAGATCTTTGAAAGTTAATGGGCATTTTCTGAGTCCCATTTAAAAAAAAACTGTTAGATTTATTTCTAAAGTTTTATTATACACATTTGCATTTAACATGCATTTCTCTTAATATACCCTCCATGATTTTTGATCATGCCTTGTTTTTCTCTTTCCTGTTGGTTGTGTACCCTTAGTAAATGTGAAGATAATATGAATCTCTTGATTGTTTTCCTGTTTTATGTCCAGCTTGCAGCTTCTCCTGCCTTTTATTTTTTATTACCATGAGTATACTCATTTACCTCCAAGTTAGTTTGTACTTTCACACACTCACCTTTCCTTATTTCATTTTTCCACAAGGAAAATCACAAGGAAGAGAAAAATTTAAATGAAAATCTGATCTTGTTCTGTTTTGGTTTATGAACTACATCAAGGAATACGATTTACCATTTATACAGTATATATGACACTGGGACACTCATGTAAAAATTTCTGCACTCTAATTTATCTGTAAAATAACAAAAGTATCCTGCATGACTATTATGATTACTAAATAAGAATACATGCATAAATATTCAGACAGCATCCTGAAATATAAAAATCATGTTAAGATTAGCCACTATCAAATATGTTAGGATTTACATTAGCCAGAGTTGTCTAGACACACAAAACTAATGTGATATATAAATGGTTGGATGGATGGATGGATAGATGGATGGATGGATAGATCAATCAATCAATCCATAGATTGATGAATGGATATATATAATAAACATGTGAATTGATTGACAGATTGGGTTGTGAGTAGGTGAGTGGACAGATGGATGTTAAGGAATTGGCTCTTGTTAGAATTAACAAGTCAAAATCTATAGAGCAGGTCGAGAGTCTGAAAACCATGCTGAAAGGACACATAAGTCCTCAAGAGAATTCCTTCTCTGGAAAACTGGTTTTGATCTTGAGGGTTCCATTGACTCTCATGATGCCTGTTCCCACATCAAACAACAAATTTCAGTTAAAGATAACTGATTATAAATGTAACTCAATGCAATGTCTAGCTTATCTACTTAAATAACTGAAAGGCTATAACCTAGCCAAGTTCTTCTGCAGGCATCTCATGAAATTGACTTATATTACAGACTAGCTTCAAGGAACTCATTTAGATATTAACTAAGTGTACCTATTTAGATTCATAGTTCACTCTAATACACTATATAAAAGAGAACTTGAATTTTCCTGCCACTGAGATATCTGATATTGTAAAAGTGATTTAATCAAGACGTGGATAATAATCACAAAAGATTTCAAAATAAAACAACTTTCTCTTAAGTTAAAAAAAAAAAATGAGCTTTCAGAAAATAGGAAAACTGACCACAAGAGGGAGGAAGGTAAAGGGAAGAAAGATAAGAAGAGAAAGAAAGTAGACAGAAATGAAAGAAAGGAGAATGGATAAGCCCTGCAAATTGAAGATTATGAGATATTAATACAAAACATCATTCCCTGAGTATTACTCAGAGAAAGTGTAAGCGCCTTTCATTGTGTACCAGTTTAAATATATGTAAAGAGCAGGCTTAGTGTTGGGACTCAGCGATTGAAGTCCATCTAGCTTAGTCATTCTGTACAACGCCTGGGAGCTAGCCATCATGCTCATAAAAGTTCTTTCAACTCCTGCATATTCTAGGCATTAAAGTTTGGACTACTTTTGCTGAGATTCACACTTCAGTATTACTGATCTAAGAGGTTTGTGAGCACATATAAACCTTTGGATACTGATTTAAACTACACTCTGGGGCTTCTGGTATTGCCTGCTACTTAATTAGACCTTCCACATAGGAAAGGAACAATGAGTTAGTGTCCCATCTCCAACAGATGCCCATGCCAGATGCTCAGACAAATACACACTCCGTTTCCTCTAATGTCATCTACTGCTCATTTTTATACTGTGTCAAAAAAAAAGCCTTTCAAACTTTGAGAACTTACAACAAAAAACAAATACAATATGAACAGTAAAAGAATCACTACTTTATTACTTTGCATATGCCGTCTTATGAATATTTTCTCATCTGCTAATCTATTGCTAGTATACCAAATTTTATTTAATTTTTCTGGTTATTCTAATTATATTTAAAGTAGAACAAACAAGGCCCTGGTCCACAATATCCCAGAGTAGTGTATGATAATTGAAATTCTGGGGGCAGATATAAACTATTCTACTCCACAGAAGGTTTTCCATTGACACTTCTAATAAAGAAAGAACAAAAGAAGGATATTTATTATAGATAGATGTGAGGATTTTAAAAAGAAATCTAAGGAGACTCATAAATTGCATCCATCAGGTTAATGTGTTCAAGAAAGTCTTTGTACAATGTCTTGGGAGGACTCATCATAAAAGAGTTCATGAGGAGACATCTATCCAGGCAGCAACCCCAACATCAGAATCAGAAGATTCTGATGTTAAGAATATCACTATTATTATTACTGGCTTTCTGACATCTCATCTGATAGAAGAATATTTTTGATAAAATCTAAAATTTAGTGGAGTTCTACACACAGAGATCATTTAGTCCTGAAGTTATGTTTTGACTTCTTATATTAAAAAAATAAAGTACAATAAAAACAGTCTTTGTGTGTGAAAATCCATTTTTATTTATCTATCTATCTATCTATCTATCTATCTATCTATCTATCTATTTATCTACATATATATATTATATAAAAATATATATTATTGATATAAAAATATTGTTAAAATTATTACTTTGATAAAATTGATATCATATATATATATATATATGATATCAATTTATTTAAGTATTGGACACAAGGAGTATATAACATAACCAAAAGAGCTGTCCAAGATAAAATGGTATGGTGTGCTCTTCATACAAGAATGATGCTTACTCCAAATCTGTGATTAGTAGATGTTAGTTCCCTGAAATTTTCAGGACAGCCAAAACAGGTTCTCCTCCTCCCCAGTGGTTATTTTCCATAAGACCTATGCTCTCCACATAATATCTTTGTTGTATTGCACAGTACAAACTAACAGCATTCTGGCTTCAGTCACTTGACATTACTTTAATCTTCCGTCTCATGTTTTATGTGAAAATGTTTCCTCTAAAATTCTGGCAAATTTACAAAAGCTTTATGTGATAGATTTGTTTGGCTCAAAGGTTATGCCTATCATGTCAAGCAAATTTTTCCTTTCTTTTATACAAATAAGCAAATATATAAACCAAAGAAACACACATTTCTGAGATTGGAAAAAACATACACACATGCCTATGTTTGTATTTCTATGGAGTAAATGTTGCATGCCAGCTTGACTGACTATTGACATACTCAAATAGTAAGTTAGACATTATATCCAGATATGTCTGTGTTGTTTCCAGATTGCATTAGTATTTGAACTCAGTAAAGTAGATGTCCTTCTATGTCACTGAATATCTCCCAGTCCATTTAGTGGGTGAGAAGAGCAAAAGGAAGAATGAATTTTTCCCTCCTCCCTTCTATCTTATTGCTGATGCTGGAAGATTTCAGCTTCCCCTGCACAGGGGTTACTGTGCACTGTTGGTTTTCCCTGATTATCTCCAGACCCAAGTAAGATAAAGCACTGGCTTTCTGAGATCTTCAGCTAGGCAACTTCACATCTCCCAGAGGTTTTTTTTTTTTTTTTTCTTTATCTCCATTTACGACTGTCACCTATCTGTTTACCTGTCTGTCTGTCTGTCTGTCTGTCATTTAACCATTCTAATTTTACTTATTCATCCACCTATCAACTATCTACCCATTTATGCAATCTATATCTATAACATTTCATTCATTTTACATTTATCTTTCTATAAATTTGTCTGTCTTTTTCTTTCTTTCTTTCTTTCTTTCTTTCTTTCTTTCTTTCATTTCTTTCTTTCTTTCTTTCTTTCTTTCTTTCTTCTTCCTTCCTTCCTTCCTTTTTTCCTTCCTTCCTTCCTTCCTTCCTTCCTTCTTTCCTTCCTTCCTTCTTCCTTTCTTCCTTCCTTCCTTTCTTTCTCTCTGTCTGTCTCTTTCTACTAATCCATGTATATGTCTGTGTAGCTATCTTCATTGCTTCTAATCAGCTGTTTCTGTTTCTATAAAAAAAAAAACTCTAGTCCTAAACCTCCCTTAGTCTTAATGACTTTCTTCTCAATATTCGTCCTCCAATCCTCTTGCTTAGTTTTACTTCTCCATTAAAAATATCCCTCTAGGATTATTCTTAGTTTTGCCTTAGTGGTGAGGGTTGGTCTGTTGAGATGTATTACAATGCCAAGACTTGGTTGCCTCAAAGACTAGTGAGTCACCACATAGACCCAAGTGATGCTATGTGACCTTGCCCCCAAGTTATTTCTGATTGGTGAACAAAGATTCCAACAGCCAATAGCTGGGAAGACAACACATAGGCAGGGTTAAGGGTACCCATTCTTATGGTCAAAAGAGAACCATGAGTGGCAGGGGGAGAAAGTAGAGAGAGGAGAAGCCAACATGGTTTATGTGACTCATAAAATAATCACCATATGAGTTAGCTAATGGGAGTTTAGAGCATCCCAGAAAAAAACATGACATGTAAAAAAATGGGGTTATTGTCTGGAAAATAGACATAATAGCAAAGAGGATAGAAATATGTCCAGTTATCATGCTGATTAAGACTTATTGTAAATATAAAGAATGTTCTTTTATCCAGGAACTAAATGGTTAAAGGCAGGGTAGAAACTAGGATTGGGATTAAGGTTTTCAGCAACATCTTACATTAATTTCTTTGGTCCTTTCAGTGTAAGGGAAACTGTTCCCTTCAGGAACTCACTGTCCACACCTATTAGTTCAATAGAGCATATGGAATTTCTTCATTGAGAGAAACTTTGATGCCAAATAGTGAAGTTGTAGGATTTTTGTCACTTTATGCAAACTAATATCCTTATCAAAATTCAATATTTAAAATAAAAATCTTTTGCAAAAGATCTGATTGAAAATATGAAGGGATTTTTTTTTAATTTGTATATATGTGCACTTGTGTTTGTGTGCGTGTTCCTGAGTGTAGTGCACTGGTGCTATGGCACACACAGTCAGAGAGCAGCCTCAGTGCTGGCCCTTACCTTCCACTCTGTTGTAGATATGGAACTGTACTGTTTATAGCTCACGTGGCTCTCAGATTTCCACAGATTTCTCTCTCTCTCTCTCTCTCTCTCTCTCTCTCTCTCTCTCTCTCTCTCTCTCTCTCTCTCCCCCTCCCATCTCACTGTATGACTGCAGGGATTTTAGAAACATATTACTGTGACTAGTTTTATGTTAGACCAAAGTTCCAAACATAGTTTCTCACCCTTGCATGGCAAGCGCTTTATCATCAGAGCCATTTTGCAACACTTGAAATAACTTTTCTATAAGTGAATGAGCCCACTTTTCCATTTATAGCTGCAGTACACTGATAGATTTTTATTTCTGATTTTCAGGTTTTAACTATTCTATTTTTATATTTTACCCTATGTCTTTGATCAAGAGTGAATAAACTCAAATGTTTTGTCAAAATCAGTCTTTGCTTGAAAATACTCCTTTTTTTTTTTTTTTGGCTTTAATCAACAACCTTTAAGATGTGCCAGTGCTCTGAAAATTAAGACATAGGAGCAAAGTAAATCCTTTTCACAAGTTCTGGAAATAAGATCCTCAATTGTCTGCTTAGCTACTGATAAGTTCCTGGATGCAGCAAGAGTGATATATTCGAGCTATCTTGATGGTGATATTGGTGGTACTGCTTCTGGTGGTGATGCTGGTGGTGCTGGTGATAGTGGTGGTGGTGCTCTCTCTCTCTCCCTCCCTCCCTCTCTCTCTCTCTCTCTCTCTCTCTCTCTCTCTCTCTCTCTCTCTCTCTCTCTCTCTCTCCCCCTGCCCCCGCGTGCGCGCATGTGTGTGTGTGTGTGTTTGTGTGTGTGTGTGTGTGTGTGTGTGTGTGTGTGTGTGTGTGTGTGTGTGAGTGTGTATGCATAGTCTTTGAATCACCTTTCTTTCTGCACATAAATACTAATATAGTGTTCTGGTTATCTATTGCATAGCACAAGCAGTATCTTAATAAGCACAATTTAACTGAAAAGTGTTTCTTCCAACACCATATGTACTATGGATTAAGTGAGGTCAGTTCAACCTTTCTTACCTGGGGGAAATGCTATTTCAAAATAATGCCTCTGCACAATGAAGACTGGAGCAGAATTATCTAAACACTCAACTGCAATGCATGTGCAATACGTTTTCTTCCCTTACCTCTCTTCTTCAGTGCTCCTCCATGGGACCTGTATAGCTATAAGGAATACAGAAGCTTCTGATCATGTTACTATTTTACAAACATCATTTTAATAAATGTTGTTTAGCATAAATACTACTCCTTATGATTCTCATGATTAGATGGGGCCACTTTGATATTACTTGCTTGAGAGGAAAGCTCTATTGAGATAATTGTATTCCATAAAAAAGTCTGAAGCTGTTGTCTGAAGACTTCTTCTTTTCTTTTTTTTTGAGACAGATTTCAGCATTATGAGAGATTAAGAAATAGAACCACAGTGGTTCTATTTCTTAATCTCTCATAATGCTGAATGTTTGGAACTCGAAAACAACCAGGATAAATCCCTTAACCACAGTAAACTTGTAAAAGTCACAGACAGCTTGCCTAGATTCAAAGAAAAATAATTGTATCCAACTTTTCAATAACCAAGTATTTAAGAACTTGTGGTCACCATTGTTGAGCAACACACAGAGCCCTTTGTAAGCATTAGGGCCTGCCTACACAATACCAAACATAACTGACACACATTCAGTGTCCATAAAAACTCACTGAGGTGGGAGCTATGACTGCTGTGTTTGCCTACTCAATTAGCTGTAAAGTAGGCTACTGATCACAAGTTCTGGCTAATGTTGATGCTCTTGTTCTTTATTACTTTAACACAGAAGACCATATTTAGCTCAGTAAAGTATCCTAGTAGGAAGATTTATCACCATTCACGTTTCAGTGCATAGCCAGCTCAGTGGATGCATTATGTATTACTGAAAATCTCATGCCTTTGTGTTTGCAAAGATAACATGAAATTACAGTTTGCCTTCCAGTGAGGCAATTTTTCTTCCAGTCCATTGCCAACTGATTGCATGAACCCACTGATAGGACTAGAAACTACTATTTCGACAGAGTTGCTTTTAAAGAAATGAGGGTTGTCCTTCTTTGCTTTGGTTGATTTAGAAACTGCGCAGTACAAATATTAGGTCATGAACTAGGGACAAAGCTCGGTGTTTGTTGGGGACCAAGGAAGGCATGGTAGATGTTTATCTGAAGCCTTTAGTACTCTTTTAGTGACACGTTGGTTAAACTAATAAGAATTTAAAATTAATTCATAAACAGTAATTCAACAAATAGTATAGTGAATTTTGTTTTGTTTTGCCTTGCTTTGCTTTGTTTTGTTGTTGCTGTGATTTTTCCTAGTTCTGTTGGTTTTCATAAGGAATCTTCAGAGAAATGAAGATAAGCCTGTCAGGTAAAGAAAGCATATTTATTTCTTGGCAGAAAAGCTTTGAGACTAAAGCATAGAGCCTTTTTATTTTTTTTTAAATATCATTTTGTAGACATTTACATTTTCACTGCTCTCCTTCTTATCAAAGTACTACTTTTGAAAACTAATAATTCTCTGAATCTATAAAATGACATTCTGAATTTCACAAGTTCAGTTATTTGTTTTCTTTTCATCCTGTGGTTTTTCAGACTGCTAGGAACCCAGTATGTTTTAAATCTTATCATAGAGTAGTCTTAACTCTAACTCTCAAGTTAATTTGCCTAAAAGAAAAAAATATATTCATCTCCCATCATCTCATTCCCACAACATGTCTCTGTATTTTGTTCAATACATTGTGTCTTAGAAAAGCAGATCTAGCATTTTTTGTTTCCCAAGTGACTCTGGCAGAGGAAACTCAAATGAGGATGTTAACTAGCAGTTTAAAATTAAAAACAAAAACAAAAAATAATCCATGGCTATCAGTCTCATATGTTTCCCCACTTTCTAATCAATTCCCTTTAGAGACTAAGGAAACGGAAGCCATAATTATAATAGCTCGTGATAAAGTCATATAAATAGGGCACACAATCTGAAAGCTTGAATTCCTTTCATGGCTTGCTCTTACTCACTGGTTGAAAGTATGTATGTATAAAAGGGGGTGCTAGATGCATTAAAAGTCAAGAATATGTGTTAATATAGTTTCCAAATAAAGAGAAATTTTATTCTGAAGATTAAAATTAGTACCAACATTAATTACAAACCTTATAATGAATTTTACTCAGAAGGAAGTTATAATTTTCTAACCATAGTTAGAATCCAAGATAGTCTTTGAATAATAAAGAATACTTTCTAAAGATAATTTCTGAAATATGGTTAAAGCATAAGATTCAGTTGTATGACATCAAAGTTGTTACTAGCTTCTGGCTATCACAAATATGGCTGCTATGAACATAGTGAAACATGTACCCCTGTGGCATGGTGGGGAATTTTTTAGGTATATTCCCAAGAGTGGTATAGCTGGGTCTTCAGGTAGATCGATTTCCAATTTTCTGAGAAACCTCCAGATTGATTTCCAGAGTGTTTGTACCAGTTTGCAATCCCACCAGCAATGGAGGAATGTTCCCTTTTCTCCACATCCTCTCCAACATGTGCTGTCACTTGAGGTTTTGATCTTAGCCATTCTGACTGGTTATGAGGTGGACTCTCTGGGTCATTTTGATTTGCATTTCTCTGATCACTAAGGACTTTGAACATTTCTTTAGGTTCTTCTCAGCCATTCAAGATTTATCAGTTATGAATTCTTGGTTTAGTGCTATACCCTATTTTTTGATTTGTTTGTTTATTTGTTTGTTTGTTTTTGGTGGAATGGATAGAGAAAATATGGTTCATTTACACAATGGAATACTACTTAGCTATTAAGAACGAGGACATCCTGACTTTTGCAGGCAAATGGATGGAAGTAGAAAATATCATCCTGAATTCAAAAGGCTCAATAAGCTGAAGTGCCCCAGTGAGCATGCCTCAATCCCACTTGGGAGAGAAAAGAAAGGAATCATACGTAGGGAGGGATGGAGGGAGGGACTTGAGAGGGAAAGTGGATGGGGAGAGTGGAACCTGATCTGGTATTGTGTGAGGGAGAAGGACTGAAGCTCTGAGGGCCTTCAGAAAGAATGTAAACAGGCAACCTCAGGAAATAGGAGGTTAGAGGGATCCCCCACCCCCAGAGAGCACCAGTGACCTGGGAGGTGAGATACTCCCAGGACTCCCAGGGATGACCTTTGATGAAATGCCCAACAGTAGGGAGAGCGAACTTATAGAGCCCACCTTCAGCAGGAAGACAGGACATCAAGTGAGGGATGAGGTTGCCATCCCACAGTCACATCTCTAACCCATAATTTTAGACAGAAATGTCTGAAAGAATTACAGGGATGGAAATGGAGAGGAGCCTGAGAAAAAGAAGGTCCAGTGACAGGCCCAAAGTGGTATCCATGTTAAGGGGAGGTCCCAAGGCCTGACAATATGACACTGACTGAAGCTATGGAATGTTCCCAAAAAGGGATCTATCATGACTGCCCTCTGAAAGACCCAACAAGAAGCTGAAAAAGTTACCCAACCAATAGACAGAAGCAGCTGACCCCTGTTGTTGAATCAGGGAAGCCTGAAAGAATTTGAGTAGAAGGACAATCCTATAGGGGGACCAGCAATCTTAATTAATCTGGACCCTGAGATCTTTCAAACACTGGACCACCAAACAGAGAGCATACACCAGCTGATATGAGGCCCCCAACACACATACTGTAGAGGACTTCCAGGTCTGTGTTCATTCATGGTTAATGCACCTAACTCTCAAGAGACTGGACGCCCCAGGGAGTTTAGAGGTCAGATGTGGTGGAGGGTGGGGACATTTATGTGGAGATGTGGGATGTAGAGCAGTTGGAGGGTGGGACAGGTGGGGCTTGGAATTGAATATAGAGTATAAAAACATGAATTACAAATTAAATTAAATTTAGAAAAAAAATCCATAAGATCCAGGAATCAATTTTGGTTCTAGTACCAATTAACTTGATATCTAAGCCATCAACGTGATCTGCAAACCATTATGTGTAAGTTCATGCGAATGGCAATGTCCAATGCTGACGAACATAGGATTGAACAGAAGCAAGTTTTTGTTGTGAGGAAAAAAATAGAAAAAAGTGGGAAACTCTTCTTTGTTGAATAATTTATTAAAACAGGCAAATCAGATGACAAATAATGTATGTTGAAGTGCTGTCAGTTTCATTGCTAGAAAATACACTTCTCTATTCCTGCAAGCCAATGAAACTCTGTAATTTAGGGGAAGAAAATATGCAGAGTGCACTATTGATCTCTAAGACATAAAAGACAATCAATTCATAATAACCCATTTAGGAATAATATGTATCTTTCATTCTAAATTCAATGTCGAAGGGAAAATGAAGATATAGACAGGAGAACAATAAAGAAAATGAGATTAAAAAAAAGAACATCACCCTTCAGTTAGTTTCCATTACAGAGGATCCTTCAAAACATTTTCATGAACGGAGACCAAGGTAGTCAGGGTGACATTTTTACTTGTGACTGGGACTGACTAATATATTGTGAAAGGAATATTTCACAGTCATTATTAGGTATTTAATCTTGCTTAAAATGGATTCTTTCGTATCTGAGCACACTGAGCACATTAGAATAATGAAATAGTTCTTCAGAGAGAACTGCACTTCAGTTGAACCCAGTGTGTTCTCGCCAACCATGCTGCACTTAGACTTAGGGGCAGTCACGAAGACAGCATATTGCTTACTCAATAGCCATCAAAGCACATTGTGGGGAAAGCTCCTGCCTCATAAGCCCTTAATGTGATGAAAATGACGAGTTGCACAATGAGACTTTCTCACACATTATTTTTTGATTATGTCAAAAGAGATTAATTTTGAAACTAAAAATAGAGAGCTATATAATCTAGTAAAGTTTGTGTATAGAAGATAAACAAGGGAATTGAAGTGTTACTAAAAGGCCCAGCAGTTTCAATCCTAGAATGCCCTACCCACTTCACTATTCACCCTAACTCTGTAATAATTCCTGAGATCTCCAAACAGTTTGGCATGTAATAAAACAGGTTTTTATACTCTCGTGTCCTCATGCGTAATGCTAAACTTATATTTCCTCAGTAAATTAGTAGAAAATTTGAAATATAGATAACTTAGTACATCAAACCACAGCTTAATATTTACTATAGCACAAAAAATTTTATCTTGTGTTCACAAGAGTTGCAAGTAAAATCGTGCCCAAGAAAAGCATGTTATTACCCCAAATAATGAGATTGATTACAACTTAATTAGAACTGAAAACAAATAGCCTGGTAAATTAAACATCCAGCAATATTTGTTGCCATTAAAATCCTAGTTAGGGATTACTTCAAAATTATGCTCTCTAAACATTCAAGAAAAACCACAGCAGCGATTTCTCCTTATGTATATTTTATTATTTTTTTTTATTTTCTATACTTTTGTTCACTTTATAATCTGTGTAATTTTACCAGTCTTAACCTTATTTTCTTTTCCACATATATTTTATTCTCTCCAGGTTTTAGAGTTTTATAACTATTTGAGTCACGCTCATTAAGGTTCTGCTCAATGGACTGACAGACTTCAAGTTACATTTTTCTACCTAAGACAGAGGGAGGCTGGGGAAGGTATAAAATATTTCCTCTCACCATTTTTTATGACCCAGTTATACAATATCAAACAAAAGAAGGAAAGAAAGAAAGAAAGAAAGAAAGAAAGAAAGAAAGAAAGAAAGAAAGAAAAAGGAAAGAAAGGTGTTACTGTTATTTTGTTCCAGAGATGAAAGGAAAGTGGGTCTATAAGATAATCAGTAATGATATTTTGGGTACAAATAAGAAAGTGTATTACCCTAGATGTTATAGGGCAAGAGAAAAAGCACTCAAGGAAAACTGAGCATCTCACTTGGATTTTAGAAGTTCTATTTGAATCTTGGAAACAAATTTCTGCTGGAAAATTGAAGTTTTTTCCATTTATAATATACACTTTCAATCTTTTAATTCTAAAAGAATCACAAAGTTTGTATTCGCCAGAGCAAATTAACAAGCTCAGAAATAATTAGTCAAATATGTTGAACAGACTAAACTTCTTAATACAGAATTAGAGTTAGGTATTAGAAGCTAATCGTGTAAAGCATAAGCATCAGACTAGCAACACGTGTTTTTAGCTTTAGTGTTATTTTTAAACTCAAATTACCTCAATAAACAGTTAACACTATCGCCACATTCTTTATCTCTACTATGTAAGTATACCTAGAAATTTTTGACTTAATATTTAGTAAGAAGTAGAATAAGAACAAATTTAACAAAAATTTTACAGAATTCAACTTGAGATTTTATACTTTTCTACCTACAAAGTGGCTATTCCATGTCCAAACATAGATGTGTCTTCCACTTAGCACATAGATCACTAGTAAATGGTATTCACACCAAGGCTCACTCCTGTCAGCTACAATTTTCATTAAATGTAAACCTAAAGAGACGGGGCGGGGGGGGGGGGTAAGGGAGTGGGAGGGAAGGGTATGGGGGGCTTTTGGGGTTAGCATTGGAAAATGTAAATGAAGAAAATACCTATTTAAAATAAAAAGAATAAAAAAAAGAGAAACTCAAATTCAATCTTGCCTTTCACCTCAAGATGTAGACCACATGAGAAGAGGTAAAATATATAACCAAGTGCCTATAAAATCTTCTCTTAGAAAATGAAAGGTCCCAGCCCTGCTTCCCTTGCCCCTCACCAACTGCAGCAGTCAGGAGATCACGAGAGTGGTAAGCTAGAAGTGTCCATAGATGATTGTAGCACTCAGGAGAACAGTCCTATACCTCTTCCCTGGGCAGCATAATAGAGCTGGCTCTGATAGAGGGAACGTTGGTGAACTGGCCCTGGAGCAAGACTGTGGGAGAACTAGCCCTCACAACTCATCTGCAGTGAGGTGGCATGGAGTGAGGTGATGTCCTCTCCCCTCCCTCTTGCCACCTGAGTAGTTGGGAGACCTGGCCCCCAAAGCATGAGAATTAGAGAGTTAATCTTCCCCCTTCACTGATTATAGAACTCTGGAGAGCAGGCCCTACACCTGCACTGGGCAACACAGTGGAGCTGGCCCTGATGGTAAAGGCATGGGTGAGCCAACATCAAGTGTATGAGATGGAAAAGCTGTCCCTGACTCTCACAGGCTGCAGCACTTGAGAAAGTAGGCCCCTTTCCTTCACTGGGCAGCACAGTGAAGGTGGCTTTGGAGGCATGGGTGCAGATATTCAACCCTCCTGAGGGCACGAAAGCAAGAGGGCTGACCTTGCCTCCTGCAGATGGCATTGGATTGCCTAACTGGAGCAGGATGGCAAGCTCTTCTACTACCCAGGCATACATCTAGGGCTCTGAGGTGACCCACTCTAAAATCTATATCTTCTGTGAATGATGGAGACGTGTGAAACGGCCGGTCCTGATGTTCCAAAACTGAAGAATCTCAACGACAACAGGGTAACAACAGGATAACTGGGAAGTGCCACAATGAGGATCCAATATTGATGATGTCACAGAAGCCAGAGATCTTGAACCAGACCAATGGATCATTGCAATGAAAATTTGCATGTAAAGGTGTATGGACAGAGGAATATATTGTGGGATACCATGTGACATACTACATCTTCCACAATAAGATATTTTCTATGCTTCCTTTTTTGTTGTTATTTTGTTGTTTGTTTGTGTCTATGTTTTTGTTTGTTTGTTTGTTTTTTGCCGAAGAAGTTGTGAGAGCAAAGAGCGGCTAGGAGGAGACTGGGGATGAGCCAGACTGAGGTGCATGACATGAAACTCACAAAGAATCAATAAAATGTTTAGAAAAGGAGAGAGGGAGAGGGAGAGGAAGGGGGAGGGAGAGAGAGAGAGAGAGAGAGAGAGAGAGAGAGAGAGAGAGAGAGAGAGAGAGAGAGAGAGAGAGAGAGAGAGAGAGAGAGAGAGAGAGAGAGAGAGAGAGAGAGAGAGAGAGAGAGAGAGAGAGAGAGAGAGAGCTAGCTCTGCATTTAGTGGTTCAAAACAGTAGGCTATGGTCTCGCAGAATCTACAGCCTTGGCCCTTCTGCCCTCTAGAGTCTCCATTGAAAAATCAGGCATAACCTCTTGGAGTCTGATTTTATGTGTTACTTGGTCTTTTCCCTTTGTTGGTTTTAATATTTGTTCTGTATGTTTTGCATTTTGATTGTTAGTGGCAAGTTGACTTTCTTTTCTGGCCCAATGTATTTGGTGTTCTGTATTCTAGTTTGACTTTTATAGATATTTTCTTTAGGTTAGAAAATTTTTCTATTACTTTGTTGAGACTATTTTATGGCCCTTTGAGCTGGTATTTATCTCCCTCTTTTATTCCTATTATTCTTAGGCTTTGTCTTTTCATAGAGCCCAGGATTTTCTGTATATTTGTGTCACAATTTTTTTAGATTTAGTTTTTTTAACATATATATTTGTTTTTTCTATGGTATCTTCAAGCCTGATTTTCTCTCTTCCATATCTTAGATTCTGTGAGTGAAGCTTACCTTTGTAACTCCTGTTCTCCTTCCTACATTTTTCATTTCGAGAATTCCCTCTATTTGTTTTGTTGTTGTTGTTGTTGTCAATGTTGTTATTCTACTTCCATTTTCAGGTCTCATCAACTGCTTGTCTGTTTGTTTGTTTGTTTGTTTGTTTGTTTGTTTGTTTGGCTTGACTTGACTTTTTAAAAGGAATGTATTCATTTCTTCTAATTATTTGTGTTTTCCTAGCTTTCTTTGAGAGATTTATTAATTTCCTCCAATTGTTTATATTTTCCTAAATTTATAGAGAGGATTTATTCATTTTTTGAACCTTTATCATCTTTGTATGTTTGGTTAGGTCTTTTACTTGTGCTTGCGCTGTGTTGGAATATTCGGGGCATGCTGGCCTTTAGTGGAGACCATGGCAGATACTGGTTTTATCCTTGTGCTGACATCTAGCCATCTGAGTTTGGGGTGATTATAGGTCTAGGTAATGATTTCTGGGATTGTATTCCTTGGGTGGATGTTTTATTTCTTGGTTTCCATTTCCTCTGGATTTTCAGAGAGTATTTTGACTATGTGTTGATTGTTTTGTTGGACGGCTTGAGTGGTATGTTCAAGGGAATACTTGCTATTTTCAGAGGCTAGGGAGAGGGGATGCCATGGGCAGATGTAGTTTTATGGATAACCCTGAGAATTGGGATGAGGGTAACAGAAAGAGTGGAGTAGGTCCCCTGGCAGTCTACTTGGTCTTCTGGCAAGCATATCCTATGGTTGAGCAAGGGATGTCTGCCTGAATTGGGGAACAGGACACAGCAACAGGGTGGGGAGGGAAGGCCAGGGTGGAAATGGTCTCTGGGATCCACAGAAGACATGCACAGCTGAAGGGGAGATTATGCCCGATGTTCTGTGATATTCGGTTGCAGCACTAGGGGTGACCCTGAGGATTGGGTCTAAGGGAAAACAGAAAGTGGAGAAGTTCTTTGGTTTCTGACAAATGTAACCTGTGAATGAGAATCTTTATTCATTAATTGGTATTACAAGATTGTATGTACACACACACACACACACACACACACACACACACTCCTAAATTACCTGATCAGCCTGTATAATGTTACTTATATGTATGTTTTCAGGTCTGACCATTTGGCAATAGAAAACCAATTGGCATATTCTTCCCTTGGGAAGATTATTTCTCCTATTCTCAGTGTTTTTCAACTACCAGTAGTTCTTTGTGCAGGGTTGACTCCTCCTCATGGGTTTTATCTGTACAATTTGGCATGTTTGATTGTATCCTCCATCCAGCTCACATTTGGGTGGGCAGTTATCAGTTGGAGGTACTTTTTGGGTTAGGCAGTCTTTTCTACCCCAACTTCTCATTTGTGCAATTCTGTCTAGCTTAGACTGTGCAGGCCCAGTGCATGTTTCTATAGTCTCTGTAAGTCCATATGTGCATGGACACTATTGTGTTTAGAAGGTCTTGTTTCTTTAGTGTTTTTATCCCCACTTGCTCTTACAATCTTTCCACACTCTCTTTAGCAGAATTCCCTGAACTCTGAGGGGATAGATTTTATGGAGATATCCTAATTAGAGATGAGTCCCCCAAGGTCTCTCAATCTCTGCACACTGTCCAGTTGTAGGTCTCTGTATATCTTTCATGTACTAGAAGAGGAAGCTTCTGTGATGATGGTTCAGCAAGGCACTGATTTAGAAGTACAGCAGAAAGTTGATAGGAGTTATTTTATTGCTGGTGGGATTGCAAACTGGTAAAACCACTCTGGAAGTCAGTCTGGCGATTCCTCAGAAAATTGGACATACTACTACTGGAAGATCCAGCAATTCCTCTCCTGAGCATATACCTAGAAGAAGTTCCAACTTGTAATAAGGACACATGCTCCACTATGTTCATAGCAGCCTTATTTATAATAACCAGAAGCTGGAAAGAACCCAGATGTCCCTCAACAGAGGAATGGACACAGAAAATGTGGTATATTTACACAATGGAGTACTACTCAGCTATTAAAAACAATGAATTTATGAAATTCTTGAACAAATGGATGCATCTGGAGGATATCATTCTTAGTGAGGTAACCCAATCACAAAAGAAGTCATTAGATATGCACTCACTGATAAGTGGATATTAGCCCAGAAACTTAGAATATCCAAGATGCAATTTGCAAAACACATGAAACTCAAGAAGAAGGAAGACCAAAGTGTGGATACTTCACTCCTTCTTAGAATGGGGAAAAAATACCCATGGAAGGAGTTACAGAGACCAAATTCAGAGCTAAGATGGAAGGAAAGACAATTCAGAGGCTGCCCCACCTGGAGATCCATCCCATATACAACCACCAAACCCAGGCACTGTTGCATATGACAGAAAGATTTTGCTGACAGGATCCTGACATAGCTCTCTCTTGTGAGTCTATGCCAGTGCCTGGCAAACACATAAGTGGATGCTCACAGTCATCTATAGGATGGAACACAGGGCCCCCAATGGAGGCGCTAGAGAAAGTATCCAAGGAGCTAAAGGGCTCTGCAACCCTATAGGAGGATCAACAATATGAACTAACTAGTACCCCGCCCCTCCCCGCCCCCCCAGAGCTGTGTCTCTAGTTGCATATGTAACAGAGCATGGCCTAGTCGGCCAACAATGGGAGGAGAGGCCCTTGGTATTGCGGAGATCATATACCCCAGTACAGGGGAATGAATGCCAGGTCCAGGAAGCAGGAGTGGGCTTGTTGGGGAGCAGGGTGGGGGGAGGGTATAGGGGACTTTGGGGATAGCATTTGAAATGTAAATGAAGAAAGTATCTAATAAAAATAAATTAAAAAATAAGAAAAAAGAATAAAATAAATGTGGAGAAATCTCAAAAAAGTGAAAGTAAACTCACAGTATGACTTTGATATCTAGTATTTTATGAGATCAAGAGTCAAGCTATTAGTATCTGCAGTTTTGAATTAACAGTGTTTCAGCTACTATAACTAGGGTTACTGGTGTTTTAGGATACAACAGTTATACATTCAAACAGCTGTCAGTAAGATGTTTGCACACACCCTGACCACTTCTCACCATAAGGTACTATACTTTTATGGATCTAGTATCATGACTTTTAGAAAATGACCAAATTAACATTAAAATTGAAATTATCACATACCTTTATATGTACGTAATACAGTATAATAATATATCAGTCATCTACTTTAAAGATATGTAACTATATAAGTAGTAAAAGCTTTTAAACATACACAAGCTCTCTTCTCTCTCTTTGCTCCCTACGACCTTCAAATTATGATAAAAGGAAAGTCAAATATGATTTAATAATAAACACCTTAATATTAGCATATAAATTTAAAAATTTTTCTCAGTATTTATATTCTGCTTTTTTTTTCAAATTCATTTTATTGACTACATTTGACCCTCACAGTCTATAACTCATTTTGATTTAAAAATAACTCATATTAAAAAAAGTTATAACTTTTTGAGGTCACCTGGATGACTACCACGAGAGGAAGAACACAAATGTCCTACAGCTTGAAATAATTTCTGGCTCCAAATTCAGCGCCAGAATGTGGATGTTAGATATCTCTCTCTCTCTCTCTCTCTCTCTCTCTCTCTCTCTCTCTCTCTCTCTCTCTCTCTCTTTCTCTTTCTCTCTCTCTCTCTGCAATGAACTCATCAGAATTTAGCACATTCAAAGAAAAATAAGATTTTATTATCTGTGCCAACAATAAAATGACAACAAATAATTTCGTTTGAATTATTTTTGTGGTTCTAAGATGCAAATAGAGACATAGGAGAATGTACTTGTTGCAGCAGACAGGTTCATGTTTGGGTTTCATTTGCACGGCCACCACTCATGTGACTACTCCAAATTATTTTGCCAAATTCTTGGTATCTATGACACAAATACTGCCTACTGAGAAGTTAATAATTTTCTGTTTTGTTTCTGTTTTAAAATTCTATGCTTTTATTAACTCAGTTTAGATTATACTATTTACCTTCGTTATGTTAAAATTCTTTGTATACATTTCCAGAGAGTTCTATCCTTTGTGTCACAGACAATTGAACACAACCTACATGAATGCATAATCTCCTCAGATACCTGTTTCCCCCTGTATTGTACATTATTTCATAAATTGCAGCAAATTCTGAACTGTGGTTCACATTAAAATGCTGTCTTCCAGGCTGTCCTTCCTGTAACCTGTATCAAGGTTTCAAACTTTAGCTTCCTCAACCTGGACACACTTCCTGTGCTCACAAGGCAAACTATAAGGTGTCAACAATTCTGAATTTACAGTGTGATGACTACCTTAGTTAGGTGTATACTTGTTTTCTTATACAGAAATATGGATTTATATAGGTGGTAAATTCTATCTGAAGTTTCTACAAACACAGGGGATTTGGAATTACTGTGTCTCACTTCAAACTTCTCTATCCAATTATGTATTTCCATCCTTTCCAACATATTAATAACATTTTGCAAGACACAGCTCTGGTATTATCTTCTCTAGGAACAAAACTAAAGAATATCTCTACTTCATTTTCCTCCTCTCCTCTCATGCATAAAATCTCAGTGACTCTTTTATTGCAAATGAAATTTATCTTTTAATATTGTCTTTCGTCATGTCTACATTTTTTTCAGTTTCTCTAGCTCTTCTTGACTGTCTCTTAGGCACACAATGAACTGAATGGAGAACTGAAAAAAAGAATAAGTCTATAAACAATATCAGAACAAGACAATGGTGTCTAAAATTGGGAGAACTGTGTATCAGATTAGAGGCCTAAGGAAGAAACAAGAAGATAGAAGGCAACTCAGTGAAAAACCACAAACAGGAATGTTGAAAGAACAAAGCTGAAAGGCAGAGACTGGCCCAGTTTCCCTCTGGGGTATTTGCAATTTTAATGCTTTGTGTGTAGTTGAAGTAATCTTTCTTTAACTCAGAGCTTTATTAATACCATGAATTTTCTGGGAATTAATGAAATTCATACCACATAGCAAGTACTACATAAAGCTTACCAAAGCAGAAGTTCACTCATTACACAAAATATTGTAGAGTTCTATAAATTGTCCAGTTCCCATTGGCTCCGGAATTGAGAAGAACAATAATGGTGACAGCAAAGAGAAAAGCTTGTGACTCTGAGGTCACATTCTGAGCTATCTTTCCTGGGGTAGTAGTCTTCCTTAAGTCTCTGCCTCAAGGTCAACTTGAGCACAGAATTTCTTTCAAAGTGACTATTAAACTACTTTTCTCTGTAATGTTCTCCAGAAGGCCTGGCCTGTATTCTTCAGGATGGAGACTGATTTCTTTCTATCTGAGAGAACCTGAATTACCCTGACTCTCATCTTAGGACATCTTATTCTCTTACCATCTGTGTCTGGGTTCTGCCTAAGCAGCAGAGATGCTCTGTGATCTCTTTATTGTCTTGGGAAAGAGTAAATGAATGGAACTATTAAGTATAGAGTGCCATCAATAGAAATATGGAATTTATAGAATTTTTGTTATAACACCAGAGATAACAGTCTCAAATTCAGCCATTTAGTTTATAGTCAGAACCAGATTTTATATTTAACATCAGAAAACTGTGAAGGAAGCATCTATGATAGGTAAATATAAATTTTAAAGCCTCACATGAGGAAAATTATATCATAGGGCATCTTTAATGCTGGCTACATACTATATAAAACACCAAATCAAGAAATAAACGAATGAACTCTCATGAGGATAAAAACATGGAAAGTAGTGTTTCACACAACAGAAGGTGAAGAAAAACTGTTTATTATATTCATATTGAGACTCATGAGTGGATTGAAAGTATTCTCAATATATACTTGACTTGATGCTCCAATTTTAAAATTTATCTGTTTAACATTCATGTAAATTTCAATTAAAAAATATGATCTTTTACTTTACAAACCCAATAACAAACCATTTTTTGGCTGTTTTAATGCAAAAATAAATTATTCCTGACTATCAATGCACATATATAAGAGTGTTGTCAACCTTAGTCAATGCCAAAACATATTCATACCTGCTGATGGCATACAAATAAATGTCTATTTATGCTTGGCAATTGCGTTAGTAGCTTGTGCTACATTAGATAACAAATATCCCTTGGCAGGGCAAAGTAATGACTTTCAATCAACATCACAAAAGTATATCAGAATACATCACAGAAGAAAGTTATTTTGGTGATGTGACAGTGTAGTACTATAACACACAAACACACACATACAAAAGACCAAATTAAGCTTCCTTAATTTTGCTCAGTTTTGAGATTCTTTAGGCAAATTTTATATCAACAACTTGAGCATAGGCTATTTCACACTTATTCATAAATGTACTTTTTATTTTTATATTTCTATAGTAAGTTTTCTATGTGAAATAATACACTGAATACCAAAGATGAAAGAAAATGTCATTTTTAAAATTATAGCATACACTAGAAATCACATGTGTTATTTAAGTAATCTGATATTTTAAAATGCTCATTTATATTTTGATTGTGATCTTCAATGTTATATATATTTAATCTATATTAATGGATACTACATTGCAAAACTATACTACCACACATACATGACCTAATTGGTATTGATAATTCTAGCCTAGTTACTTGAGTAAATAAAATGTTGTATCTTTATTTCAATGTTGTAGGTATCTAAACTTTAGAAGAAGTTAAATGTCTTTAGAATGATTATTTCTATGACGTTTCTCCCTTGTAAAATAGCATTGTAGTAATATCTACACCTTTTCAAGGAGCTGAAGACAAATCTACCATAAGATCACTTTGGGACATATACCTAAATATTGGATCTTACTACATGGATACTAATTCATATATGTCCATGTATGTTCATATATATTCATACATGTCCACTGCTTCTCTTTTTACAATAGCCAGGAAATGGACACACCCTGTATCTTTAGCAGCTCATAAATGGATAATGAAAATGTGGTGCATGTACCTACTGGGCTATAATTCAACTATAGATAAAAATAAAATATATAAAACTCATGGATAAGTATATTGAACTAGGGAAAATCATCTTGCATGAGGTAACCAAAATGCAGAAAAACAAAGACCACATGTTTTCTCTCATATGTGTATGCTATATTTGTGTGTGTGTGTGTGTATGTGTGTAGATATATGCATTTCATTTGGAATACCCATAGAGGCTATAGTAAGCCTCCATTGGGGAGAAAGAGTTCTTTCTCTCAAGAGAAGGAACATAGAATGCAGTAATATAAAAGAAGGGAATAATATACTGTGAAAATTAAATGGGGTGGGGCTAAAGAGGTATGTTAGAGGAGGGAATACATCAAGAGATAACTAACACTAAAGACCTTCCAAAATAGCCATTCAAAATCTTCCTTAAAACAGAAAGCAGTGGGGATTGAGTTAGACTGCAATGGAGAAACTATACCCCAGTAGGTACCACATGCTAGTATATGAATAAAATAAAAATGAGAAACAGACATGAATAATGTCAGACAAACAGTAGATACCCAAGAGATACCATATGCTAGCAAATAAAGACTCCAGAACAAGGAATGGATTATATATTTTGAGTTGTTGGCTAGTGGGGCCACACAAACTCAACACACTACAGGCTACTTATTGCTTAATGTTTTTTTTTTGTATTAATTCCTAGAACCAGAAAGTAAAATAATACTTCTAGAGACACCATAATTTAGTCAGACAAATGAGAAAAATCAAGCCAGTCCTCACTTGAAAGCTTTGTTTCTACTATCTAAGTTTCTTAGTGATGGAATGTGTTATATATATCTTTGGGAAGGAAAAGATTCTCACACCACTGTGAACTCCCCAAGTTACTGTAGACTGGCCTGACAAAATATGCCCAGATGTTGAAGTAGTTGCATCAGTATTATAGAAGTAACAAACTAAGGGAAAGCTCCATGAGATGGAACCAATATTTTTGAATTAGTAAACAGACCAAGAACCTGTGGATAGATAGATCATATGTCCTAGGGGAAAACCTATTCTACCACAGTGCTTCATTGACATAGTATTAAACTGGCCCCTAATTACTTAATTTATACTCTCAGATTGCTATGTCTTTCAATCCTCATTAGAGATGTTCCTTTTTGAAATAGATGAAAATCAACAAAGACTCAGACCTGGTCTGTAGAGAAGAGACGGTGTACTGTTTGTGATATGCACATCACAGTCCTCCACACAAGAATATCAATGTTCATGGAAGAGGATGTAGAAAGATTGTAAGAGGTAGAGTTAGTGGATAATGTCTAGGAAGCAGTAATTTACCAGGTACAACAATGCAGTTAACATATAAAGTCACAGCTATTACAAAATCCTAGCATGGAAGGGATGGGGTGGTGAGAGATGGGAAATTACACCATTATCTGGAGTTACATATGAATTTGATAGCTGACAGCAGTGGCAGAGTCCAGTTTCTTTAATGATTTGGACCCTGCTATATTGTTCACACAACAGGGCAGGCCACACCTTGAAGAGAAGTTAGGCAACAAAAATTGGACTAGATAGGTTAACATACAGACTGAGGGATGCAGCAAACAGATAGACAGACACCCACCTACACACAGACAGGTAGGCAGACAGACAGGTAACCCATAGTTTAGGGAAGGTAATTTCAGAGGAGATAGAGGAGAAGGCAAATAAAGATAGCTAGAATATATTTTATAATTTCTCAATTAATAAAAATGACATTTTGAGAAAATAATAAACCTTGAAGCCATTAAACAAGCAATGAATAAAATAAAAATGATAAACATACATGAATAATGGTAAAGAAACAATTCAGATAGATGAGAATACTTGATTTACTAGAATAAAATGTTACATAAAGTCAAAAGATTATATTTTATATAATGAGCATAGAGAATTCTATTTACAAGAAAGACAAGTAATGTGTTTGTCACAATAGCACCAGCATTGTTATGAATGTCAGTACTGGTTGTCCTCTCTAGAGTAAAAACAGCAGTAGGAGATGCTGTTATACAAATGCTTTCCCTAAAAGCAAGGGAAATGACAGAATTCCAAAGTAGCAAAGGCCATATGGTGCTACTTAACCAACAGAAACAAAGTGGAAGCAATTATCCTAAAGAAACCAAGGTCAAACAGTAGGCAAGGTACCTGACTTTCACATAGCATTGAAAATACTTAAGAGAACTCAGTGTCCTTCAGGTCATTTGTGTGTGTTGATTAACTAGTGCAAAGAAATAAGATTGGATGATCCAAAGACTTGAGGTATGTGACCCATTAAGATTCACTATCTCTTGCTTGCTGAGTAGCCATGTTTGAGGTGGTTCTCAAGATCCAGAACTCTGAGTGAAGATATGACAGACATCCAGTAAGGAAATGCTGCTGTAAGGATAGATACTAAAATTTCATCCAATATGTTCTCAAAGTGATCTGTAGACATTCAGGAAAATAAGTTTATGTTAAGGAAAAAAAAAAAGAAACAGACAAACCTTTCATGGCTCTTAATGCAATATCTGAATTTCTTCCAGCTCTTATCACACATCACTTAAGGAAGAAACACTGGTTTTGTCCTGAGAGACACTGAGTAAGGGAATATAGCCTCTATAGGGACTATAGTATCTGTAGGCTTTAAAGGAACTTAGTGAGCACACAAAGAAGTCTGTGTGAATTCCCTGGTCAATGACTGCATACAGGAGTGTATGTATATATTTCATGCTGATTCTATGGTTTTTGAGATGTGTGTTTATAGTGGGAAAAGCCACTTAGAGGCCTCTGAAACAAACTTCACTCTCAGCCAAGATGTTAAATAAAAAGAGCTATATTTATATTTCAGACAAAAACAGCTAAATATTTAAACTCTAAGGACTGATGATACCCATCATAATCATTTTTTCCATCTTGGGTATTATATATAGCAGCAATTATGGGCAGCAATTTCACACTCAACCAGCTTGCAATTTAACTTCTGTCAGCAAGATTATGTGTGTGTGTATATATATATATATATATATATATAATTTTGATTAGAAAAGATTAGCAGGCTTCATGTTACTACTGTTGTATGACTTTTCAAGGGAAGAATTGAAGAAACGTCTAGGTGTTCATATAGGAACCCACTGTACAGAAATTATTTTATGTACAGGAATGTGGGTGAAGTGTTGTATATAGGAAGCATGGATAATTTAAAAGTGACTATGTCACTGAGAAGCCCATCTCAGCATGAATTATTGTCTACCAAAGTTGCTTTCTTGTGGCTCCCTGCATAAGTTGGAAGCAGATAAGCTAGCTAGTGAATCTCCTTTCCCCAGGTATGGTACTATTTATAAAACAATCGTGTAAGTTTCAGAAGCTTCAGAGGCTTGTGAGTTCCTTCTTTATCTTTATATGTGCTTTTTATTGCCTGGGTCTTAAGAAATCTCCCTCCTGAGCAGAGGGTATCAATTCAAGGAATCTCTTCTTAGCCACTGATGTTTGTGACAATAATGACATTTTTATACTTCTCAGGAAGTGTTTTACACTTATATAAAAATGGCAACAATCTCTGTCTCCAGTCCATTGTACCCTATGTCATTCTGACAGTATATTGTCTCAAGTAACTACCACATTTTTATAAATTCAAATTTTCAAAAATCTATATGTCCATGATAGTGGTAAATGAACCAAAAAAAATCATCAGTTTGGTCAATCAAACCAATTGAAAAAGAGATTTATATTAATGAAGTTTTTATGTTGTATGGGCTACTTCATAAAAAGCCTTCTACTCTCTAAAGAACAATTGGTCAATTCTCCCATAATTAAGAATAATCCCTACCTAAGTCATAAGGATCCAAAGGAATCAACTGAATATTTTGTTACAGTGTATTTACCATGGTATACAGGATGCTGCTAGCCCAAAAGAGAACATAAGAGATGCAGATTTCAGTACAAGAAGCACTATCTCAACAGGCTCTATGGTTTAAGAGGTATGTTAATGAGAAAAGTTGTGAAGAAAATATTACATTGACTACTTAGACTCTTCATTTACTGACAAATAATTGTACATATTTATGGGGTATAAAATGATGTGTTGAATACATTGAATAATGATCAAATCAGAATCAGTATAGGAGAAATCATTACACACATGTATCTTACTTTTGTAGTGAAAGTATTGAAAATACGCTCTTGTGACTGTTCTAATCATAGTCATTGCACTGTATATCCTAACACGATAGAATGTTCCTCCTATGTTTTGATCTATGGTCAACCTATTACGATTCCCTTTATTCTCTACTATAACCTGTATAGCATTTTTAACCTCATCTACCAGATGAACTTAAACACATAAGTAAGATTATATATACACACACACACACACACACACATATATATATATATATATATATGTATATATATATATAAAATTTTATATATTATAAAATTTGTTTTCCACTTGATGTAAGGTCCTCCAGTCATATACTTGTTGTCACAAATGGCATGAATTCTTCTTTTTTAAAAGTCTTTGACAGGACCCTAATAAAAATTTGTTTAAAACTCTTTGAATACTGTTATGTTTACCTAACACATTTTTTTTTTACTTCAACTAGACTAATAATCACTCCAATGCCTGGAACAATTTTAGTCAGGTTTTATATTTTGCTTGATATTAAATTATGTGGTTTTTACATATTTAAAATATTAACCCAATATCTAATATATGGTTTCCAAATACTTTCCCATATTCTAAAGGTTGCATTTCATTTGTTTATTTGTCTTCGCTATGTAGATATATTTTAATTTGATATAGTTCTATATGTCTAACTTTGCTTTCTTGCCTAAGCTTTTGGTGTAATGCCTAGGGAATCATTGTCATAGCAAATACTAGTCAATTTTCAGTTATGCTTTCTTCTAAAAAAATTAAATTTCCAGTTCTGTGTATAAAGTGCAGTAATTGGTGTTATTTTTGAGTATGATATTAGATAATGGTAAATTTTATTTTAAAATATGAGTTTTCAGTTTTTCTAAACTGTTCAATATAATGTCTTTCCCACACTGTTTATACTCTTTGAATCATTAATTAAAGCTCTACGATCAGAACTATCAATTTAGTTTGGCATATGTTCTTTAATGCTTTAATGTAGAAGATTAGAGAGAAATATAGGCTTGGTAGGCTGAGAGTGGTTTCTATGTCAATTAACCATTCATCCAGGAATCTCATCATGAGTTCTGATTTCAGTTAATATACAGTGGAAAAGAGTATTCCTTTACATGGTTGAGTGAACTATGTGAGATATGGGATGATTAGAGGAACATAAGAGTCTGTTTACAAACAGACAAAATCAATCTAAATTGTTCTTGCTCAGCTCACAGTTTGGCTGTATGCCTTATGAGTAGATAGAAGTAGGAACAAAAAGTCAAGAATAGTCATGAATTGATATCTTAATGCACAAGCTTGGAAGAAAAAGCTAAGTGCCACCTCAAAACGTTTTTACCCAGAGCTGTCTATGAAAGTCACTCAAAGAGGAAATCCATTTGTGGTCAGGTCTTAACATGGTGTAAGGCACCACTACTGTACACAGAAAATGGAGAGCCCTAAAATATGAATATTTATACCATTGTATAATTGATAATGAGTTGGTTGGATATTGAGTCATAATCATAGAAAAGAAAATATCTGAAGACAATGGGGACTAGGGGAAAGGAATGTTCATTTTTCTAGAGGCACTTTTGTGGGATTTTGAACGTTAACATGCAACTGAGAACATCTACCACAAAAGTAGCAATAATGACTTAAGAAATAAAATGACTCTAGCACTTGATATCAGTCATGCTGTGTCATTAGCAATATATCTCAGTACTTGGGGATCATGAAGAGTGCTTTCAGATCAGAAAGTCCTGATCAGTTCATAACAGAACTTTGTTTGAAGATGTAGACTATTCATGACACAAGCAGCAAAGATTGCTACCTACTAAACTATAGTTTCAGTAGGTAGCAATGCCATTGAAGAGCACCTGGCATCTTAAAGCACGGTGAAATGTTGGTAAATATTTAGCACATGTTTATTCCTGATTTCTGTGATTTTTTATAGCTCCAACATAATAAGCTTAATTTGCCCACCTAACATTGCTGAATATAGAGTTGCAAAGAGATGCACATAATCAGCTCTTAGAAGCCAATGCCAATCTATTGAGCCACTGCCTGTATGACACCATCACTTTAAGAAACAGCTACATTGGATGATTTCCATCAAAATTAGATTCTATATATAATATAGATAGAGCTGCTTTTCTTGACATAGAACATCATCAAGTATTGCTGTTTTAATAAGGATAGAACATTTGATCCTCTAATGAGCATCTTCCAAAGCAGTTTATAAAATAAAATATCTCTCCCCAGAACATAATAGTATCTGTGGAAGTAGGATCATAAAGAGCCTACCATATCATACAGAAACTCCTATACTGAGAGTCAATTAAGCACACTTTTGGTGGAGAAGGGGTAAGGTCTGACTCATATGTAGCTCTTGACTGTGTAGACCAGGCTGGTTTCTGCTAGCCGTTGCATCCTGAGTGCTATATATTACCACACCCTGCAATATGTGGATTTGTTAAGGTACATCTAAAAAATGACCATATAGCAACCCTCTATCACAGAATATTGTCCAAGTAAATGATGGTTATATTTTCCTAATACATTGAATATATGGAACCAAAACTTTTAAAGTGTAAGAAATAATGCTTTCAAGCCATTACTATACCTCTTTGGGAAATAAGGGCTGCTGATTCTTGTAAGTTTAAGTTCTGTGTTTTAGATGTATTAGTCCCATATAATGTGAGAATTTCTAAATGGAATAGTCAGCAGAAACTCCACTGAAAAGCAAGCTCCCATTCCCTACCTGCAGGAATTATATTGTCTGAGAACTCAGACAAATTCGCCTGTAAAGACTGATGCTTATCCACATGAATTTCCTGCATGAAATATCTTAAGCACTCTGCCTTAATTTGACAAATGTTTGAAGGCCCACCCTATAACTGGATACCCACTTGGTCAATACACTTGTATCAGAATAAGCTTCTTGCAATGGTGTCCCTGTTCAGGTAATCCTAAGCATGGTTCCTCAAAAATATTCATCTCAAGAGCTCTTCTTCCCAAACAACTTCCTTAAGAATGGCCATTTCGTATCGACCTCCAGGTAAATACAGATTCTGATAGGCTCCATCTCAAATTCTTGAACTAATCTTCAACCCCATTTTGTTTCCTTGCTTCATACAGAAGTTGGAACCTTTATTTTCCACCCTTGCTGTTTCTTACATTTATTAATGCTGGAAGCAATGTTCATGCCATCTTGCTTTCAATATTTAGAATGCACTTGTTGTATGCCCAGAAAAATGTCCCATTTCACAAGGGACAAATATCCTACTCTAAATTAAATTGTCCCATTCCTCTACCACCTATGAACTACAGACACAATCTGACTTCTCATATAAATCTGTTACAAGAAGGAAGTCTTTAAAAGAAAAAGAACCATGAAACTTCTATTCAATTTAAAACAAAAGCCATATGCTTCATAGCTTAGCTTTTCTTGTCCTCTCTTGGCCATTAATCATCACTGTAAAAAGCAGTTTGCTTCTTTCTTTACAACTGCTTTTGAGATTGATGCATAGGTTTGTTTCAGTTTGCTTTGTTTTATAATAATCTTAGCAATGTCGAGAGGTGTGGACTCTTCACTGCCAACCACAAATAGGGCTCTTGGGATTACTGGGATCCTTAGCACGGACACATCTAGATGTGGCCAGTATTTCATTAAATCCTTCCATACTTTTGGAACTTTTAAAAAATATCTGCTCAGTTTTCCAATCGACTCAGGATCTAAGAAGTACTAAAATAAATAGGGTGTTAAGATAAGAGTTCTAAGGAGAACATTGAATAGATGAGATAAACATTTCTGCCAGGTAAAATCTTTCTGTTAAATTGCCCTTCAATTCTCAATTCCCTTACTTTTCTTTATTGGAGAAACTAGCAATGTGGAATTTTCTCGATCACAGATGCCAGGTTAGATTTCCCCCTCCATTTTCTTACTGTTAAAAAATGCTTCCAGAGCAAAGAAGTAATGTGGTGTTTGCTTCAAAATGTGTGTTGTAAGTAGTCAGAAAATCCTTAACTAAGTAATAAGTCTGTTGCTACATAAATTGGTTCTGGGAAGGAAAAAAGATATTTCCTTTGATAAATTTCATTTCCAATCGTGCATTTCAATATTAGTGTCTTGAATTAGTATCCATCTACTTTTATCATTATTTTCAAGGCTTATTCTATTTTTTAAAATTATGTGATTTTGTGTCCATCTGTGTGCAGGTATGTACATATAAATGCATATGCCCTTAGATTCTAGCACATCATTGTAGCTGTCAGGACTAGAGTTACAGGTAGTTCTGACACACTCACAACATGGGTGGTAGTAATCTAACCTGGGTCCTCTAGAACAGCAGCAATCGCTATTTAACTACTCTTCAATCTCTCAAGCCCTGTTTAAAGCACAGCAATTCTAATAATAAGCAACTTCTCTTATCAAATAAATCACAGAATTCATGTTTTATTATTTCTTCTTATATTATTTCTTCTAATAATCCGAACATTAGTCCTATGAGTAAGCAATTGTTATATAATTTTAAAATATGAAAATATAATACCATATAATATACCATATAATATATATATAATTATATACCATATAATGCCTAAATCATATTCTCATAGCTCTTATTATAAGATAAATATTCAAAAGATACTTGATTCAAGAAGGAAATATTTATTTTTAGTTTTTGAGAAGACATTGGACTGAAGAGATGGCTCAGTGGTTAATAGCACTTACTATTTTTGTAAAGGACCTGAGCTGGGTTCCTAGAACCTATGTCAGATGGGCACACAACTGCCTACAATTTTAACTCTCATTGATCGGATATCCTCTTCTTGACTTTGCATGTACTACATTCATGTGCATGCATCCCTTAACACATATTAGAAGAAACATAAAAGTCATAAAAATTGAAAGAATTTTTACTACATTAAGTGTATAACTCATGATTCTTAAATAAATCTATTATTAAGTTTAAGATATGTTTATGGAAATTAGCTTAGGAAAGTGTAGCCAACTTTTTGGTTTTCACTCTGTTTCACTTTCTCTGCAAATGTGGTATTACGTTTATGATACCAGAATATAGCCTTTCAAAATTCTTGTAGAAACCTTTCAACAAGAAACCAATGATTGATTGAATTTAAAATAGGTTATAGCAATATGTATCATTATAAAAGCAGACCTATTTCACAAACAAAATCAAATAAGTGTGTCTGTGGTATTGTGAAACTGTCTTGCAAATAGAAATATTTCAGGGCTCACAGAGTAAAACATATTATATATCATAATTTTCAAAAATTCTTTAGAACCTAAAACTTATACTTCGCCAAGATAAGATGAGTTTGGAAGGAAGTTCTATCATTTTGCTCTTATGGTTAGAATCCAATAACAGTCCCACTCAAGTTAGGTAAATAGTGTATGTTTCTCAAATATTAAAGAACCAAAATGGCACTTCAAAATATGCAATTCATTATATACAGCTGTTGACACTGAAAGCTGCAAACTCAGGAAAGTCAGAGTGCCTGTCCACAATGAAGTCACTGAGGCACAGTCCCTGAAACCAGGCATGGATTGAGTAGTTCTGGTAAAGTGACAAATGAACAACTCTAGCATTGAAAAGCAAAAGCTGCAAGTCACACCACACTGAGCACCATAATAGCTTTCTCATGCTGCATGACCAGGGGGAGTGTTTTGTGCTCAAGAGTCAGGATGGCTGCTGTTGACAAGGCATTTAAAGATTGGGTGTTGTTTTACAAGACCAAAGAATTCCAAGTGTTTTATTCTGCTCACTAAGTAAGGAAACCACATCTATGCTGCTTGGGCCATATCATTTACAATATAATGATAACCTCATCTTGCTGATTATATGAGGGGTACATTAAAACACTGAGACTACCTAGAATACTTGTAAAATGCTGCCATTTCTACAATGTGAATTAGAATTGTTTACAATGTCAAAGAAACTCATAGTTATTTCAACACTCCTTCAAACTTGTCCCACAATTGGTGCTACTGTTTTATTTTTGGTTTTTTTTTTTTTTTTTTTTTTGGTTTTTTTGTTATGCCCATTTTTCTTTTTTTTCTTTTTAATTGGGTATTTATTTCATTTACATATCCAATGCTATCCCAAAAGTCCCCTACATGCTCCCCCACCCACTCCCACTTCTTGGCCCTGTTGTTCCCCTGTACTGAGGCATATAAAGTTTGCACAACTAATGGGCCTCTCTTTCCACTGATGGCCGATTAGGCCATCTTATGATACATATGCAGCTAGAGACACGAGCTCTGGGGGTGGGGGAGGGGTACTGGTTAGTTCATATTGTTGTTCCACCTATAGGATTGCAGATCCCTTTAGCTCCTTGGGGACTTTCTCTAGCTTCTCCATTAGGGACCCTGTGGTCCATCCAATAGCTGACTGTGAGCATCCACTTCTGTGTTTGCTAGGCACCGGCATAGTCTCACAAGAGACAGCTATATCTGGGTCCTTTCAAGAAAATCTTGCTAGTGTATGCAATGGTGTAAGCATTTGGAAGCTGATTATGGGGTGGATCCCTGGATATGGCAGTCTCTAGATGGTGCATCCTTTCGTCACAGCTCCAAACTGTGTCTCTGTAACTCCTTCCATGGGTGTTTTGTTCCCAATTCTAAGAAAGGGCACAGTGTCCACACTTTGGTCTTCGTTCTTCTTGAGTTTCATGCGTTTAGCAAATTGTATCTTATATCTTGGGTATCCTAAGTTTCTGGGCTAATATCCACTTATCAGTGAGAACATATTGTGTGAGTTCCTTTGTGATTGGGTTACCTCACTCAGGATGATGGAGTACTACTCAGCTATTAAAAAGAATGAATTTATGAAATTCTTGGCAAAAGGATGGACCTGGAGGGTGCTACTCTTTTTATAGTTTCTTTTCTGCCTTCTTCTTATTTCATAACTTACAAAAATTCTGGGAGCTCAGTAATAAATTAATCAATTTATTTTCTAGGACTCACAAATGTTAATAATGAGAAAACTCATGAACAGTTCCTAAACCTCTCTTCTTATTTGAACTATATGCTAACTTTAAAGTTTAGTATTGGCTTTGCCCTTAAACTATATTGAATCAAAAGTTTCTCCCAGAAATCTTGTCCACCTTCAGCATCCATACTCAGAAATTAACCCATACATTTACCTGAACCAGTAACAATCTCACATCCTCAATCATCTACCATTCAGACTTCATTTTCCATATCTTTCTTAGTCATGGAGTTCAGTGTGTTCTGACTTGGGGATTAACTCTTGATCCTTCAGACTTAGAGATAACTCTTGGTCCTTACCTTAAGAGTTTCATTTTCAATATCCATGTCCCGTTTACAAGACTTTACAAATTCATTTGTCATGGCTACTTCTCTTTCCTTTGATACATATGCTTCATAAGCAATTAAATGATCAACTAGAAACACAAGGACAAATATTTTCATTTGTATGATAGAAAGAGATTTCCTCGGATTTTGAAATAAAATTCAGGATTTGTAGGATAATTAAGGTGGATTACAAGTAGGTCTGTGCAGTAGTGCTACCAGGCTGAGCTCAGCTCCAGACACTGTACATCTTTCCAACATGTTCTTATAAGCTGGCCTGTCCTTCAAGTAGGTCAGTCTAGACCATTGTGCTGTCTTCACAGTGCAACTGGTATTCCTTCTGCTGAGAAAGTTCTTTATCTTCCATGCTGCCCATCTCATTTTCCCAGGCAGTGTCTTATCTGCCTAAGTGTCTAATTTGATCAGTTTCACATAAGAACAGGAGCACACTAAATAGTACTTGAGAAACTGTACTGGCTAATTTTGTGTCAACTTGACACAGCTGGAGTTATCACAGAGACAGGAGCTTCAGTTGAGGAAATGCCTCCCTGAGATCCAACTGTAAGGCATTTTCTCAATTAGTGATCAAGGGTTTCAGGCTCCTTGTGGGTGGGGCCATCTCTGGGCTGGTAGTCTTGGTTCTATAAGAGAGCAGGCTGAGCAAGCCAGTAAGGAACATCCCTCCATGGCTTCTGTATCAGCTCCTTCTTCCTGACCTGCCTGAATTCTAGTCCTGACTTCCTTCAGTGATGAACAGCAATGTGGAAGTGTAAGCTGAATAAACCCTTTCCTCCCCAACTGCTTCTTGGTCATGATGTTTGTGCAGGAATAGAAACCCTGACTAAGACAAATTGGTACCAGCATAGTGGGGTATTCCTGTGACAACCTGACCATGTTTTGGGGAGGACTGTGGAACGATTTTGGAACTTTGGGCTTGAAGATCCATTTGTTGTTAAGAGTTCTGTCAGATGTTGTGTAGGAGCTTGGAAGATAATGTTGAGAACAGTGCAGAAGATGGAGGTCTGGCTTGTGAAATTTCAGAGGGAAAATTAAAGACTCTTTTCAGGGCCATTTCTGTTTTGATTGGGAAGATTCTGGTTCTGGTTAGCTGGGGCTGAAGAATCAGTTGTGATTAACAAGATACCAGAACTACCAAAGTGAAACCTTTGCATTACTGTGACTATTGATGCTTGTTAGCTGGAGCTAAGAAATTAGCGGTGATTAAGAAGAGACCAGTATCGTTGAGGTGACATCTTCTGAGAAGTGTTAACTGAAAGCACAAAGAGGCTGTGTTCCAAAGAGAGCCAAGATTGTACTCCTGCTGCAGTGGGACTTGGTAATGTGTAAGAGTTACCCAGGTGGTACTGGTTTTGAAGGCATGAAGGGGTCATGATGAGGCTCAGCACTGTGAGAGGCCATGGAAGGCCATTGGTGAAGGTGTGCAGCCTCACTTGCAATTGACGGCCCTGGACTGAAGGGGTCATGGAGTGTTTTGTAGATGCCAGTACCATGAGATGACCACCAAGAGCAGCAGCAGTGGAGTACAGGCATCTGGAGCCTAGAGGATGACACGTGCACTACAAAGGGCATGGCTGGAGAAGTGACCCAAGCCCTTGGAGGAGCCCAGAAGATCATGAGTTGAATCCCAGACATTGGATGGTTGGAGATTGATTTTTGCTTTTGATTGTGACTGTGCCCTGATATTTTCCCTCTTGAAGGAAGAAACTATTTTTGTGGAGCCCACAGTTAAGAGACTTTTAATTGTAAAAAGACTTAAGATTTTAAGAGAGATGGATATTTTTAAAGAGATGGAAAATTTTAAAATATGTAAAGACTGTGGGACGTTTAAAGTTATTTAGACCTTGGGGATGAATAAGAATGTAAGGGTTGAGGCTTACTAGTGATGTGTTGTGTATCAAGGTGACAAGGGGTCAATTGTCCTGACTAGTTTTGTGTCAACTTGACACAGCTGGAGTTATCACAGAGACAGGAGCTTCAGTTGAGGAAATGCCTCCCTGAGATCCAACATTTTCTCAATTGGTGATCAAGCATTTCAGGCTCCTTGTGGGTGGGACCATCTCTGAGCTGGTAGTCTTGGTTCTATAAGAGAGCAGGCTGAGCAAGCCAGTAAGGAACATCCCTCCATGGCTTCTGCATCAGCTCCTGCTTCCTGACCTGCCTGGGTTCCAGTCCTGACTTCCTTCAGTGATGAACAGCAAAGTGGAAGTGTAAGCTGAATAAACCCTTTTCTCCCCAACTGCTTCTTGGTCATGATGTTTGTTTAAGAATAGAAACCCTGACTAAGACAGAAACTATACTTTGCTTCCTGGTCCTCAACACTATAAAATTGTCTGGTTGATTGTTGAATGTTTGATGCTCCAATGTATGATTCTTAAAGGCAAGGGATTTGTATATATTACTCGTAATTAATTTTCATGTAGACTCAAGTTTTACATCTGTTTTGAATCATCTTTTGAGATAAGCTTTCGTGGAGTGACTCAGGCTAGCTTCAAACTCAGAATTTCACCTCAGTCTTCCATGTGGTTGTAAAACCATGTTTTTAAATGTGCAAATATGATCTACAAAGATGCAATATTATAAGCAAAAGAAACAGATATTTAAAAGAAAATACTGCATGGTCTCACTTAAGTACACTTTAAAAGAAGAGTTGAGTATATTGATATTAACTAGAGATGGGAAAGGGGAGCAAATCCAGTGATATAGGTCAAAAGTCACAGTTGCCATTTTTTTTAGGATGAGTAAGTTTGCACCTTTGATGTGTAGTAGGACAACTATGGTTACTATTATATTGCACACTTGGAAGTAAACTTGTGAAACTCTAATTATAAATAAAAGGAGGATAAAGGTAACTCAGTGAGACATTGTGTGTGCTATTCTTCTTGACATATAATAGTCATTCCACTGAGTATGAACATCTAAGCATCGCATTGGAAATCTTAAGTATGTACAATGGAAAGTAAGATATTTTTTTCAAAAGCTTGACAGAGTTACCAAAGGCCAGTAACAAGTTGGGAGAACATTCATTTTTCTCAACCGAAAATCCTAATTCTCAATTCCACAACTTCTGAATAAGGCTGAACCATTTCAACTCCTGCTTAGCTGTTCCTTTATTACCTTATCAGCAAGCTGACACTTCAGGTTTCAATCCTGGGAAGTTTTCCAGATCTTTAACAATGGGAAATGATTAGTACATTGGTTCTCTTGTCTGAAGATTTCACATCATATTTTGTGCAAAAACGAAGATATTAAAAGTTTGCTCCATCTGTGGGAGCAACTGTATTATTTTGCAGCAAGATATGAGGAAAATAATGAGAACTATTTGCTATATCTTCATCAATAGAATACAAGAGGGTGAAAACTAGCCGTAGATTTAGTAAAATAAAAAATATTCTTTATTTTGGAATGGAAAATTAAAACCTGGGAAGTAGTTGCGCCTTTCTATCAGGGCTTATCTAGAACTTGCACTAAAACATTCTTTGTAGTGTACTTGACATTTGCTTAGTCATGCACTATACAGGATGATCCACTTGCAGTAAACATTTAATGCGATAAACAATTTGACCTCACCTTTCTCTAATGAAATTTTAATAAAAGTAAATATATAACCGATAAATAAATTTCAAATGGTAGTAACAAATTAGGCTATAGTTTTTCTTTCATTTACCAAAAATACCTCACCTGGGCTTTCCTCAAGTAATTTATTCACTTCTTTCCAGGTTACTTCAAAGGCACTGCTATCTTCAAGAGAAACTTTAATGATTATTTATTGGGAATTTGGATTAGATAATCTAATTAGACTTTGTCATTGTTTAAGAAATATCTTTGCTCTTCTGGTAAAAGATCACTTTTTCTTGCCTTCATTTGTTTAGGCATGTGACATGCTGTGACCATCATGGAAACATAAGCAGAAGCTGTATTGTCATTCTTAGCAAGAGGCAGGGACAATTGATATGTCACCATGTTCTCATTACCATAATGATTACACTCCTTATTAGATTTCCTTAAGGATTCTGTGCCCCAGAGACTACAGTAAAGTCAGTAGCAAACAGGAGAGGCAACTGTTCATTATTGTAAATTGATGAGGTTGGAGAGCTTGTTGCCCTAACAATTTCTACCTGGAATGATGAAACAATCTTATATCCTCACTCTATTCCTGTCTTTGTAACCTTGCCTTGGCTGGTACCCATGTCCTACCTTTTGAATCTCATCTAGATCTATTTATTTTACTTTTTGTGGATGAGTGTTCTGCCACCCCAGGTGTTGTTCCTGGCACCATTGGAGGTCAGCAAAAGGCACTGGACTCTCCAAAACTGGAGTTGTAGATTGTGGTGAGTTACTATGTAAGTGCTGAAACTGAACCTGGGTCCTCTCCAAAACCAAAAGTGCTCTTAACCACTGAAAAAGTGCCCTTTAAACCTCTTTAATTTTTTTAATTAACTGCAAAATCTTTATTAGAATATATTACTCATGAGTTTTCCAGAAACAATATAGCTGCCTACACAAGACCCAAATCACTACACCACCAGTAGACTTGCTACCATGAAAAGGGAAAATCTCATGGGACCCCACTCCTACTCAAAGAACTACAGGCATCTAAGGAATACAGAAGAAGGGAGAGAGTCATTTTCAGTCATGAGCTTTCTAATTGGTTACCTGATATCAACTGGTCAGGTTTGAAATTATATGCTTACAGTTACTTACAATTTACTTAGAAATGCCTTACAAAGTAAATTAAAAGTTAAGTAGATTAAGCAAGCTGTATTTATATATTTTTGCATATATATTATATATAAACATTGGAAGAAAAACATGTTATGAACTTGTGAGAGAGCAATGAAGGAAGGAAGGGAGGAGTGGGGGACAAAAGGGAAAGGGAATAATGGAATTATATATTAATTAAAAAATAACAAACAAGTTAGATATTAAATTTCATTAATATCTAATAAAATTTCTATAAAATATATTTTAGAAATAAAAATTTAATTGAATCTCATTTTAAAAAAAAAATTGTATTGCCCTATAGATAATATTATGATGTCATTATAGCTAAGGGTCTGGGAAGAAAGTTTTGCAGCTAGAGCACTTGCCATGGAAGACTTAGGTTGGAATTCATATCTCCAGAATTTGGATGTGGTACAACAGGCCTGTTTTCTGCCCTTGGAGGGTGAAAGCAAAGAAAGACAGTCCCTGGATCATGCTGCCTAGTGAGACTATAAAATTCAGCAAGCTCTAGATATTTTATTAGAAACCACAGTCAGCATGTACAAGAATGCAAATCTATCCCATTTTATCTCCTTGTACAAAGCTCAAGTCCCAGTGGATAAAGGACCCCCACATAAAACCAGATACCCTGAAACTAAAAGAAGAGTAAGTGGGAAAAAACCTCAAGTACATGGGCACAGAGGGAAAGTTCCTGAACAGAACAATGTCTTGTGCTCTAAGATCAAGAATTAACAAATAGGACTTCATAAAATTGCAAAGCTTCTGTAAGGCAAAGGATACTGTCAATAGGACAAAACAGCAACCAACAAATAGTGAAAGATCTTTACCAATCCTACATCAAATAGAGGGATAATATCCAATATATACAAAGAACTCAAGAAATTAAACTCCAGGCAGTCAAATGACCCTATTAAAAAATGGAATACAGAGCTGAACAAAGAATTCTCAACTGAGGAAACTTGAATTGTCGAGAAGCACCTAAAGAAATGTTCAACATCCTTAGTCAACAGAGAAATGCAAATCAAAATAACCCTTAGATTCCACCTCATACCAGTCAGAATGCATAAGATAAAAAACTCAGGTGACAGCAGATGCTGGTGGGGATGTGGAGAAAGAGGAACACTCCTCCACTGGTGATGGGATTGCAAGATGTTACAAACACTCTGGAATTCAGTTTGGTGATTCCTCAGAAAATTGGACATAGTACTACTGGTGGATTCAGCTATACCACTCCTGAGCATATACCCAGAAGATGCTCTAACATGTAATAAGGACACATGCCCACTATGTTCACAGCAGCCATATTTAAAATAGAATCAGGAAAGAACCCATTATTCAACAGAGTAATAGATACAGGAAATGTGGTACATTTACATAATGGAGTACTACTCAGTTATTAAAAACAATGATTTCATGAAATTATTAGGCAAATGGATGGAACTAGGAAATATCATCCTAAGTGAAGTAGCCAAATCATAAAAGAACACACATGGTATGCACTCACTGATAAGTGGTTATGAGCCCAGAATCTAGGAATGCCCAAGATACAATTCACAGACCTCATGAAGCTCAAGAAGAAGGAAGTTCAAAGTGTGGGTGCTTTGGTCCTTTTTAGAAGGGAGACAGAGTATGAAGCAGAGAATGAAGGAAAGGCTGTCCCACCTGGAAATGCATCCCATATGGTCACCAAACCCTGACACTATTGTGGATGCCAAGAAATGCTTGCTGATAGGAGCCTGTTATAGCTGTCTTCTGAAAGGCTCTGCCAGAGCCTAACATATACAGAGGTGAATGCTCACAGCCAACCATTGGACTGATCATGAAGGTCCCCAATGGAGAAGCTAGAGAAAGGAGTGAAGGAGCTAAAGGGTTTCCCAATAGGAAGAACAACAATATCAACCAAACAGAGCTCCCAGGGTCTGAACCACCAACCAAGGAGTACACATGATGGGACCCATGTGTACTCCAGCCGTATATGTAGCAGAGGATGGCCTTGTTGGGCATCAGTGGAAGAAGAGACCTTGATCCTATGATGGCTCGATGCCCCAGTGTAGGGGGAATGCAAGGTCGAGAGGCAAAAGTGTGTGGGTTTGTGGGGGCACTCTCATAGAAGCACGAGGAGAAGGGAAAGAATAGTGAGTTTGGGGGGGGGGATAAATCAGGAAAGGAGATAACATTTGAAATGTAAATAAAATGTGCAATAAAAATGACTAAGCAAAATAAAGAGAAATAACTCTGTGTTTCAAATCACTAATCAACATTCCAATGTTTAAGTCTCTCACATATATAAATAATATATAATATATTACATATTACTTATACATGAATATAGCTATATATGTGTGTGTATATATATCTATATATATATAGATATATAGATATATATGAAATTAAAAATCAATTGGATTTTATAGATGTGGTGAATATAAGAGTGGTACCAGTAGGTGGGAACATTAGGGGAAGCACGGATAAAAAACAGAGGTTTGTGCTACAAAATTACAATTAGAAAGAAAAGATCTAATATTCTATATTGTAGCAGAGTGACTATAGCTAATAACCTGTGGTCTATTTCAAAAAGATTAACTATTATCAACATATGTAATCATGATAAACATTTGGTCATTGATCACCCATATTTGATCATATTTTATGCTAGCAAAAACTCACATTGTATTCCACAAATATACATGACTATTCAGTATTAATTAAAAAATGTATGAGCAAAAAATATTTCTGACATAAACCTCCACATTTAAGTGCATGTATATTCATGCACAATGACACATGTCATACATACACATGGACACATACCTAACACACACACAAACACACACATACACACGGGAATAGAAAAAATGTTAGTTGGCTAGAGGAATGTCTTTTTTAAAGCACTAGATTGCAACATTCCATATTACTTCAGAACACCTCATGATATTTAATAAATATATTTTATCTGACAACTGAAATAAACAATTTTGAGAAAACATTTTTGCCTTGTTATAAAAAGGGGGTTACAAAGCAAAGTTTTAGTTGGATTGAAAGTGCAATTTGCATATTGGATGTAGGTCTTAGATGGCTAATAGACACAGAAGCCAGTTGGCATTTGGTTTATGAGTAAGTCAAAGGTGGAACATAAAGACTTTGATCAATGTCTAACAAGAATAATGAAGAAAGTGGGATGAGGGCTGAAGGGGGTTGGAAATGAGGGATGTCTCAGCACAAGAGTCAGAGCAATTAGAGACAGTGCTTAAAGTTGCTGCAGGGAACTATTAGTATAAATAAATAAATAAATAAATAAATAAATAAATAAATAAATACTGCACTGAAGAAAGTGGTAATATGGACAGTGAAGCATTCAAAGGAAATGGGGTGGCATGCATACTAGTTCCTTTTCTAGGGATTGGCATGGGTTAAAGTTTGATTTTATTTATATGGAGTTTGAAGTTTGAAGGGAAAGACGGATTGAGAAGTGGAAATATCCTACAGATATTAAACTATTGGTATGAGACTGGACAGAAGGCCAAAGTAGACCTTTTGCAAATTACATATATTGATTTCTGAAGCAAACCAACTGGAAGCTGTGAAATTGTTCCTAGAAGAACAGGGACAGAGTTGTATTCGTAATCTCCAAAACTGATTTCAAAATGGCATCTTTTAAATATGATTTTACCATATATCCTTGACAAAGTCATCAGACCACATAAAACTAATTTCCTGTCTTTGAAAAGAGTGTTGTAGAGCACAACTTGAATAATGTGGTGAGCTGTATAATGTACAAGTCATGCAAATATGTATACAGGCAAAAAGGGTCACAGTGAGTCATTGTGGGAAAGAAACTGACCAGGGAAACTAGAGATGAGAAAGGAGGAGATAGAAACAGGAGAGGAAGGGGCTTTAAACACCTGGACAGTGAAGAATCTCTCTCCTCATTCTGAGGATTCCTGTAAAACTAATTTTTCTTTTGCTAAATTTCCCTAACAATATAAGAAAAATATCTTCCATGTGTGTGAATGTGTTAAGATTAATTACATGAGTCTTATAATGCAAATGGGAATCTCAGCAAAAAATCATTGTCTTTGTATAAACTGTGAATCTATATATAGACACAAAAAGAAAAAAATACAATAAATAGCTTTGCTAGGATGTTGCTTCAAAGACCCAAGCATCATTTCTAATTAAACTATGTCTTCTAAGAACAAGTTTTAAAGGTAATTTTAATTGGAAATGATGCTGAGTTCTTTATCTGGAATCCATAAGGCACAAGGAGAGGAGTGACCCCTGCAAGTTTTTCCCTGACCTTCATATGCACAGCATGTAAGTTTCCTTTACCTAAGAGAAGTATAGAACCATGTTACATATAGACTTGGGGAGTCAGTACACATTTATTACAGGTATTTCAGACTGCTGGTGCATAATATCTTTAAAACACTTTATTTTATTGACTGTTTCTAAACAATTGTGACTTTATTCAATTAGAGACATAATAAAAATAAATACATACAGCCACATAAGCTGTACATTTTCATAAAATTGTCAATTTGCAACAACAAGATCATTGATATATGAATGCCCAAAGAACTTCCACAATAAGGCCCCCAACATCCTGGATAGAATTTTATTTCTCCTTTTCACTCACCAATTTAAATAAGAGATGCACAATGTGTCACTGACATAAGGGAAACTACATTAATAAAATCCTTATAGAGCATCCTCAATACTTCAAGCCTTGCAAAAGGATACTGCCTCTGATGTTTCAACCTCAAGGTTTTAAAGCCATTTACAGGCTTGCTTTTACCTTTGTGGATAATATCATCACTTTAATTTATTCTTGTTATTAGGTCTAGGATGGGCTTTGTAGAAATTATGTATGCAATTAACAGCTGGAGGCCAGGGAAGCACTTGCACATCACTCTCAGGTGGGCTGTCATTGATGTGAATCACATCAATGGCCTGTATCTAAAATGGGGAGTGACACCCACATGGGGAACATGCCCCTCACTATAGAAGCTAACTAGTCACAGAATCTTAACCTGAAAGAGAAAATTCTGGTGTATTATTTTCTCTTGTTTGGGGCGAATTTTCTTTTTAAGTCTAGTCATGTTAGCACAATTATGAATTTTTACCTGTTTTTATAAAATGCTAATTAACATGAACAGAAAAGAACTAGGTCTCTCTTATAATCGCCATATCAACATTTAGCTCAAACTGAGACAAATATATTAAAATCAGGAATCCATTCCTGGATATTTAATTGATCAGAGGGAATATCTGCAGCAATATATTCTTGGGGAAAGAGTTATTTTCTAGTATAAGAACTGACCATCAGTGTGAGACTACGCCGGGGCCTGACAAACACAGAAGTGGATGTTCACAGTCAGCTAATGGATGGATCACAGGGCCCCCAATGGAGGAGGAGAGAAAATACCCAAGGACCTAAAGGGATCTGCAACCCTATAGGTGGAACAACATTATAAACTAACCAGTACCCTGGAGCTCTTGACTCTAGTTGCATATTTATCAAAAGATGGCCTACTCGGCCATCACTGGAAAAAGAGACCCATTGGTCTTGCAAACTTTATATGCCCCAGTACAGGGGAAGGCCAGGGCCAAAAAGTGGGAGTGGGTGGGTAGGGAAGTGGGGGGGGGAGGGTATGAGGGATTTTTGGGATAGCATTGGAAATGTAAATGAGGAAAATACCTAATTAAAAATAATTTAAAAAAATATAAATTAAAAAAAATAAAAAATTAAAAAAAAAGAACTGACCATCAGCCTGGAGTATAGGACACAAAAGTTCACTTTTTTGTATATTTGTGGAAATAATTGTTGTGTGGTTCTGGAAGCATTGGAAATTAATCTTCTTTAATAATATTACATAAATCAATAGAGGCAATATTAATTATAAATGTTTTCACTAGAATGCTGCCTTGAAACATCAATAGGATAGAAATAAAATAGCAAAATGGCTGAAACATCACCCTGCTCATGATGTCATGAGTAACAAGATTCAATGCTAATGATTTCTAAATGGAATTTCTTATTATGACTTTCATGTGTTTAAACAATGAACTCAACACTCACTTCAATTCAGAAATCACTTCAATTATCTGTATTTCCTTTTGCACTTACATATGCATTGTATATCAAATGCATGCGCAAACATGTATACCACACTACATACATGAATGTCAGAGGAGAATTTAGAGAGTCAGGACTCTCCTTTTACCATATGGATGGATGCCTTACTAGCAAAGCCACTTTGAAAGCCCAGAAGTCTCTTCAAATTTTGTCAACTATACATCTCTTTGTAAGTATATTAAAGTTTACTGATTATGATTTATATACATTTAATGTTTAAATTGTCAAATATTAGACCTTGAAAGATAATTTAGTGAGTAAAGTACTCATGTGAGCATATGGATCTGGGTGTAACTCCAGAGCATCCAGGTTACAAGTAGACACAGCCACCTGTGTCTATAGCTCCAGTGCTAAAGACAGAGACAAAGGTAGCTCTTACAAGCTTCCTGGCCAGAGAGCCTAGCCATAAATTTCAGACTCACTGAAGATATAATAATAATGCTATTATTATAGTATATTATATATTATAATTATATTATTAAATAAAATTAATTAAAGAATATTTACTGATAAAATAAAATAATAATTTTATTACTTAATATTAATAAAATGATAATTATTATCATTTAATATTACTATTATTTGCAGTGCCATTAGTGAATCCACATGACATCAAGTGGCCTCCACATGTGTCCTCAAGTGTATATACCTACTCACACACATATGAATACCTACACTTATACACACACACACACAAATAGAAGTTTCCAATATGACCAGAATTCATCCTAAAAAGACTGCCTAGAAAGGCAATTCAATTCAATTCCTTACCTCTGTAGTCAGAAGAAATAAAAGAATATGATGGAAAAAGGAAAGTAGAAAAAGATAGTAGGTTCACTCAAGATGTTGTAGAGTCAGTCACAAAGCACAATGGGCCAGAAGTGATGACAGCCTGAGTGACGCTAATTTCATGGTAATTTTTAATATATAAAGTACTCATTTTAGTATCCTCATTTGTGTATTGATATTAGCAAAATTTGTGTGTGTGTGTATGTGTGTGTAAGTTATTTAACATATTGAAATGTTTGAGGAAGAGTAGGGATAGAGAAGAGAAATGGAGAAGGAGCAGGCATAAAACAAACTGTATGGGGATGAGGAGATGACTCAGCAGGTAAAATATGTGTTTGTTTGCCATGCAAGTATAAGGACCTGAGTTTGATCGCCAAATCCCATAGGAAGGAAACACAATACCTAATCTAAACTATCCCACAGTGAGATAGAAAAATCTCCAGAAGTTCAAACCCAATGAGACTGATATATAAAGCCACACAAGAGATCCTGTCTCAAAATGGAAGGTGAGTACCAATACCTAAGGGTTACCTTTGACCTCCACGTGTGTGCTTTGATATTGAACACCTGTACTGACACACAAAAGTACACAATAGATACATAAAACAAACATGTAGTGAGAAAAGGAGAGGGAGACGGGGGAGATGTGTGGCTATAATCTCCCATCATAATCTCCAACTAGCTGAGACTTTTCCAGGGCATTGGTGATTGCCTTCAAAGCTCTGGGTCCTAATTCTTCCCCCTTGTCCTCAGTATAGTCATCTGGGACAGAAACCTCCTAATTGTTGATTTAGTTTCATAATTTACCTTCTAAGGAAGCATTCGAAGACAATAGAAAATAGTTTGTAGATATTATCAGGGCGATTTTATATGTGCCAATTTATGTAATTGCCACACTGAATTTTCAAGGTAAACGTCAATGCTCATGTCATAGATGATGAATTTCTATGAGTCAATCCTTGGAGACCAACATCTAAGTAATAGCTCTACACTGCTAACTATATTACTGTTGCTATTGTTCTGTTTTGGCCTGATTCACAATTTTAAAACCTCTGTCTTTTGCCAAAGAAAAAGAAAAAGAACTATTTAACAATTGAAAGGAGGGAATTAAGAGGAGGATGGAAAAGGGTAATAGAAGCCATGGTTCCCGTATGAATGCACTATTATGTACTTGTATGGAAATATCATAATGACAGTCTTTATTCTTATGACCAGTATATGTTGATTAAAGAGGAATGAAAAAAAGTGAAGCCATGTTGCCTCAGTGCACTTCTCCCTCTCTTCTGGCACTTGTACAGCAATTGTGTCAAGGTAACTAGCTTCACCTGGGTTTGGATAATCCAGATTAGTGTGTTGTGCCTTGATGGAGGACACACACTTATACAGGGGACTTGCCTAACTGATGATGAATTTCTAAGGTGAAATATCCGGGATAGGCACTTTTCTGTCAGCATAACTCTGAGTCTGAATGCCCTGTTGCCTTTATTTTCCTATTCATGGTTTTCAACTGGTCAAATTTATTTTTCCATTAATTTATCAAATTACTCACTTTAGATCCCAATACCTACTCCCACTTCTACAAGTCCTTCCTCCAACAGCTCCTACCCCATTCCCCCCTTCTCTTCTCATCTGAGAAGGGGCAGCTCCCAATATCACCCCATCATGGCATATCCAATCTCTGTAGAACTCAGCACATCTTTTCCCACTGGAGCTGACAAGACAGTCAAGTTAAGGGGATAGGTTCCACATACAGGCAACAGATACAGGTGCAGACCCTGCTCAGTCGTTGGGGGAGCCACATGAAAACAAAACTGCACATCTACTTTATATGTGTGAGAAGCCTAGGTCCAGCCCATACTAGTTCTTTGGTAGTGGCTGAGTCTCTGGGAGCCCCGCAAAGCTCCAGGTTAGTTGACTCTGTTGGTTGGCTCCTATGGAGTCTCTATCCTCTTCATGTCACTCAATCCCTCCCCCATTTTTCCACAAGACTTGTCAAGCTCCATCTAATGTTTGACCACTGGTCTCTACATCTATTTCTACTGATTGCTGGGTGAAGCCATTCAGAAGACATGTTAGCATCCTGTCTGCAAACATAACAGGGTATCCTTAATAGTGTCTAGGATTGGTTCTTGCCCATGGAATGAGCCAGTCATTGGTTGGCCTTTTTCTCTGTCTCTGTTCCATCTTTATCCCTGCACATCTTTGTCCCTGGTTATGTTTTGGATCCAAAGTTTTGTGTATGGGTTACTGCTGTCTTTATCTCTCTACTGGAGTCAAGGCTGGCTTCAGGAAGTAGCCACTTTGGGCTCCATATGTTTAATACTGAAAGTCTCAAGTAATGTCATCCTCATAGACTTGCTGAGGCCTTCCACATCCCAGGTCTCTGGTGTGTCCTAGAGATAGCTCCTTGTCCACAACTGACTTCTTTTCCTTCTCCATTGCTCTCCTTACACCTGATTCCACATCCCTAACTCCTCTCATACCCAGTTCACTCCTTCCATCCACTTCCTAGTTCTATTTTATGTTCCCTTCTGAAAAAGACTCAAGAATATTCCTTGTTATTTGATTTCTCTGGGCCTTTGGATAGTAGCATGGTTATTCTGTATTTTATGACTAATATCTACTTGTAAGTGAGAACATACCATGCGTGTTCTTTTGGGTCTGTGTTACTTCACTCGGGATGATATTTTCTAGTTTTATCTATTTGCCTGCAAAATTCATGATGTCCTTGTTTTTTAACAGCTGAGTAGTACTCTATTATGTGAATGAACCACATATTCTGTATCCATTCTTTGGTTGAGAGACATCTAGAACTATATTATTTTCAATGATTCTTACTTGGAGAATTTGAGACAGTTCTTATTAAGTGTGAAAACTCTACTTCCTGGAAGAATTTAGATCATTTATTTTTAACAGACACACTTATCATATTCTATTTCTTTGTGTGAGTTCTTTAAATGGTATTGCTTACAAAGTCTTAAAATTTATGTAAGTTTGATATTATTTTTATTTCTTGTTTCATTTATAGTCTTACTAGGAAATAACCCACATGTCTTTCTGGAATGATATACATTTACAGTTGAAATGCTCTATCTACATGATCGAAGATAATATATTAATACTGTGAACTAGCATTTCTCATCTACAAATGATATCAATCCCAGCTTCACATAAACTATATGGTGTGAGAATGTTATAACTAAATTCCTTGATACTGACTAACCCTCAGCTAACTAGTGGCCTTCTGAAGAAGATTAGGTAATTCATCTCCTGCTTACATTGTATTTGTATAACTCAGTATAGAACCTAACTCATTTCACTTATGATTAAATGAGGAATTAAATATTAAAAACAATAACTGACACATTGGCTTAACTATGTGTGATATGCTTTGTAATGCACCCAGCAGTGTGTACTGCGATGTTATTATGGCCTTATCACATTTGACAGGAAAGGCTTCCTTGTCATGTTATTGTATATGGGAGAAATTAGTATCCATGCTAGAATAGTAAAATGGCCACATATTTGACACTGCAGTCTATCCCTGCATGACAGTGGAAATAATGTTTGCCAATTGCTAATACCGGGGACTGTGAACAGGGGAAGCTTGAGCCACTGAGGTAGCATAATTTTTGACATTCTTTCTCAGAGCCAAAGGGGATTAAGATCATGAAAGCTCAGTGAAGAAACTGAACTTTTAAAACTCATCGAAGGCAATTAGAAATTGTGGGTCATAATGACAAGTATAAAAATATTAAAAACAAAACTATTAAAGGCAAAAGTTGGTAATTAATATAGGTAAGGTGCAGAGTATGAGCAAATGTAAATCTCTGCTTCATGTCAGATTACCCATAAACTATAATAATAATTGTAAAAGTTTTAAGTCCCAAACTAACCCTTAAACGTGTTTGTCAGTTCTTCAGGTACATTGAAACATACATGGTCAACAGGAATTGGGTAATATCTTCTTTTTTCAGTGAGAATAATATTGTGCATAGCTGCCTGGAAAAGGACATCTGGAAACTAGAGATGACCAGCGGGAAAACAGAGGGAAACATCCAGGAAAAAGTTCATTTAGATACAAGAAATTCATTGGCTGTGATTGTTCTTCCCACAATCCACCTCTCAAAAACCTGTAAGGCCTCTATTGCAGCTGCTACTTCAAAACACAGATATAAAAGCTGATGACATGAAGCATTTAACTCACATCTACATTTTAAAATAAAATTAGATAAAAAAATTAAAACTCAGGAACACAAGGTCAGGTGGCTACTGGGAGACATCCCTATTCCAAACTACAAGTTTACCCTCAGGCCAAAGTCCATTTTCCCAGATGAATTCCACAGATTAATATATTCTATCATCTGAATGTTTGCACTTAAAAATTAATTTGAAATATTAAACATCTCCTCCTAAAATTGGAAATGCCTCTGGGAGTGTAAAGAAATTTGCTACCTAAACACTTAGCAGATATGAACTTCTTTTAAAGATTGAGGTTTTATCAAAGTACAATAGATGAAAATAACTTGGAGGTAAGAGAAAATTCCAAGAGGCAAGTCAGACTTCAATGTGGGTGGCCATAGGGACAATGAACATCACCAATGAATCCCTAGAGACTAAACCAAAGGAAGCATAAGGGAACTAAGTAAGTGACATCCCTTAATTTTACTTCCATTTAAATTTTAGACTGAATATTGCTGTTCTAAGACAATGTTCCCCAAAGAACCACAGACTATTTAACAAAGTCCCCATTGCTTGGCATTGGAAACTTCCTTTACAGTTGTGGGCCAGATGACTTCAGGAGAACCACAAACAATATAGGCTATTGACATTGCAATTGGCTGTTTCCCAAATACTGGAAGTACTATTGCTGACGACACCACACATTTTGAACACAGAACTTGGAGGAATTGAGTTGAAATTGATTTGGAAGATTCTCCATGAGAGCTAGTTCTCATGGTAACAGAAGGAGCCATGAAAGCTGCCAATAAAGAAAAAATAACCAATAATCAACCCAGTTTGTGAAGTAAAAACAACAATGACCAGAAGGGCAAGGTTCCCTGAAAGGTACAATGATGGCACTAACATCCTGGGAGCAACCAGTTGTCATCTAATTGGACTGAAACCCTGGTCAGTAGGAGAAAATTCATGGCTAGCACTTTAAACCTAGCAAGAGACCTACTTTAAACCTACTACTACCAGTTCACTTAACAGGTTAATTTCTAACTGTGTACTCAGAACCTCTCCTCATACTCACATATAAGGGAAACTCTAGCTCTCACCTTTCATTGCCACATCCTCTTTTTGCACAATAAAGAGAAAAGAAGCTACAGTTAACCAATGCTTTATAATTGTATGCAACCATTTTTGCCAATTTATATTTTTTTAACATTATACTCCTTCTCAGAAAACTTATTGCTTATTGCTATACCTTCAAGTACATTTTCTCTGTTTCCTTAGAGCAATTTCAGAGTTTTTGTCTACTAAATTCATTTTACAAATCTGGTGTTACTCAGACATAAGAGCAGAACACGTGTTGTGGATAGTCCTGGTGTTGTTTGTAGTTTGCAGTTAATTCTGCTTCTCCAGGAGGGGCTGCCTGGGACATGGAGTGAATCACATACTCAGGTGACTTCTTGTAAACCTTCCCCTAATGAATAAATATTTCAAGGAATCGATCACTGGGCCAGTAGGTGGAACTCCTGGGTTGGAGAAAAAGATAGCAGAAAAGGAGAAGGATTTGGCTTTTGGAATGGAAGAGGAACATGGAGGCCAAAATGTAGGTAGCCGAGTCCCCTTGTTTAGATGGCAGATCCATTGGGATCCACTACAGGAGGACTGACTTTAAACTGGCTTGAAAATTAGGATGCTAGTTGCTGCACCCAGCAATTGTGTTACCAATTGATTCTAAACTAAGTTTGTGTGGTGTTTTCCTTCACACAGTGACTCAAGTGGGTTGCAGAGAGAAAGGTACAGTGGCAAAGTGTGGGATTGCAAGAAGTGCACCCCAGGAAGCTAAGGGAATTTGGAACATGGGGCTGATGTGGCAATGACCCACTGTGGGAACTTAGTGAGCCAAGTGGAGAGATTTTAGAGCTCCAGGTCAGAGAGTCTGTTGAGATTAGAACAGGGCAGCCTGCCTGCTGGATCCTGGCTGGCCTGCCCACTGGTGGATTGCCTGACTAGCATAGATTGCTTTTTAAATATTTCATGCTACAGATAAGGGCACAAAAATTGAAGAGGCTATGGAACAATTTCCCTCATGAACACAATTTCTCACAGATATTCTTAATAATAGTAAACTGTATCTAGGAATGCATTAATAAGATCATGTATCATGACCAAGTTGCTTTCATTTCAACTACGTAAGGATGGTACAACATACACAAGTCAATAAAGATCTTGTGAAGGTCATATGCCCCAGTACAGGGGAATGCTGGAGCCAGGAAGCAGGAGTGGGTGGGCTGGGGAGCAGGGCATGGGGAGGGTATAGGGAACTTTAGGGATAACATTGGAAATGTAAATGAAGAAAATATCTAATAAAAAAGGGGGGAAAAAGAGGATGGTGCAACATACACAAGTCAATAAAGGTAACAGAGCACATAGACTTGGGGTCAAAAATTTCTTGGTCATCTCAATAGCTTCAGAAAAAGAACCTGTGGTAAAGTTTGACACGTCTTCATAGAAAAAGCCTTGAAGAATCTAAGAACATAAGTAGCAGGTTCAACATAATAAAGCAATATTTGACAAAACTAACTCTAACATACTCCATGAGGATAACACTGAAAACATTTCAGAAATAAAAGCAATGTGTTCCCTCTCACTAATCTTGTTTATCTAGTGCTTAGAGTCTTAGCAAGAACACTAAGATAACAGAATGAAATTAAAACAATAAAAACAGAAAATAAAGAATTCTAAGTATTTCTGTTTGCAAAAAACATGATCTTATACATAAAATAAATAATCTACTATAAATTCTTAGATCAATTAACTCTTTTATGAAAGTTTCAGAGTATATAATCATCACAGAATTTGGTAGCTTTTCCATATACCAATAGACTATTAGATGTCATGTCATGAAAAATGCCATTGACTATATCTTGAAAAAGTAAAATGCATATAAGAATAAATAAACCTCTACAATGAAACTTTTAAAACACTGAAGAAGCTGAAGAAATAACAAGAATATGAAGAGAATATCTATGATCATGAATAGACAAAAATAGTGTTGTAAAAACGTGACTATATTACTGAACATGATCTTTAGATCAATGCAGTCTTCACCAAATCACTATGAAAATTCCAAATAAATTATTTGCTGAACTACTAAAATCAATATTAAAATTCATAGGTGAACCAAAAATTCCCAGAATAGTTGAAACATCTGAAATCAGAAAAAAAACAAAGGTAGAAATACCACAGTACTTTTGTGCAGTTATATTACAGAACCATAGGAACAAAACAAAACAGGCAGAAAATAAAATAGAGGTCCCAGAATAAAACTCATACAATTACAGACATCAGAAAACCAGAAAGACTTTATGAAACTAACGAGTAGATGAAACAGTTAGTAAATGGACATTGGTGACATGGAACCAATGACTTAGACATTTGGGAAATTTGCTTGGCTCAGTCTTGAAGTTGTCAGACCTTCCTCTGGTCTGAGTGTGAATGTTCAAAAGTCAAGATACAGAGAAGTACATCAAATGTGGATGAAAGCCATGAAAATACTCTAGACTTATTAGTAATTATACCCCATATTACTGAAGGCAGATTAATAGTTCCTAAGTTTTGTTGGGACAAATAAAAGGACAAAGGGATATAAAGGAACTTTGGTAAATGATAGAATTGATTCATATCCTAAATGGTTTGACTATTATACATACAATTAGACACACGTGCAGAACTCATCAAGCCTTATACTTAATATAGACAATACATTGTGTCTAGACTACACCTCACTCAGGTTAATATCGAAGAGTAAATTCTAAGTCCAACTTTCTTCATGTCCCCATTCCTTCTCATTCTTCCTCACATTCTGATTTTAAAGATTTTTGTGGGATTCTGTGTTCATTACTTTTCTGTTGCTGAGATATAGAACAGAGATTTATGGTGATTTATGGATGAAGGTATTTATTTTGTTCTACAGTTCCTGAGAGAGAAGTGTCCATCATGACAGGGAAGAACATCAACAAGTGGCAGGCATGGCAGCCTAAGATTGGAGAGCACATTTTATTTACCACAAGCAATTGGAAGTAGAGCAAAAGTGTACATTTTCACATCCTACTCCCAGTGGCGTACTTCTTCCGGCAAACCTGCGCCACCTCCTAAACAACGCCCCCAAGTGAGAAAAAGGGCTCAAATATGTGAGCCTATGGGGGATAATTGCTACATAAAGCGCCACAGAACGCTAAGTATAATTATCAACCTGACAAGATCTAGGATCACAAAAATACAGAACTCTGTGCATATCTAGAACACATTACCTAGATTATGGTTTATTAAGAGGGGAAGGCCTATCAGAAAGGTGGGTGGGACCCTTCCCATGACAGACTAAAGGAAACCGAGGAAGGAAGGAAGCTGAATACTCTGTGCTGATACAATGTGAGCAGCTGGCTCTCACTCCTGCCGCTGTGCCTCCCCACCATGATGGAAAGTACCTCCTCAACCCCAAACCACAATAAGCTTTGGTCTCTTAGAACACTTTTTGCCAGATATTTCGTCAGGTCAAGAAAAGTAATGCAACCTGAGAGTTACTTAAACAATCTGAATTATTTCAATGTATAAATGTTATTCTGTAAATGAATAAAGAAATATTGTCCTGAGGATGAAGAAATGTTTTCTCCATTTATAAGTGTATATACATATATACATTCACATACATATATGTGTAATTTTAGAGACCGCGAGATACCCTGCAGCAAACTTTTTGATTTGTTTTCCCTTTCTGAGGTAGTACAATTACTGTTTTGTCTGATTTGGCCTTGCTTTCAGCTGAAATCCAGCAAACTAACGAACAGTAATTGCACTTCAATCTCTAGCCTGTCATGCAAATAGAAGTGGCCATATGGTCCAAGTCAGTGGGACATAAGCAGAGGCATCGAGGCAGAGCTTATGGGAGAATTCTGTAAGAGCCCAATGCAGTTCCGTTATGGTTTTTATCCTCTGTTCTCCCGGTACTTTTTTCCCAGCCATAAACTAAAGACGGTGCCAGAAAAGTTACCATGAAAGCACCAGATTACTAACAAACAAACACAAAAAAAGAAGTGTAGGGAGCCCAGCCTTAATTAGTTACTTTTCTACCTCTATAATAAAACACCACAACCCAAAGCAAGTTGGGAAGAAGAGGGCTTATCTGTCTTACACTTTCATATCACTGATCGTAGCTGAAGGAAAACAGGAGAGGAACTCAAACAGGACAGGAGACTGGAGGTGGGAACTGATGAAGAGGTCTTGGAAGAGTGCTGCTTACTCGTCACTGCTTATTCGGCCTCTTCCTTACAGAATCCAGCACCACCAACCCAGGGTTCAGCCTACTCGAAATGGACTGTGCCCTCCACAACAATCACTATTTAAGAAAATGATCTCTAAGCCTGCCCACAGCCTAAACTAATGAAAGAAGTTTCTCAGTCGAGGTTCCCTCCTCTCAAATGACTTGTGTCAGTCAAGTTGACATAAAACCAAGCAGCACAACTGCCTCAATGCCAAGAAGCAGAAAGCTCAGAGTGGGATTAATGAGCGCCGGAACTACTAGCCACTCCAGTAGAGGCTGCTTCTGTAAAGTACTTTGTTGCGATCTCACTAGGTAGCTGGGATTAAATACCAACCCTACTATATTCTGCTCATGGGCTGTTAGCAAATAAAAGAAAGTTCCCCATAATGCTTGAATATTTAAATTTATTTTTTGACATATTACTAAATCTGTACAATGTATTTTGAGAAATCTGCTCCTGTCCCGTTCGTCCCATAGTCGCCACCACTTCTCCTCCCTCACCACCTGAGCTCTTTGTTTCTGCAAATGAATTCCTGCATGGCAATGATACAAGTATGTCATCCATAAGACATCCAAGGCTTTTCAGATAAAATAATGAAGTGGATCACACTCAAACAGATCGGCCCCTCCTAACATCCTTCCTGACTCATTGTTTTATGCCAGCCCCAACTCCAGTAGGTACTCCATATAGTCAGGAAAGCAGGTAGGCTAACTGTAAAACTTCACCTCTCTCCACTCAAATGCAATTCCCCAACCTCAGCACCAGCTTTGCCCTGATTATTGCCACATAGGAGAAACACAAGAAAAAGACCTTATAGTAGCCTTTATGAACATGATAGTAGTCCTTAAACAAAAACATGACTATTTTCTTTAAAGAAATCTATGAAAACAGAAGGAAATGATTAAAACAGTCAAAGATCTGAACATGGAATTAAAATTAACAAATAACCCCCAAATTGAGGAAAATTTGGAAATGAAAAATGTAGGAACTCAAACAGAAATATCAAAGACAAGTTGCACCAACATAGCACAGGAGATGGAAAAGAGAACATCAAACATTGAAGACAGGATAGAAAAAAATGGATACCCAAGTCAAAGAAAGTGTTAAATATAAAAAACTTCAGAAAGAAAATCTGGGACACTTTGAAAAGATCAAATCTAAGAATAATAGGAACAGAGTGAGGAAGGAGAAGAAACCCAGGTCGAAGACACAGAAAGTTTTCCCAACAAAATCACAGAAGATACCTATCAAGCACATAGAATACCAAAAGAACTAGACTTGGAAGAGTAGCTCTTGACACATAATAACAAAAAATAAAATATACAGGACAAAGAAAGAATATTAAAAGCAGCAAGGGAAAAGGACCAAGTGACATATAAACATAGACCTATTAGAATTACAACTGACTTCTTAATGGAGATACTAAAAGTCAGAAGGGCTTGGATAATGTGCAGCAGATGCTTTGAGACTCTTGATGCCATCCAGTAAAACTTTCAATCATGTAAATAGAAAAAATAACATATTTCATAATAAATTCAAATTTTTAACAATATCTATCTACTAATTCAGCCCTACAGATGTTTCTAGAAGGAAAAATAAAGTCAAAAAAGTTAGCTATACACATGAAAACACAAGGAATAAATATTAGACCAGCAAATGAAGAATGGAAATGAGCACATGGGCACACACACACACACAGAAAGAGAAAGAGAGAGAGACAGACAGAAAGACAGACAGACAGACAGAAAGACAGACAGACAGAGAGACAGAGACAGAGAAAGAGAGGAGAAAGAGAGAGACAAAGAGACAGAGTCAAAGAGACAGAGAGAGAAAGACAGAGACACAGAGAGACCAACAGAGGCAGAAAAATCAACAATGTAACAGAAACCAACAAAAACTACTGGTTAATATCTCTTAACATCAATGGTTTCAATTATCCAATGAAAAGACACAGAGAAACAGAGAGGATGTGATAATTGGATCTTTCTGCTATATCCTAGAAACAGTCCTTAAACATTAACATTAAAGTTAGACATTAATTCAGAGTAAAAGGATAAAAAATATATTCCAAGCAAATGGACCAAAAAAGCCATATGGTGTACCCATTTTAATATATCACAAAATGAACTTTGTCTCACCAGAACTAATGTGAAGAGATAGGAAAGGATACTAGATACTTCTCAAAGGAAAAAAATCCACCAAGAGGACATTGCAGTGGTTACTATCTATGCACTAAACACAAGTACACCTAAATTTCTAAAAGAAACATTGCTACAGCTTATCATATACTGGCCAACACACATAGCTGTTTGGAGACATTAATTCCTCACTGTGGTCAACAGACAGGTCATTGATACAAAAATGAAACAGAAAATAAAAATGCCAAGCCAATTGAAGTTACAAACCAAATAAGCCTACCAGATGCTTACAGAACATTTCACCTAGTCACAAAAAGAATCTATTTTCTTCTTAATATTTCACAGCACTTTCTCCAAATTGCCCATATACTCAGATATAAAGCAACTCTCAACATATACAAGAAAATTGAAAGATCACATTGCATCATCTATGACCTCTACTGATTAAAGCTTAATATCAACACATAAAACTTGCAACTCACTACAGAATGAAATATAGCACATCAACTTCTAAGAGAACAAATTACACATAAAATGTCATGAAGAAAGATTCAGACTAACTATATCTGTGAGTTCTAACTACACCGAAGCCCCACGATACCTGAGATATCATCCCAAAACAAGGCCCATCAGCTCTGTTAGTAAGCGTAACTATGTCACAATCTAGTTGTCCTGGTGGAAAAAGGAGAGTGAAGGTAATGTGGAAACTGAGCCTCTGTATTGTTCAGCTTTCTTCACACATGCAAGGACAAAGCTACTACTTACTAACCCATATGTGCCATCACCATGTCTCTCTTTCTTCCTTTTACCTATTTATGACTCTGCTCTATTTCATTTGTATCTGCATGGTTCATTATATTAAATGGTCTGAGGTTTTGGGGAAAAAACAAGCAAATTAAAGACTTGTGTGACTATCCAATCAATATCAGAAATGAATGATGGTTCACTCCTTGAGATAAAACCCATACTTAACCCTGCTTGGGTGATCAAGATACCTAGACTGAATTGACCATGAACCTAGGGCAGAACCAAATACTACCACTTTAAAAATAAGTGAAACAAAAATAATGTAGCAATATAATGAGTCCTAATAAAATTCTGCTATAGCCATAGGCCAGTGCCTTGCACAAACATCCTCAGAGAAACTTTCTCCTGCTGGAGATGTGGGAACAAATACAGCAACACACAGCCAGAAATTGTGCTGAGAGTGAGAGACCCTGGAATATTCGATCATAAATGGGATGTCTCTAAAAAATACCTTCCCTCAGGATTCATACAGAAGAGGAGCCACAAAGAATGTAAGAGCAGAGGGAAGGGAGACACCAAGAAAATAGTGCTCTCTCAGTCAAGATCAACCCACATATGAACTCACGGAGACTTAGGCAGCATGAGGAAAGCCTGCATTTTTCTGCACCAAGTGGAGTTCTAGAGCTTAAAGGAGAAGTGACCAAATGCCCCTGTCCCTAACCAAGGAGCAATCTCCACTTGATAACTACTTGCAAATGAATAGTTTCTTCTAACAGAGTCTCACTGGGGGAAAAGAAATTTTAAGTGTATGCCTTATGCCCTCATGCCTAACAGTAGATTGCCTATACAAAACAAACTTAATGGCATCTTTGGAGATTACTTGTCTCACAGTGTTATATCATAACTTTTCATTTAAGATTATGTAATGCATATATACATAAAAATATATTATACATACATGTAATTGTTTTTTAATTTTATTCTTTTATTTTGTTTATGAATTTTTCATTATTTTAAGATATATTTTGTTGTTATGTCTCCCTTTTTATTTCTTATTTTGTTAATTTGGATACTGTCTCTGTGCCCTCTGGTTAGTCTGGCTAAAGGTTTATCTATCTTGTTGATTTTCTCAAAGAACCAGTTCCTGGTTTTATTGATTCTTTGTATAGTTTTGGGTTTTTGCTACGCTCTCCAGTCGAGTAAGCTGGACAAGTCGAAAGGCTTAAAAGTCACTCATGAGGCAAAAGAGTTTCAAGAAAGCTCTCCTCCTGGAGTCTAGCATTCCCTACCTATACAGTAATTTTTTACTCCCGAGTTCCATTCCCGCATTAGTCTAGTATATGGATTTACGTGCTCTCTTTCAGTACTTTCCTATTATAAGTGCTTTTTAAAATTGAATTCTGACATGGCTAACGCCTTCCTTCCACCAGTGTCCCAACAGTCCAAGGGCGTCCTTGACCAAGATCAAGGGTTTAGAATTCAGCAAGATTGTTAAAGCTAAGTCATTCCCTTACACAGTAATTTACCATCACTAAGGAAGAAGGAAGTTTCAGACCAAAGGAGAAACCAGAGTAGATACTATAGCAGAGTTACACCCATACACACGTATTTACAATGGCCTAAGGGGAAGGTAGACTATACAAGAGACTAAAATAGGAACTATGGCAAGGACTCGAAGCCCTTGACCCTGGCTTCTAAGCTTAGTGAATCTTAGGTGGAGCCCTTGTTGATCCCAGATGTTATCAATGAATTCTATCCCAGGTGGTTCCCGTTAGACCTTTTGTGTTTGCATTCCTCTGTTTTATGTAAGATTCCGGTTACCTCAATTGTACCTTGCGAATATGTCACCCAACTTCCTTATTGTCCTCTGCATAAAAAGTCTGATGCTCTAGTTGTAACATTACACTCAGATTCCACACGAACTCTCCTGTGTGTGTCTGTTTGTCGCTCATCCACAGTTTGCCCACCCACGTCGAGAGACCCCGTTCCACACAGACACAGGGACCCAGAGGGTCTGCAGCAGGTTTTGTTTATATTGGTTGATTTCAGCCCTGAATTTGATTATTTTCTGCCTTCTACTCCTCTTGGGTGTATTTGCTTCTTTTTGTTCTAGAGCTCTCAAGTGTACTGTCAAGCTGCTAGTGTAAGCTCTCTTCAGTTTCTTTTTTTAGAGTCTCTTAGAGCTATGAGTTTTCCTCCTACCAATGCTTTCATTGTATCCCACAAGTTTTGGTATGATGTGTCTTCATTTTCATTAAATTCTAAATAGCCTTTAATTTCTATCTTTATTTCTTCATTGACCAAGTTATCACTGAGTAGAGTATTCCTCAGGTTCCATGTATATGTGTATTATCTGTTCTTTTTTGTTGGTATTTAAGATCAGCCTTAGTTCGTGGTTATCTGATAGGATGCATGGGATTATTTCCATCTTCTTGTAACTATTGAGGCCTGTTTTGTGACCAGTTCTGTGGTCAATTTTGGAGAAAGTACCATGAGGTGCTGAGAAGGTATATTATTTTGCTTTAGGATGAAATGTTCTATGTCTGTTAGATCCATTTGCTTCATAACTTCTGTTAGTTTCACTGTGTCTCTGTTTAGTTGCTGTTTCCATGATCTGTCCATTGCTAAGAGTGGTGTTTTGAAGTCTCCCACAATTATTGTGTTGGTGCAATGTTTGCTTTGAACTTTAGTGAAGTTTCTTTTATGAATGTTGGGGCCCTTGTGCTTGGAGTACAGATGTTCAGAATTGAGAGATCATCTTGGTAGATTTTCCTTTGTCCAGTATAAAGTGTCCTTCCTTATCCTTTTTCTGATAACTTTTTGTTGAAAGTTGATTTTATTCAATATCAGAAAGGCTACTCCAGCTTGTTTCTTGGGACTATTTGCTTGGAAAATTCTTTTCCAACCTTATACTCTGAGGTAGTTTCTGCCTTTGTCACTGAGGTGCATTTCCTGTATGCTGGATCTGAAAGGAAATAAAACTTGAGACATGTGATTCATGTAATTTATGTCAAATAGCCCAAAGAGTTGTTTGTGAGCTTTAAAACCTGGGACTGAGAACATAGCAGAACAGGCCAGGACATGCCCGGGCAGGCCCGTTGTTACATGTCCTGACTGGCCTGGTGCCGCCCTTCTGACAGTCTGTTGATGTTTAAATGGACCAATCATGTGAAACCATGCCAATTCCTCCCCCAGCCCCACCCCTTTTCTTTAAAAGCCCCTAGCTTCCAAGCCTCTGTCTCCTGCGGGAGATATGTGTCGGCCGGAGCTTCATCATTAAACTACCTCATGCTTTTACATCAAGATGGTCGTCTGTTCGTGATTCTTGGGTGCACGCCTAATCAAGGATTGAGTGGGGGTTTCCCCACTAGTTTCTTTCAGATCCTGTTTGCATATCCATTCTATTAGTCTATCTCATTGGGGGGGGGGAGGAATTAAATTCATTGATGTTAAGAGATAATTATTAAGAGATATTAAGGAAAAGTGATCATTACTTCCTGTTATTTTTGTTGTTAGAGGTGAAATTATGTTTGTGTGGCTATTTTCTTTCAGTTTGTTGAAAGATTACTTTCTTGCTTTATCTAAGGTGTAGATTCCCTCCTTGTGTTACTGTTTTCCATCTATTATCCTTTGCAGGGATGGATTTGTGGAAAGATAGTATATAAATTTGGATTTCTCATAGAATATCTTCTTTTATCTGTCTATGGTAATTGAAAGTTTTCCTGGGTATAGTAGCCTGAGTTGGCATTTGTGTTTTCTTAGGGTCTGTATGACATCTCCCCAGGCTCTTCTAGCTTTTATAGTCTCTGGTGAGAAGTAGTATAATTCTGATAGGTCTGCCTTTATATGCTATTTGACCTTTTTCTCTTCCTGCTTTTAATATTCTTGCTTTGTTTAGTTCATTTGGTATTTTGATTATTGTGTAAAAGGAAGAATTTATTTTCTGGTTCAATCTATTTGAAGTTTTGTAAGCTTCTTGTATGTTCATGGGAATCTCTTTATTTAGGTTAGGGAAGTTTCTTTCAATAACTTTGTTAAAGATATTTACTGGCCCTTTGAGTTGGGAATCTTCACTCTCTTCTATACCTATTATCCTTAGGTTTTGTCTTCTCATTGTGTCCTGGATTTCCTGGATGTTTTGGATTAGGAGCTTTTTGCATTTTGCATTTTCTTTGACTTTTGTGTCAATGTTTTCTATGGTATATTATGCACCTGAAATTCTCTCTTCTATTTCTTGTATTCTGTTGGTCATACTTGTATCTATGACTTCTGATCTCTTTCCTAGGCTTTCTAACTCCATGGTTGTCTCCCTTTATAATTTCTTTATTGTTTCGTTTTTTCTTTTTTTTTTAATTGGGTATTTTCTTCATTTACATTTCAAATGCTATCCCAAAAGTCCCCCATGCCCTTCCCCCTCTCCTCCCCCCCCCAAATCCAACTCTTGGCCATGGCGTTCCCCTGTATTTAGGCATATGAAGTTTACAAGACCAATGGGCCTCTCTTTCCACTGATGTCCGACTAGGCCATCTTCTGATACATATGCAGCTAGAAAAACAAGCTCCAGGGGGTACTGGTTAGTTCATGTTGTTCCACCTATAGGGTTGCAGATCCCTTTAGCTCCTTAGGTACGTTCTCTAGTTCTTCCACTGCGGGTCCTGTGTTTCATCCAATAGCTGAGTGTGAGCATCCACTTCTGTGTTTGCTAGGCCCAAAAATAGCCTCACAAGGCAGAGCTATATCAGGGTCCTTTCAGAAAACTCTTGCTAGTGTATGCAATGGTGTCAGCATTTGGAGGCTGATTATGGGATCGATCTCCGGGTATGGAAGTCTCTAGATGGTCCATCCTTCCTTCTCAGCTCCAAGCTTTGTCACCCTTCCATGGGTGTTTTGTTCCCAATTCTAAGAAGGAACAAAGTATCCAAACTTTGGTCTTAGTTCTTCTTGAGTTTCATGTGTTTAGCAAATTGTATCTTGTATCTTGGGTATTCTAAATTTCCGGGCTAATATCCACTTATCAGTGAGTACATATTGTGCAAGTTCTTTTGTGATTGGGTTATCTCACTCAAGATGATGCCCTCCAGGTTCATCCATTTGCCTAGGAATTTAATAAATTCATTCTTTTTAATAACTGAGTAGTAATCCATTGTGTAAATGTACCACATTTTCTGTATCCATTCCTCTGTTGGGGGGCATCTGGGTTCTTTCCAGCTTCTGGCTATTATAAATAAGGCTGCTGTGAACATAGTAGAGCACGTGTCCTTCTTACAGGTTGGAATATCTTCTGGATATATGCCCAGGAGAGGTATTGTGGGATCCTCCAGTAGTACTATGTCCAATTTTCTGAGGAACCGCCAGACTGATTTCCAGAGTGGTTGTACAAGTTTAAAATCCCAACCAACAATGGAGGAGTGTTCCTCTTTCCCCACATCCTCTCCAGGATCTGATGTCACCTGAATTTTTGATCTTAGCCATTCTGACTGGTGTGAGGGGGAATCTCAGGGTTGTTTTGATTTGCATTTCCCTGATGATTAAGAATGCTGAACATTTTTTCAGGTGCTTCTCAGCCATTCGGTATTCCTCAGGTGAGAATTCTTTGTTTAGCTCTGAGCCCCATTTTTTAATAGGGTTATTTGATTTTCTGGAGTTCACCTTCTTGAGGTCTTTATATATATTGGATATTAGTCCCCTATCTGATTTAGGATAGATGAAGATCCTTTCCCAATCTGTTGGTGGCCTTTTTGTCTTATTGATGGTGTCTTTTGCCTTACAGAAGCTTTGCAATTTTATGAGGTCCCATTTGTTGATTCTCATTCTTACAGCACAAGCCATTGCTGTTCTATTCAGGAATTTTTTCTTCTGTGCCCATATCTTCCAGGCTTTTCCCCACTTTCTCCTCTATAAGTTTTACTTATAAGTCTCTGTTTTTATGTGGTATTCCTTGATCCACTTAGATTTGACCTTAGTATAAGAATATCTTCTATATGATAACAGCCAGTTGTGCCAGCACCATTTGTTGAAAATACTTTCCTTTTCCACTGGATGGTTTTAGCTCCCTTGTCAAAGATGAAGAGACCATAGGTATGTGGATACATTTCTGGGTCTTCAATTCTATTCCATTGGTCTACTTATCTGTCACTATACCAGTACCATGCAGTGTTTATCACAATTGCTCTGTAGTACAGCTTTAGATCAGGCATGCTGATTCCCCCAGAGGTTCTTCTATCCTTGACAAGAGTTTTAGCTATCCTAGGTTTTTTGTTATTCCAGATGAATTTGCAGATTGTTCCTCCTAATTCGTTGAAGAATTGATTTGGAAATTTGATGGGGATTGCACTGAATCTGTAGATAGCTTTTGGCAAGATAGCCATTTTTACTATATTGACCCTGCCAATCCATGATCATGGGAGATCATTCCATCATCTGAGATCTTCTTTAATTTCTTTCTTCAGAGACTTGAAGTTCTTATCATACAGATCTTTCACTTCCTTAGTTAGAGTCATGCTAAAGTATTTTATATTATTTGTGACTATTGAGAAGGGTGTTGTTTCCCTAATTTCTTTCTCAGCCTGTTTATCCTTTGTGTACAGAAAGGCCATTGACTTGTTTGAGTTAATTTTATATCCAGCTATTTCATTGAAGCTGTTTATCAGGTTTAGGAGTTCTCTGGTGGAAATTTTAGGGTCACTTATATGTACTATCATATCATCTGCAAATAGTGATATTTTGACTTCCTCCTTTTCAATTTGTATCCCCTTGATCTCCTTTTGTTGTGGAATTGCTCTGGCTAGGACTTCAAGTACAATGTTGAATAGGTAGGGAGAACGTGGGCATCCTTGTCTAGACCTGATTTTAGTGGGATTGCTTCCAGCTTCTCACCATTTACTTTGATGTTGGCTACTGGTTTGCTGTAGATTGCTTTCATTATGTTTAGGTATGGGCCTTGAATTCCTGATCCTTCCAAGACTTTTATCATGAATGGTTGGTGGATTTTGGCAAATCCTTTCTGCACACTTATCGAGATGATCATGTGATTTTTATCTTTGAGTTTGTTTATATAGTGGATTTCATCGATGGATTTCTACATGTTAAACCATCCCTGCATCCCTGGAATAAAACCTACTTAGTCAGGATGGATGATTGTTTTGATGTGTTCTTGGATTCGGTTAGCAAGAATTTTATTGAGTATTTTTTGCCTCGATATTCATGAGGGAAATTGGTCTGAAGTTCTCTATGTTTGTTGGGTCTTTCTGTGGTTTAGATATTAGAGTAATTGTGGCTTCATAAAATGAATTGGGTAGAGTACCTTCTGCTTCTATTTTGTGGAATAGTTTTGGAAAAACTGGAATTAGATCTTCTTTGAAGGTCTAATAAAACTCTACACTGAACCCATCTGGTCCTGGGCTTTTTTTGGTTGGGAGACTATTAATGACTGCTTCTATTTCTTTAGAGGATGTAGGACTGTTTAGATCATTAACCTGATCCTGATTTAACTTTGTTACCTGGTATCTGTCTAGAAATTTCTCCATTTCATCCAGGTTTTCCAGTTTTGTTGAGTATATCCTTTTGTAGAAGGATCTGATGGTGTTTCAGATTTCTTCAGGATCTGTTGCCTTGTCTCCCTTTTCATTTCTGATTTTGTTAATTAGGATGCTGACCCTGTGCCCTCTAGTGAGTCTGGATAAGGGTTTATCTATCTTGTTGATTTTCTCAAAGAACCAGCTCCTCCTTTGGTTGATTCTTTGAATAGTTCTTCTTGTTTCCACTTGGTTGATTTCGCCACTGAGTTTGGTTATTTCCTGCTGTCTACTCCTCTTGGGTGAATTTTCTTCCTTTTGTTTTAGAGCTTTCAGGTGTGTTGTCAAGCTGCTAGTGTGTGCTCTCTCTAATTTCTTTTTGGAGGGACTCAGAGCTATGAGTTTTCCTCTTAGAAATGCTTTCATTGTGTCCCATAAGTTTGGGTATGTTGTGGCTTCATTTTCATTAAACTCTAAAACGTCTTTAATTTCTTTCTTTATTCCTTCATTGACCAAGGAATCATTGAGAAGAGTGTTGTTCAGTTTCTATGCGAATGTTGGCTTTCTCTTATTTATGTTGGTATTGAAGATCAGCCTTAGAAATGGTGATCTGATAGGATGCATGGGACAATTTCAATATTTTTGTATATGTTGAGGCTTGTTTTGTGACCAATTATGTGGTCAATTTTGGAGAAGGTACCATGAGGTGCTAAGAAGAAGGTATACCCTTTTGTTTTAGGATAAAATGTTCTATAGATATCAATTAAATCCATTTGTTTCATAACTTAGGTTAGTGTCCAGGTGTCTCTGTTTACTTTCTGTTTCTAGGATCTGTCCATTGGTGAGAGTAGGGTGTCGGAATCTCCCAATATTATTGTGTGGAGTGCAATGTGTGCTTTGACCTTTAATAAAGTTTCTTTAATGAATGTGACTGCTCTTGTATTTGGAGCATAGATATTCAGAATTGAGAGTTCCTCTTGGAAGATTTTACCTTTGAAGTGTCCTTCCTTGTCTTTTTTGATAACTTTGGGTTGGAAGTCAATTTTATTAGATATTAGAATGGCTACTCCAGCTTGTTTCTTCTGACCATTTGCTTGGAAAATTGTTTTCCAGCCTTTCACTCTGAGGTAGTGTTTGTCTTTTTCCCTGAGATGGGTTTCCTGTAAGCAGCAAAATGTTGGGTCCTGTTTGTGTAGCCAGTCTGTTAGTCTATGTCTTTTCATTGGGGAATTGAGTCCATTGATATTAAAAGATATTAAGGAAAAGTGATTGTTGCTTCCTATTATTTTTGTTGTTAGAGTTGGCATTCTGTTCTTGTGGCTGTCTTCTTTTAGGTTTATTGAGAATTACTTTCTTGCTTTTCCTAGGACATGGTTTTCATCCTTGTATTGTTTTTTTTTTCTGTTATTATCCTTTGAAGCGCTGGATTCATGGAAAGATAATGTGTGAATTTGTTTTTGTCGTGGAATACTTTGGTTTCTCCATCTATGGTAATTGAAAGTTTGGCTGGGTATAGTAGCCTGAGCTGACATTTGTGTTCGCTTAGTGTCTGTATAACATCTGTCCAGGATCTTCTGGCTTTCATAGTCTCTGGTGAAAAGTCTGGTGTAATTCTGATAGGCCTGCTTTTATATGTTACTTGACCCTTTTCTCTCACTCTTTTAATATTCTATCTTTATTTATTGCATTTGTTGTTCTGATTATTATCTTTAGGGAGGAATTTCTTTTCTGAACCAGCCTATTTGGAGTTCTATAGTCTTCTTGTATGTTCATGTTTCTTTAGGTTTGGGAAGTTTTCTTCTATAATTTTGTTGAAGATATTTGCTGGCCCTTTGAGTTGAAAATCTTCATTCTCATCTACTCCTATTATCCGTAGGTTTGGTCTTCTCATTTTGTCCTGGATTTCCTGGATTTCCTGTTTTGAGTTAGGATCTCTTTGCATTTTCTTTGATTGTCGTGCTGATGTTCTCTAAGGAATCTTCTGCACCAGAGAATCTGTCTTCCATCTCTTGTATTTTGTTTCTGATGCTTGCATCTATGGTTCCAGATTTCTTTCCTAGGGTTTCTATCTCCAGTGTTGCCTCACTTTGGGTTTTCTTTATTGTGTCTACTTCCCTTTTTAGTTCTAGTATTGTTTTGTTCATTTCCATCCCCTGTCTGGATGTGTTTTCCTGTTTTTCTTTAAGGACTTCTACGTGTTTGGTTGTGTTTTCCTGGTTTTCTTTAAGGACTTTTATCTCTTTAGCAGTGTTCTCCTGTATTTCTTTAAGTGAGTTATTAAAGTCCTTTTTGATGTCCTCTACTATCATGAGATATGCTTTTAAATCTGGGTCTAGCTTTCCAGTGTGTTGGGGTGCCCTGGACTGGGCGAGTTGAGAGTGCTGTGTTCTGATGATGGTGAGTGGTCTTGGTTTCTGTTAGTAAAATTCTTACGTTTACCTTTCGCCATCTGGTAATCTCTGGAGTTAGTTGTTATAGTTGTCTCTGGTTAGAGATTGTTCCTCTCATGATTCTGTTAGCCTCTATCAGCAGACCTAGGAGACTAACTCTCTCCTCTGAGTTTCAGTGGTCAGAGAACTCTCTGTAGGCAAGCTCTCCTCTTACAGGAAAGGTGCACAGATATCTGGAGTTCGGACTTGCCTCCCGGCAGAAGATGAAGGCCCGAAACAGAGCCTGTCCCAGAAGCTGTTAGCTTCTGTAGTCCACACTCTCACCTGTGCAGACTATTCTCAGAGGGATCTGGGAACCAAGATGGCATCCCCAGGTGCTCCTGCAAAGCCCTCCTGGGCAGGGCAAACACCTCTCCTCTGGCAGGGAAGGTGCCCGGATGTCTGGAGCCTGAAACCTGGTCTGCCTCAGAAGCTGAACTTTAGGGACCTTGAGGGTGTCCACTGACTCCGTGCCCAGGTGACCTGGTGCTGGCACCAACCTGAAGGGATATTTGACCCTGGTCAGGCTGGCTTTTCTGCTTCCCTAATGCTGTCTCAGGTCCTGTGGGATTGGATTGGAACAGAAGTTGTGTTGGAAAGACAGGCCCATTGGTCTTGCAAACTTTATATGCCTCAGTACAGGCCAACGCCAGGGCCAAGATGTGGGAGTGGGGGATAGGGGAGTGGGCAGGAGGGTATGGGGGACTTTTGGGGTAGCATTGGAAATGTAAATGAAGAAATACCTAATCAAATTTTTTTTTAAAAAGTTGAAAAAAAAAAAAGAAGTTGTGTTCCACTAACTGGTGGTCCAAAGATCGCGTGGAGATCTAGGGGACCTTGAGGGTGTCTGCAGACTCCACACCCAAGGTGACCCGGTGCTGGTGCTGACTGGAAGGGATTTGTGACCCTGGTCAGGCTGGCTTTTCTGCTTCCCTAATCTTCTTTATTGTTTCTATTTCTAATTTTAGATCTTGTATGGTTTTGTTCATTTCTTTCATCTGTTTGATTGTGGTTTTCCTGTAATTCTTTAAGGAATTTTTGTATCTCCTCTTTTAATGGCTTCTTGCTGTTTACATGTATTCTCCTGTATTTCTTTAAGGGAGTTATTTATGTCCTTCTTAAAATCCTCTATCACCATCGTGAGATGTGATTTTCAATCTGAATTTTTCTCTTCCCGTGTGATGGAGAACTGGGTTCTGATGATGCCAAGTAACTTTGGCTTCTGTTACTTATGTTTTTATGCTTGCCTCCTGCCAACTGATTATCTCTAGTGCTACCTGCTCTTGCTATATCTGACTGTAGCCTGTCCTTCCTGTGATCCTGGTTGTGTCAGAACTCCTCAGAGTTCAGCTGTTTCTGTGATCCTATGATTCTGGGATCCTGGGATCATGAGATCCTAAGTGTATCAGAGATCCTAGGAGTCAAACTGCTTCTGGTACCCTGAGATCCTGTTGTGACCAAGCTTCTGGGATCCTGGGATCCTGTGGGCCTGGGTGTGTTAGGTGCCTGTGAGTGGATCTTCCTCTGGGAGTTGTGGAACTGATTGCAGAGTTTGAGCCTGCTTTGGGCACTGACCCAGACCAGAAGGAACCCATGCCACAGATAGGTTCAGGTTCTTTGTGTATGTATTTTGGCATCCAACTTCCCGTTTTTAATGGGACTCCTTAGTATATGAAGATGTCGGTCTCAGTTTCTTGTGCTTTCTCTTGGGCTCTTTTTAGTCTGTTTGTTTGTTTTGTCCACTCCAATGGGTTAGTTTTGTTTTATCTTGATATATTTCATTTTAATATTATTCTTTATAAGCCTGTTCTCCTTCTAATGAGAGACATAAAGGGTTTGAATTGGTGGGGAGAAGGGAAGAGGAGTAGAAGAAGGTGAAAGTGTAATCAGGGCATATTATGTGAGAAAAATATTTTCATTTTGAGTAGTATAAAGGCCAATATGATTGAGCATCTCTCTTTATTAAGATCTAGTTGTAACCTAACTAGTTATGACTCTAGCCCAGATGCTCAACATAAAACTTTTTACCTCCTTTAATTGGCACTGCATCTGATTTCCTCATTTGCTTTTGGGAACAAAAAGAGAATGTTATAAATTACATATTCCTGGAGCATTAAACCTGACTTAATTTTTTGTGCACATAACTGCTTATAATGGTAGAACACTGGGGAGTAATCTGTAGACTGTTGCTCTCTACATCATATAAATAATTGTTCCCCCAGCATTCACTATGTGAACATGCCAGATCCACATACTGTAAACAAGGTGATATCTAACGTACTTAACTGGTAAACTTCTCTCACCATTTTCACGTGTTCCCCATAAATGTCAGTCTTCTATCCAGTACCCTTACCCATTAGTATGCACCACTACTCTCAGCCACCTTTCTTTGCATCTTTATGTATAAATAGATTAAACCTACAGGGTATAATTGGAATGGAGAAATAGGAATAGGCTTATAAATGTCACTGCTCTGAAAAGATTAGAAAGCTACACTTGTTCCTTCTGTGTAAACAAGCTTGTTTTGAGGCAAAAATCATATTTAAGTGAAAGAGATTTAATTATTATTAAAATCATTAACTGTTTTATTCTGAAGGTTAAAATTCTAGCTTTTAAAGGTACCTAATCCCATTTGCATTTTTCTTTTATTTCCCCTACAAAGTGAATAAAATAAAATCATTCTGCATCTTTTCTATGGACTAGTGCTTGTTCAGACTGCTGACACTTCTGGCCCTGTATCATTTTGATAGCACTTGACTTTCTTTAGTAGAAAGTGCAGCGATTAAGTAAGTGAGCATTAAGTATACATTGCAGAGACTTGAAAACTTAGTTAAAATGTGGATAAGAAAGTTTTATCAAAAGCATGGAAATGTAAAGAACTTAAAATTTTATTTTATTTAATATTATTTACAAGAAAGAATATTCTATAAAGTATGTGATTTATAGCTAGGTTCAAAGGCAAATAGCCACAAAGGCCCTGACAATCTGCCTGCCTGCAACCTAGTAACTTTTTCAACTTTTTTTCAAGGTATGATTATTTATTTGTTACTTTCAAAAAATTATTTTTGACTAGACTCACATTTAGAAGTAGAAGCTCTCAGCAAGGACAGACTATGTCTCTTGCCAATCTGTTCTTAGAGCTTTTCTTTGGCATCCTTCATTCTCTTGGCCAAATTTTAGCTTATTCTACAGCATCCACCTTGTTTGACTTGGCACATTGTTTCTCCACAGCAATACATGAACATTCATGGTGCAGGACATGTGGAGTAACAGGATGCTGTATCTTGGGTACTTGGTCCTGAGCTTCTTACCATCTCTATTTAAAGGCTTTCTGACAACATATTGGCAGACATCATCTTCTTTAGAGAGATTAAAAAGCTTTGATTCTGCTAGCATTTTTAGGCCCCAATTGACAAGACAGAGTAGTATCAGTCAGTTCAAGAATATATTTATATCCATTTTAATACAATAGCCAAGTTTAGAACCCTCAGATTGGCATCCATAATGTATCAATGAACAGCATTGTACTTCCTCTCTCCAGTTCTCCTTGGTCTATAACAAGAATGCCACCTACTCAGCAGCAAGTGTACTTGGCCATGGGTCAAATGCCTTCCTTCATGGGGAAACCTTGTTTGTTATTCCCACCACTTATCAGGACCACATGACCTTCCACTCTTCAGCAAGAGCATCAGCAGTTACTTCTGCGGGCATGTGCTTCTCATAGCATGTATGACACTTGAGTTCTTCCTCCACTTCAATGAGTTTCTGACAGCCTGTGGCAGGCAAGGAGATATTCAACTTCATCTTGACACAGCCCACCACCTACCAGTTTTTCAACATTTACAAAGAAATCATAACAGATGAATTATATTAAGTAACCTGATTCATGTATAGTATAGATATTAATTTCTACTTTTTATACATAAAAATTGAAGGCATAAAGAATGACAGAATAATTTTATAATGATGCCCCACTTACTTACTCTGAGAATTATAAACATTTTTTTCTTCATTTGTTGACTCCTAAAATACCCTAAGCTATTTTAAGCAAAATAAAATCTCATAGCCTAATACTATTATATTGTTAAATAGACATAATATTAAACTGACTTCTAATGACTTATCATTGTACTAATGGAAAACTGTATCTCTCATTTCACATTTGAGAAGCTTCTGTTTGCAGTGGATGATGATTAACACAGAGATCCACAACTTGCCAAGGTACAGAGTACTCAGCCCTATAGAGAACAACAATATGACCTCCAAGGCACAGGAGGTCTGTCACTGTACCAGTACAATGCAGTTTTTATCACAGTTGCTTTGTAGTAGAACTTAATGTCAGGCATAGTGATTCAACCACAGATTCTTTTATTGTTGAAAATAGTTTTTGCTATCCTAGGTTTTTTATTATTCCAGATGAATTTGCAAATTGCCTTTTCTATCTCAGTGAAGACTTGAGTTGGAATTTTGATGGGTATTGCACTGAATCTGTAGATTGCTTTAAGCAGGATAGCCATTATTACTATATTAATCCTGTCAATCCATGAGCATGGGAGATCTTACCATCATCTGAGATCTTCTTCAATTACTTTCTTCAGAGACTTGAAGTTTTTGTCATACAGATGTTTTACTTCCTTAATTAGAGTCACACCAAGGTATTTTTATATTATTTGTGACTATTGTGAAGGGTGTTGTTTCCCTAATTTCTTTCTCAGTCCATTTATCCTTTGTGTAGAGAAAGGCCATTGATTTGTTTGAATTAATTTTATGTCCAGCTACTCCACTAAAGCTGTTTATTAGGGGAGTTCTCTTTTGGAATTTTGGGGGTCACTTATACTATCATATCATCTGCAAATAGTGATATTTTGACTTCTTCCTTTCCAATTTGTATCCACTTGATCTCCTTTTGTTGTCCAATTGCTCTGGCTAGGACTTCAAGTACTATATTGAATAGGTAGGGAGAAAGTGGGCAGCCTTGTCTGGTCCCTGATTTTAGTGGGATTGTTTCGAGTTTCTCTCCATTTAGTTTGACGTTGGCTACTGGTTTGCTGTATATTACTTTTACTATGTTTAGCTATGGGCCTTGAATTCCTGATCTTTCCAAGACATTTATCATGAAGGGGTGTTGGATTTTGTCAAATGCTTTCTCAGAATCTAATGAGATCATCTTTTTTTTTTTTTTTGTCTTTGAGTTTGTTTATATAGTGGATTTTGTTGATGTATTTCCATATATTAAACCATTCCTGAATCCCTGGGATGAAGCCTACTTGGCCATGTTGGATGATCATTTTGATGTGTTCTTGGATTCGGTTTGCAAGAATTTTATTGAGTATTTTTGCATCGATATTCATAAGGGAAATTGGTCTGAAGTTCTCTTGTTTTGTTGGATGTTTGTGTGGTTTAGGTATCAGAGTAATTGTGCTTCATAGAATGAATTGTGTAGAGTACCTTCTGTTTCTATTTTGTGGAATAGTTTGAGAAGAGTTGAAATTAGGTGTTCTTTGAAGGTCTGATAGAACTCTGCACTAAACCCATCTGGTCCTGGGATTTTTTTTTTTTTTTTTTTGGTTGGGCGATTATTGATGACTACTTCTATTTCTTTAGGGGAAATGGGACTGTTTAGATCTTTAATCTGATGCTGATTTAACTTTGGTACCTGGTATCTGCCTAGGAAGTTGTCCATTTCATCCAGGTTTTCTAGTTTTGTTGAGTATAGCCTTTTGTAGTAGGATCTGATGGTGTTTTGGATTTCCTCAGGTTTTGTTGTTATGTCTCCTTTTTCATTTTTTATTTTGTTAATTAGGATACTGTCCTTGTGTCCTCTAGTTACTCTGGCTAATGGTTTATCTCTCTTGTTGATTTTCTCAAAGAAACATCTCCTGGTTTGGTTGATTCTTTGAATAGTTCTTTTTGTTTCCACTTGGTTGATTTCAACCCTGAGTTTGATTATTTCCTGTAGTCTACTCCTCTTGAGTGAATTTGCTTCCTTTAGCTCTAAAACTTCTAAGTGTGCTGTCAGGCTGCTAGGGTACACTCTCTCTAGTTTCTTTTTGGAGGCACTCAGGGCTGTGAGTTTTCCTCTTAGGACTGCCTTCATTGTGTCCCATAAGTTTGGGTATATTGTGGCTTCATTTTCATTAAACTCTAAAAAGTCTTTAATTTCTTTCTTTACTTCATCCTTGACCAAGGAGTCATTGAGTAGAGTGTTGTTCAGTTTCCATGTGAATGTTGGCATTTTATTATTTATGTTGTTATTGACCATCAGCCTTAGTCTGTGGTGATCGGATTGGATGCATGGGCTAATTTCAATATTTTTGTATCTGTGGAGGCCTGTTTTGTGACCAATTATATGGTCAATTTTGGAGGAGGTACTATGTGGCTTTGAGACAAAGGTATATACTATTGTTTTGGGATAAATTGTTCTGTAGATATCTATTAAATCCATTTTTTTCATAACTTTGGTTAGTGCCCATGTGTCTCTGTTTAGTTTCTGTTTCTAGTATCTGTCCATTGGTGAGAGTAGGGTGTTGGAATCTCCCACTATTATTGTGTGAAGTGCAATGTGTGCTTTGACCTTTACTAATGTTTCTTTAATGAATGTGGCTGTCCTTGTATTTGGAGCATAGATATTCAGAATTGAGAGCTCATCTTGGTAGATTTTACCTTTGATGAGTGTGAAGTTCCCCTCCTTGTCTTTTTTGATAACCCTGGGTTGGAAGTCAATTTTATTCGAAATTAGAATGGCTACTTCAGCTTGTTTCTTCAGACCATTTGCTTGGAAAATTGTTTTCCAGCCTTTCACTCTGAGGTGGTGTCTTTCCTTTTCCCTGAGGTGAGTTTCCTGTAAGCAACAAAATGTTGGTTCCTGTTTGTGTAGCCAGTCTATTAGTCTATGTCTTTTTATTGGGGAATTGAGTCCCTTGATGTTAAGAGAAAATAAAGAAAAGTAATTGTTGCTTCCTATTATTTTTGTTGTTAAAGTTGGGATTCTGTTCTTGAGGCTGTCTTCTTTAAGATTTGTTGAAGGATTACTTTCTTGCTATTTCTAGGGTGTAATTTCCGTCCATGTGTTGGTATTTTCCCTTTATTATCCTTTGAAGGGCTGGATTCCTGAAAAGATAATGTGTGAATTTGGTTTTATCATGGAATACTTTGCTTTCTCCATCTATGGTAATTGAGAGTTTTGCTGGGTATAATAGCCTGGGCTGGCATTTGTGTTCTCATAGAGTCTGCATAACATCTGTCCAGTAAATTCTGGCTTTCATAGTATCTAATAGGTGTAATTCTAATAGGCCTGCCATTATATATTACTTGACCCTTTTCCCTTACTGCTTTTAATAATCTATCTTTATTTAGAGCATTTGTTGTTCTGATTATTATGTGTCAGGAGGAATTTCTTTTCTGGTCCAGCATATTTGGAGTTCTGTAGGCTTCTTGTATGTTCATGGGCATCTCTTTCTTTAGTTTTGGGAAGTTTTCTTCTATAATTTTGTTGAAGATATTTGATGACACTTTAAGTTGAAAATCTTCATTCTCATCTACTCCTATTATCAGTAGGTTTGGTCTTCTCATTGTGTACTGAATTTCCTGGATGTTTTGAGTAAGGATCTTTTTGCATTTTGCATTTTCTTTGTTTTTTGTGCCAATGTTCTCTATGGAATATTCTGCACCTGAGATTCTCTCTTCCATCTCTTGTATTCTGTTGTTGATGCTCGCATCTATGCTTCCAGATTTCTTTCCTAGGTTTTCTATCTCCAGCATTGTCTCATTTTGGGTTTTCTTTATTGTTTCTACTTCCCTTTTTAGGTCTTGGGTGGTTTTGTTCAATTCCATCACCTGTTTGGTTGTTTTCCTGTATTTCTTTAAAGACTTCTACCTCTTTAGCAGTGTTCTCCCATATTTCTTTAAGTGAGTTATTAAAGCCCTTCTTGATTCCCTCTAACAGCATCATGAGATATGATTTTAAATCTTAGTCTTGCTTTTCGGGTGTGTTGGGGTATCCAGGATTGCCTGAGGTGGGAGTGCTAGGTTCTGATGACGGTGTGTGGTCTTGGTTTCTGTTAGTAAGATTCTTAAGTTTGCCTTTCACCATCTGGTAATCTCTGGAGTTAGTTGTTATAGTTGTCTCTGGTTCGAGCTTGTTCCTCCTGTGATTCTGCTAGCCTCTGTCAGCAGACCTGGGCATCTAGCTCTCTCCTGAGTCTCAGTGGTCAGAGTACTCTCTGCAGGCAAGCTCTCCTCTTACAGAGAAGGTTCACAGATATCTGGCGTTCAGACCTGCCTCCTGGCTGAAGATAAAGGCCCAAAACTGGGCCTGTCCCAGAATATGTGTTGCCTCTGCAGTCTGCATGCTTATCTGCACAGACTGGTCTCTGAGGGATACAGGACACAAGATGGCTCTCTCACCTTCTCTTATGGTCAGAGCCCTCCCGTGCAGACACCTCTCCTCTTGTGAGAAGTTGCCTGGATGTCTAGAGCCCATAACGGGACCTGTCCCAGAAGCTGTGTTGCTTCTACCTGTCCCAGAAGTTGTGTCACTTCTGTAGTCTGCACTCTCACCTGTGCAGACTAGTCTCTGAGGGATCCGGGACCCAAGATGGCTCCATTACCTCCTCTGGCATAGTCCTCCAGGGTGGACACCACTCCTCTGGAAGGGAAGGTGCCCGGATGTCTGGAGCCCAAAAAGGGGCCTGTCCCAGAACTGTGTAGCTTCTGCAGTCTGCTCGCTCACCCTTAGCATTCCGTGAGCTGACCTCTAGAAGTTCTTTTCATACTCTCATTTCCCACATCTAAGACAGTGTCCTAAAATATTCATCCTGCATGCTTACTTCAAATGGTAATTACCACAGTAGCTTCACTATGACCTTTACTATCTGCAAAGCTCTGAGAAACATTCTTCTCTTAGTTATTTTCTGTAACATGGTTTTTAGTTTTGCTTTAGATTTTGTTATTATTTTTTCAGGTGTTATCATTTTTTTTCAAGTTAGTGTTTTATTGCTCTGATGAGACAGCATGACTAAGGCAATTCTTATAAAGACAAACATTTAGTTGGGGCTGTCTTACAGTTTCAGAATATCAGTCCAAGGTAGGAAGCATGGCATTGTGCAGGCAGACTTGGTGCTTGAGGAGCCAAGAATTCTATATTTTGATCTCTGGGCAGTTAGGAAGAGAGTATTGTCCACACCAGGCAAAGCTTAAACATAGGAAGCTTCAAAGCCTACCTACACAGTGGCACACTTCCTCCAACAAGGCCACACCTCCTCCAATAAGGCCACACCCTTTAAAGGGGGCACTATGTATGGGCCAAACATTCAAACACATGAATCTATGGGGACCATATCTAATCACTACATTACATTCCCTGGCCCAAATAAGCTGGTAGACATAACGTAATGCAAATTCATTCAGTTCAACATCAAAAATCTCCATAGTCTATCACAGTCTCAACAATGTTTAAGTCCAAGTTCAAAGTCTCTTCTGAGATTCATGTAAGCTCTTAATTGAAATCCCCTATAAAATCAAATTTAAAAACCAATTCATATACTTTCAGCATCACAAGATATATGTTACCATTCGAAACCATAGTGAGGAAATACAGGAGCAAGACCAAAAAGCAAACTCTAACCTTTGCATCTTCATGTCTGATGTCCAACTCCTTTTAGCTTTGTTGATGGCAACCCAATTCTTTCTCTTGAGCTGATGCTCTCCCAGTTAGCAGCTTTCCTCCCCAGGTATCCTATGGCTCATGCATCTCTAACATCTTGAAGTTTTCAACGAACCTTCATTTTCACAGTTTCTTGTTACAGTGTCTGGATCCACAAATGATCTTCTGGGCTACTCTAAAGGGTTTGGGTCGCTTCTCAAGCTCTGTCCTTTGTAGCATCCTAGGCTCCAGCTGACTCCTCTCCACTGCTATTGCTATTCTTGGTGAACATCCCATGATACTGGCATCTCCAATATGTTGGGCTCTATCATAGTAATAATGCTTCATTTTCATCAACATCTTTTCATAGGCTCACTTCATGGTGCCAAGCCATGATCCCTTTATATGATCCCTTTAGTCCTAGGTCTCCAACTGCCACTGAGACAGCACCTTCACTAATGGTTTTTCCTGGCCTCTTGCAATGCCAAGCCTCAGCTTCTGCCCATAACCCCCTCATACCTTGAAAGCCAGTACCACCTAAGTGATTCTTACACCAGTTGCCAACAAAAGGTCTATCACTGGAACACAGCAGTTTTTTGTTTGTTTGTTTGTTTGTTTGTTTCTCTCTCAGAAATTACTTCCCAGAAGATTTCACCTCAGTGATGTTGGTCTCTTTCTTTCTTTTTGTTTTATTTTTTCTTTCTTTCTTTCTTTTTTCTTAATTGGAAAAAGTTTTTTAACACAATATACTCTGATCATGGTTTCTCTTCCTCTAACTCTTCTCAAACCCTCCATATATCCCTAACCTCCCAACTCCATGCCACATTTATTTATTTATTTAGTTAGTTAGTTAGTTAGCTAATTTGTTTTCAATGATGTTATTCACTTTACATTCTGATCATGGAGCCCTCCCTCTTCTCTTCCCTGTTCCACCCTTACAAATCTTTCCCTCCATTGCTCCCCTTCCCTTCTCCTCAAAGAAGATGATGTTCCCCTTGGGTACTATCCCACCCTGGGGCATTTTGTACCAGCAGGCCTGGGCATTGAGGACCAACCAGGCAGGAAGGAAGAGGGAAAATGATCTAATCTCAGAAAACAAAGATTGAGACAGCTCCTATTATATCTGCTGCTGGAAGAAGCCTCTCATAAGACATTTATGCTCCTAGGTTTCTGTCTGCAAGCATAGAAGAGTATTATTAATAGTGTCAGGGTTGGCTCTCTCACATCAGATGGGTCTCAACTTGGAGCAATTCGTGGTTGGCTGTTCTCCCAGCCTTTGCTTCATCTTTATCCCTGCACATCTTGTAGGCAGGACAAAATTTGGGTTGAAGTTTGTGTGCGTGCATTGATGTTAACCTCCCTTCTCTGGAAGTTCTGCCTAGCTACAAAAGATGGTCACTTCAGTCTCTATATTCTCTTCTGGTAGGAATCTCATCTAGCATCCCCCCACCCCCAGACTCCTCTTATCCTCTTCTCCCTAAGTCTTCCATCAAATAACCAGAGATGCCCCCACCACTGATTTTTATTCTTATTCCTATCCCTCTCTTTTCCCCCATCTCCCCACACCTTATTGCCATGCCTGTTCCACACCTCTATTCCTTTCCAACCCAGTCCTCTCTCTCCATTCTCCTCCAATGACTATTTAGCTTCTTCTGAATGAGATTCTCACATCTACCCTTGAGACCTCCTTATTACTTAGGTTTTTTTGGATATGTGCCTTATAGCATGACAATCCTGCACATTATGATTAATGCCCACTTAAGTGAGTACATACCCACATGTCTCTCTGGCTCTGGTTTACCTTACTCAGGTTGGTATTCTCAAGTCCTATCAATTTGCCTAAAGCATTCATGATGTCTTTGTTTTAATAGTTTAACAGTATTCCATTGTGTACCCATACTACATTTCTTTATCTATTCTTCAGTTGAGGGACATCTAGGTTGTTTACAGTTCCTAACTATTATGAATAAAGCTACCATGAACATAGTTGAGCAAGTTCCTGTGGTATATAGTGAGTGTTATAGCTGGGTCTTGAGGTAGAACTATTCCCAGTTTTCTGAGACACCGCCAAATTGATTTGCAAAGTGTCTGTACAGGTTTGCACTACCACCAGCAATCTTTTTAAAACAGAGAAAGTGTCCTTAGGTATAAAGAGATTGCATTGTTATTAAAATCTTTTCTATTCTATAGTATAAATATACTAAATTCAAAAGGTGGTATTTTCAGAAAAAAAAAGAGAGAGTGTGTGTGTGTTTAGCTGTTTGTACCATAACACACAGGTTTTTGCCACTAAATTCCTTCTTATTCATTTATGGCTTGAGAAACACTTTCCTAGTGTACCTTAATTTTTTTGTTTTGTTTATATATAAAAAACAACAGAAATATGAAAATGAAAAGAATTAGAAAAGAAATAGATTTGTTCACAGAATATATGATGTTTGTTTTGTGAAAAACAAAATGACTCATGTAGATAAGACAGTCTTTATTTGCCCATGTTCATCTATATGATGGTTCATCTTCTCTATACCACCTGGCTCTACAGACAAGCAGGACAAAGAAGGTTAAGTGACTCCCTTCAAGAAAGTTCACCCATCTTACTTAATTATGCACAAAGCCTAATATTCTAAATTGAACAAATATAAACAAAAATGTGTCATAGGAAAATCCACTCACTGCATTATTAATAAAAAATTTAAAAATGATATGTAAGAGCTAAGTAACTCATATAATATTAAACACACTAATGTGACTGGAATGTGCAAGCTTCTAAAAATACAAAAGAAAAAGGGAAATTGGGAAGATGTAGCAGAACACTTTATAGTATATAAGGAAAATCAAGTGTGACTTAACCCCTTGAGAAGTGCTCTGTATAAATCAGTGCAACTGAAAATATACTGTAGCCGAGCAGTTTACATTTCTCACATGAAGATTAGAAAATGCCGAAGCTCTTGGCATCACGTTGTGGGGACAGAGTAGGTGAAATGGATAACCCCACGTATTGCTTACACTGATGTAAAATAGTGGCATATGAGAGAAAAATTATGAGTCAATATTTGAGAAATTGTGCAGATCTTTAACCTCTAATGTGGTAATTGCATTTCTAATATGGAAGCATAGGGTAAACTAGCAAAGTAGTTAAGAAGATAGGCATAAGAGTCTTCACATAGTAAATACAAAACAGTAGATTAATTTAATAAAGTATACACTTCGTGTGGTAGTTTGAATATGAATGGCTCCCATAGACTCATGTGTATGAATGCTTAGACCAGAGCAGGTGGCATAATTAGGAAGTGTAGCTCTGTTGGAGTAGGTATAGCCTTATTGGAGAAAGTTTATCAGTGTGAAAGCAGGCTTCAAGGTATTATAAGTTCAAGCCTGCCCAGTATGTCACAGTCTCCTTCTGCTGCCTACAGATGAAGACGTAGAGCTCTCAGAGCCTCCTTTAGCACTACATCTGCCTGCTTACTCCTGTGTTTCTTGCCATGACAATAATGGACTAAAACTCTGAAACTGTAATCAAGCCCCAATTAAAAGTTTTTCTTTTAATAAGAGTTGCTGTGGTCAGGGTGTCACTTCACAGGAATAAAACCCTAACTGAGATAGTTTGTCATTGTACTAGAGTACTATGCAAGTCTAAAGAAATAACTAAGGCATGTCTTTACTAGATTAAATGATTTTCAAGACTACTTTATATAAGAAGAGGTATTTATTAAAATTGGTTTCTAAAAGAGAATATAATTTATAACGAAAATTTACTGCAATTAAAGATTCAAGTGTATTTGTAGGAGAAATGGAGAAGACTATGTAAATGCAGTGCTCGTATGTGAAATTTTCAAAAGAATGAAGTAGAGAGTTTGGGAGATATAGGAAATAAAAGTCATTAGTTGGTTACTCTCACAAACTTTGTGCCACCATCACCCTATCATATTTTCACTAATGACAGAAATATAATCAAAGTCTGTGTGGCATTTTGTGGCCTTTGGAAATTTATGTTCTCTTTTGGTATTATGCAGAGTACCTTCCCATACCAAAGACACTGTGTAGAATGTGCCTTACTCAGAGAGGCTTTCTTCTGCAGCAGATGAGAACAAATACAGAGAGCTACAGCTAGATACTGCACACCCCCACACACATACACATAAACCCCATACAGAGAGGGGGGGGGAGAGAGAGAGACCTGGAAACCAACAGAAGGAAAGGAGCCTTCCATCAGAGCTCAGGAACCCCCAAGGAAGAGAAGGTGGAAGTAGTGTAAGAGTCAGAGGAGAAGTAGGACACAAGGAGAACAATGTCTTCTAAACCAACTGAGCCATGTGCAGATGAACCACAGAGATGGAAGCAGCAAGCACAGGGCCTATAAGTGTCTGCACCAGCTCCTCTGCTTATATCTTTTAGTTTTCAGATCTATGGGACTCCTGAGTACAGGAATGACAGGATCTCTGATTCTTGTAACTTTTATTGAGACTCTTTTCCTTCTGTTGGTTTACCTTGTCCAAATTTGATGTGATAGGTTTATTTGCTGGTTGTTTTGTTTTATCATACTATACTTTTTTGCTAAGTTTTGTGGTTGTGTCTTAGAAGCCTATTCTTTACAAATGAGAGGCAGAAAGGGAATAAATCAGGATGAGAGGGAAGGAAGAAGGAAATGGGAGGAGCAGAGAGAAAAGAAACTATAATGAAGCTATATTGTGTGAGAAAAGAGTCAATTTTCACTAAAAGGAAAAAATAAAAATTAAAAAAAGAAATTATTGGTGTGAGTTTAAAAAGTTGGTCTTTCTAAAACAATATTTCTCATATCTGGAAAGTCTGGAAACAATAGGCAAGCATCAGTGAAGATGGTCTTCAGTATCCAGATAGTGGTTTCTAATCATCATAAACACTATTTTCTACTAAACAAAATAAAGTAAAACAACAACAACAAAACAAATCAAAAAAGGAAAAAAAAAACAGGTCTGGGAAGCAAGACTGATTCACAGTCTAAGACAGGATATGAACAAAATTTCCCTAGAAGCACTTACCATGGTAGACACCAAAACTAACAGTGACTCCCTCAAGAACCTCACAAGTGTACCAATCAGAAGGCAGCAATAAGAGCTCCCACCACACAAGGGCAGAAAAAAAAAGAGCATCGTTAAATATAAAAACTGCAATGAATTGAAACATAAGTGTATTTAAGTATTTGAACCCATGAGAACTGCTGAAAGATTCGCCATAATTGACTGATACTGTTTTTAAAACTGATCAATAATTGAGAATGTATAAAGCCTTTATCTATTCCTTGAGGGTAACCACATAATGATAAAATTTGAATGAATTTCCTCTTTATTGAAGTATTCTAACCATTAACGTAAAAACCGGAATGATGAAATTAAAATACCTTCATTTTGCAACCACAAAGGAAAGAATGGATCCATGTGATGATTTTAATGACTATTAAAGTTCTATAAAATGGTATAAATAGGTATCATGAGCCTGCAGAACATTCTATTACACACATATGAAATATGTTTGTTAAATATGCACACCCAAATTAGATTAAGCTCTAATACACACACACTCAAATATATGTGTGTATGCAATGTGTACAGTTCTTAGGAGGCTCTCCAATGCAGGGATATTCATAAAACTTATTCTACCTAAGTTACACTCTGGTTTCCATTTTAAAGCCAGTCTTTGTATGTATATTGTGACAATGAGAAATGGCTAGGAAAAAATGGCTTGTGCTGTTGGTTGTTAGTAGAAGAATAGAACATACAATTACAAGAAGCTTTTACAAATAAGATCTAGTTCTCATAAAACATGTTTTCTAAGGCTTAGGTTTTGAATGCCCTCAAATACATGTTTGTGAATGAGTTAATCACTGACCTGTTAGCATTATTGGAGAGTGGAAAACTTTTAAAGGATATAGCCTAATGAAAAAAATGTTATGTCATGAGTGTTGCCCTTGAAGGTGTTAGATATATCCTGTCGCCTTCCTTCCTTTCTTTGGTTCTGGTTTCCATAAGTTGAGCTTTGCTACGTGACATGTTCCAACTATGATGCAATATCTCATGTGGGCCCCATTGAGTGAAACCAAGTGACCAAGAACAGTTGTCTTCAAAGCAATGAGCCAAATATTTAGCTGTTTCAGGTGCCTCTTCATTACAACAATATGATGACAAAAGCTATGTGGGCTTGTTTTTAAGTCAGTAGACTGACTGAGATGTGCTCATTGATAATTCTGGGTAGTGAATACTTTGTAGACTCTCTGTGAACAAAGCACCATGATTTCCACACATAATTCTAATATACGTGAACCAAATACATATATGTATGACCATATATAATATACTTGTGAATATATATATATGTATATATGTATATGCACAAGTTTTGATATCTTATGATGATTTTAGTATAAGCAAATGGAGGGAAAGCACAAAAATGTACTTTTCTCTCAATCTTTTTAAATTTTGCCTAAACCTGAGAGATTGTCAGAAAGCACAGGAATATAAAGAGAAGGGAAGTATAGAAGGAGAATGGAAGGAAAGAGAAGAGTTGCAGCCTTAGAGAACACACTCACCATAAGTACTTTAATTTCTTCTTTAGTAGTTCTTTATAGAGAGAAACTTCAGTCTTGATTGAAAATGCATTCCAACCGAAAGATAGCGAGTCCCAGACACTGCAGTAGGACAGAGCAGATAATCAATTTCCAAAATGAATCTGGTTTTGTCAATATTAAAGCTTGTTTTTACTTGTGAGTAATCTGAAAAGTAAAGTCGCTAGTTGCTTGTTGCTGTAGGATTCTATTGCATGTGGTGTGTGTGTTTGTGTGTGTACATTATTCTGTCTTGAGGAGTCTAAAACTCTCTCCAGCAATACAAATGTAGTCCTAACAGTCTTTATATGACTTATGGTCAGTAACAAGGCAAGCTGATAGAATTAACACAAGTCTCTCATAAGGAATATTTGGATTTTTATATGTATGCAAACCTTTGCATATGTATTCAAATCAGTTGTCATCCACTTAATTCTCTTAGTACACTGCAAACGTCTATAAATGAGTCCTGTAATTTAGTTCTAAAACTATCTTGAAAACCATCTGGGGCTGTAAGATATTGTATTGTTGGTGTATTAATTATCTTATCACTGTTCAATAATATAAAGTCAGAATAAGATAAGAATTACATCAGCAGAGGATCATGTTTAGGTACCGTTAATCAAATTAATAATGTATAATCAATGAATTTATTTAACTAATGAATAAAATTGACCAATGTACCATTAAGTAAGAGAAAAGAATAAGAAATCTCCATAACATAGATGCTGTCAAAATTTAAACATACATTTACATTACACTGAAAAATAAACCTTGTACTATTAAACCTTAAATTAGTAAGTCTTAGCAACCTGTTCTCCACACTAGCTCCTTCTCCACTGGCAAATTTGAAGTTACTGTGGCTTCCTTGAGCCCTTATCAGTATGCTCTATAAAAGAAGAAGGATAAAATGCAAAAAGCAGTCAAGTATATCTACTGTTAGTGTAATCAACAACACAGTAACAGCCAGTTGGTAGATTGGACAAGTAAATCAATTCTAAGACTTTGCTGACAAAATATCATTAGATCTATTGTTTTCTACTGTGATGATGAACCATATTGTGATGGATTCATTCTATAATAGTTGCAGAAAACATCTGCAAAAGAAAATTAGATTTACAGCTTAAATTACGTTTATATTCTGCTAAGTTAGGAGTTAATTATATGAAAATGTGTTGGCCTATTGATGTGTCTTTATTGTATTTATGATCAAAGAAACAGGATATATTTCCATGTAATATTCATTTAGCAGCTCACTCGTTCAATAGCCATGGGAATTAAAAACAAAATAAAAGGAGGCCACTGAAGCTGCTGGGCAGTCTTAGCTATCTCAAGTCAGACCAGAGCCAACCCGCAATGAATGGAGTTTGTAGAGGTCAGGATCTGTATCCTGCCAGAGATCATAGTGCAGTTCTGCCACCTAGTGGTTGCTTTTTCACACGTGACTTGGTACCTTTCAAGTGCCATCTGCATGCTTAGCAAAAAACATAATCAATCAATCAATCAATCAATCAATCTACCATGTGACTAGAGAAATTATCTATAATTATCTATATATACTTTAATTATATTAAATTAAAATTCACCTATAGTTAACATTCAAGAAGTTGTTACAATCTGGTCCATTTCTCTTCTTCTATCCAACATAAGACCCATCACATCCATCTATAAACAACAGCTTTCTGTTATTCTAATGCAACCTACCCTGAGAGACTCTGGGCACATAATTTCTTCATTCATTGGACTGCAACAATCACTCTTACTTTTATCTTCACAATTATATTCTTACAAATACTGCATGGACTCTGAATCCATTTGTACCCCCTTGATACTTGACCTAAGCATCCTTGAATAACCCTACTCTACCATATGAAGAAGGAGGCTATTTGGTAGCAAAAACATTGTCATTACATTTTCCCATTGCTTCAGCACTTAACACTGTACCCTTGGCCCATAATTATACGATGTGCCTATTAAGGTATTTGACCCTTTAAAAGGAGTTTTAAATTGCTAATTGAGCAAAATCACCTTCCTTTCAAAATAAGACAAAATTTATTGAAAGTCACTGTTTTTAAGGCTTGGTCTCAAATGTTTACCAAACCAAAGTTCCCTGTGTTAACAAATGATATATCAGTGTTTGTGTCAGATATATGACAATTTTTATCCTTGGTAATTCAGGGAATGGGCTCTTTAGTAGTGATAAAAAATTAGGGCTTTGCTTTAAAGAAAAATAAAATTGTAAGCAACAATTCACACATCCTCCTATCTGAATAGTTATTAAGAAATTTTAAATTAAAAATATCTATCTTATTTGTTTCCTTGAATGTTCCCCAACGTGTAAAAATTATTTAGTAATAGGCATACTAGAAAGATTTTACGGTATTTAGGGAAATAGTTATGTAAAGAGACATTTTACTTAATTTGGTTCATTCTAGCCTATCTTCAGGCTACACCTGCTTGCTGCATTGACCAAAATAAACATGAACTCAACTTGATATTATGTAACTGAAAGTTACAGAAGATCCAGCATTGATTTTTTTTCATTATCTCTAAGCAAACACCTAATCCCGGTTCCAAATTTATTGTCATGAAAATTATTTTAAAAGACACATTTGTGGTGCTAGTTGTAAAATTCACTAAACTACTGATTATAAAAGAAAACCAGCTTAGTATGAAGATAAACATTGAATACGAGGGACTGTATACAGAGATTTACTTGGCTATGATAAATGTCTAGAAAAAGTACTCTGTAGAAAGTAGTTGATTATAATCCATCAAAACGTTATGTGAGCATCTACCACCCCACCTCTTACATCTTACATGGCTATTTTGCAATTATCTTTAATAAAGTAAAATAAAAATTATTTGCTATCAGAATTTTGATCAGCAAGTTTTTAAAGTGATCGATAACAAAACCACAATTATTATAAAATTGTTGATACCACCCATATGTGAAATATTAATTTCCACTAGTTTTAAAGGACATATAAAACCCAAAACAGTGTTATCATTCTTTGGAAGGGAATGGGTAAATATAAACAACACATTTTCTCAGCTAATGCAAATCAAGTGAACCATTATTTATTTTCCCAAGATCTGTTTACTGTGTTCGTCTTCATATCACAGAGTGGCTTTATTGTCTAATTTATTCTGAGTTTTCTACCCTAGGAAAAAAATCCTGTATGCCTCATATGTAAATAGAACAAGACATTAACTCTAAGGGAAAAGATGTTATTATGTTTGGGAGCTTGTGAAAACCAGCTGCCCTGACCCCAGTTGATACAGCATCTATAAGGCAAGTCCTGAAGTCTGCATTTGTCAAAAGTCTTCCAAGGAGTCCCCACAGACCGTACTTTGCACTAAGGATAAAGCTAGTATCTGGTTCCTAAAGTAAACTCTATTCTCAGGCTTTCCCTATGAAACACTACAAATGCAAATGTCGCAGTCCCCTCCTGGTGATATAAGCAGGACAGTGCCTCCTTTTTAATATTATCGGGATCTTCTAGGAGTGAATGTTAAGAAACTTTATATAATAATGGCACATGACAAGCATGGAACTTTATTCTTTCTATTTCGTTTCTGTGCTGACTTTGTGAACTAGAAATTCTTGGGTGAGCCCAGCATGCTGGATTTCACAAGTCGGACCTAATATGCTGTCATAAAGGAATCAGTGTTTGAGAGGAGAGAAAAAAGCAGCAGCTGACAAGGGAGGTTCATGACAATTAAGATCCCAGATTTTTTTAAAAGTCCAGTATAACTAATACCATGGCACCCTCCTTGTGATTTCCTTTAGGATTTTAACCAAGTTGTTTATTTGTGAATCACATTTACAATTTTTTGTTTACTTCAGGTACTCATTACAAATCTTATTTGCAATGAATATGGAAGGAACTATGTCTCCCAGTAAATAGGTCTCAGAAAACCTTTCATAAAATTTAGAGCTCTACATTTATGGAAACATTATAAAGCCTGCCACAGGTAATATTTTTTTAAAGCAAATAAATTGTGCTTGGAAAATAAAGCAGAATGATCTCACATGATAAAACAAGACTGTTTGCTATTTACAAAGATTTTCTAAATAGTAGCATATTATAACATAAATATAGGAAAAGGCTTTGTGGTGATAGACAGTCTTAGTATATAAAATCATACACAATAAATTCCAATCTCCTGATATTTATGCTTGACACCATTGAAAGAATATTGAATACTTCCCATTTAATTATCTATCTAATTTATGTATATATAGCACCTATCACTTTCTAGATAGACTACCATGACCATAGTTAAGTGTATATGTGTTTGTACAAAACTATGTTCTTTTATTGTATATGCATATATATTGCCTTAGTCAGGGTTTCTATTCCTGCACAAACATCATGACCAAGAAGCAAGTTGTGGAGGAAAGGGTTTATTCGGCTTATACTTCCATGCTGCTGTTTATCACCTAGGAAGCCAGGACTGGAACTCAAGCAGGTCAGGGAGCAGGAGCTGATGCAGAGGCCATGGAGGGATGTTCTTTACTGGCTTGCCTCACCTGGCTTGCTCAGCCTGCTCTCTTATAGAACCCAAGACTACCAGCCCAGAGATGGTCCCACCCACAAGGGGCCTTTCCCCCTTGATCACTAACTGAGAGAATGCCTTAGAGTTGGATCTCATGGAGGCATTTCCTCAACTGAAGCTCTTTTCTCTGTGATAACCCCAGCTGTGTCAAGTTGACACAAAACTAGCCAGTACATATATGTATATATATATATGTATATACTATTCATATAAAATATGGGTATTGTATGTATGTATGTATGTATGTATGTATGTATGTATGTATGTATGTATGCCATACATATGGAGAGAGAAAGAGACAGATAAACATTTATTAGGTAATAGAAAAGTACTGATTGACTTTCTGTTCTATTGATTTTCACTAGAAGAAGGGGGTCTTAAGAAATAGCACATAGAATTTCCAACCATAATCATAAAGTAGGAAATCTAATTGATCTGCACAGAGGACATTGATTTATGGAGGTATACAAATGAGGCAGAATTGAAATGAATTCAGTATAATGCATGGACAATATCCAGGGTTAATTGTTTTCTGGCACCAGAAAGCTTGAATTCACTATTCCTTGAGCTATAAAACAAATTAGTGCTACCAGAATCTCAAGGGCTCATGTTTTTAAATACCCTATCAACATTTAAAATGTGCCATTTATTTTTCTAGACATCTGATTCCAGCTAAACTATTGATTGCTATGAATATTTTGTCGGTAATAAGTACAAATTGCTTCACAACATTTGTAATGTCAGATATCTCATGTTTCTTTATTATTTTCAATCAAATTAAAATCAAGTCATAGCTGCCAACAATTATAGTTGACAAAGCCAATATCAATTTTTAGTTTAAATCCACACTCTGGCATTTATACAAGTCATGGAAGTAAGGACCCAATTCATTGTACATAACTTCAGTTTGATTATTCGAGCTACTAGTGTTAGCCCAAGTCTGAAGAAAATTAAGTCCAGGTCCATGCATGGAACCATTGCAAAGGTCTCTAAATACAGTTTCTCAAGAGACCTACCATCTCACATCATTCACATGAATTCACTCAGGGTATCTCATTGAATGGAAGACCCACTCTCAAAATCATAAAAACTTGAGCTTAGGGAACAGATCAGTGGGTGAGACCTTTATCATGTAAGTTCCAATCCCTGGCACATAAATATAATAAGCCAGACATGGCTGCATGTATTTATAACCACAGTCAGAGCCTGCAGATACGAGGCTCCAACTAGCCTGGTCAAAAGAGAAAGTCCCTGATTCAGAAGCCACAAAAGAGTCTATCAGATGTTCAGTGTCCTCATCTGGACTTCTCATGAACTGGTATTCACAAACTCAGACCCATATGCTTGTACATGCAAGTGTGCACACAGCACAGGTACTCACATATTCACACACACACACACACACACACACACACAGGCTTACAATCTGCCACCACTCTTGTCTCCAGTCTCCAAATTCAGAGACTTTAAGATTTTAACTGTGATACAGGTCTCTGTCCTCTTGCCACACCATACAACCAACATTAACTTAGCTATATTTTATACCATGTTAAATAATAAATAATTGCATAAATCAGACACCCAGGAATGTATTGGATTTTTCCTCCCATATAACATGAAAGCTTTTCTCTCCTCTTTCCAGTTTCAAAATCCGGGGCTGGCAAGAGAGCTCCATGGTTCAGAGCCTTTGTTCTTGCAAAAGACTTAAGTTCTTTTCCCACCTCCCACATCATGGATAACACAACACAACACTCTGTAACTAGAGATCCGAGGTATATGACAGCCTTTACTAGCCTCCATGAGCATTGAATTCATGTGTGTATATACATAATTAAAATTAATCTTTAAAACCTCTTTAAAAAACCCATTTACTTTCCCATGAACACACACAATTTTTAATATGTGGCCTCTCTGGTGCATTTACAGTAAATATTAATTGTTAAATAATCAGCTAAACAGGAAAAGCCAAATATAACACTTCAACATATCAATATTGTACATATGTCATTTAATTTCTCAATAACAGTGGGTAAGCCTTGAAGCATGAATATATCTAAATATTTGAAATATCACCTCTCCAACCTTAAGGCCATCACAGATTCTCACAGAGAAGCTCACAGAAATACAAAGAGGAATTAGAAGTGGCATATTTATTATTAAGAGGTAGCAATTGTTATGAAAATACTTCAAAAATGTATGTATAGATGTATCATGTCCATATCACACAGGCACATTCATTAACACCAACATATTTTATAAGCACTGTAAGTCATCATTGAAGACAGAGGTTATTGGTCAGGAAAATCTAGCAAAATTATTTGTACTCTAAAAAGGTTTCTGTACTTCTAGGCTGATTGGATGTAGGGAATAAAGAGCACAGAAAACAAATCAGAACAAAACGAAGTATTTTGAATGTCTGGATATGTAGGAATAGGGGAGCTATTCTGAATTCAGATGTTCATATGACACAGCAAAGTTTGTTGGGCCATTAATTCACAGGGATTCCAGTGGGAATATCTTTAGCTCTGGATCTCAAGAGAGACATTGCTCATTAAAACTTTGACTATGAATAAAGATTTCCAGCTTTGAGCATCTGAAATGTTAAATTGTACTTTTATTTAATTATATTTATCACCTTACAATTAAAACCTTCTTTCTTTATTGATTTTTATTTATTTTTGTGTGTTTATTTTTATTTTTTGATATTTTCTTTATTTACATTTAAAATATTCCCTTTCCCAGTTTGCCCGCCCCCCATAAGCCCCTATCACATCCCCCCTTTCTCCTGCTTTTATGAGAATGTTCTCCACCAACTCATTCCTGGCTCCTTGTCCTGGCATTCCCCTACACTGGGGCATAGAACCTTTACAGGACCAAGGCCCTCTCCTCCCATGGATGCCAAACAAGTCCATCCTTTGCTACACATGCAGCTGGAGTCATGGGTCACTCACTTCATGTGTACTCTTTGATTGGCAGTGATTGGGTTACCTCACTCAGGGTGATATTTTCTAGTTCCATCCATTTGTCTAGGAAATTCATGAAGTCATTGTTTTTAATAGCTGAGTAATATTCCATTGTGTAAATGTACCACATTTTCTGTATCCATTCCTCTATTGTAGGACATCTGGGTTCTTTCCAGCTTCTGACTATTATAAATAAGGCTGCTATGAACATGGTGGATATATGTTGGAGAATGTTTTGGGTATATGCCCAAGAGTGGTGTAGCTGGGTTCTCAGGTAATACTATGTCCAATTTTCTGGAACCCCCAGACTTATTTCCAGAGTGGTTGTACCAGCTTGCAGTTCCACCAAAAATAGAGGAGTTTTCCTCTTTTTCCACATCCTCACCAGCATCTGCTGTCACCTGAGTTTTTGATATTATCCATTGTGCCTGATATGAGGTAGAATCAAATGGTGCTGGTTCAACTGGCAGTCAGCATGTAGAAGAATATAAATTGATCCATTCTTATCTCCCTTTACAAAGCTCAAGCCCAAGAGGATCAAGGACCTTCACATAAACTAGATACACTGAATGTAATAGAGAAAGTGGGGAAAACCTCAAACACATGGGCACAGGGGAAATTTTCATGAACAGAAAATTTCCTGGCTTATGCTCTAAAATCAAGAATCAACAAATAGGACCTCATAAAATTGCAAACCTTCTGTAAGGCAAAGGACATTGTCAATAGGATAAAACAGCAACAAACAGATGGAGAAAAGAACTTTAGCAGTCCTACATCTGATAGAGGGCTAATATTCAATATATACAAATAACTCAAGAAGTTAGACTCCAGAGAAACAAATAACCCAATAAAAATGGGGTACAGAGCTAAACAAAAACTTCTCAGCTGAGGAATATCAATGGCCAAGAAGTACCTTTAGAAATATTCAACATTCTTAGTCATCAGGGAATTGTAAATCAAATTACCAGGGCCTTTTAAACATGTAAGTTTGGGTTCTAATTGTTAAGTTGGGCACTGCTTTGTAGAAGTGGGACCCTGTTTTTTTTTTTCTCCCAGCCCCATATTCCCAGAAATAAGACTCAGACTTAAAATACATTTATAAATTCCTTTGCAATATAGCTACTCTTCTATGACTAGGAAAAACTTAAAATACCTTACTCTAGCCTACATGCCATGTGGCTGGTTACCTGTGCCCAGGTCACATGCACCTGTCTCATCACTTCTTCCTGGAAAATCTCCCACCTGACTCTATTTCAGAATCATTTTTGCCTCCCTATGTCTCACTTCTATTTCCTTCCTAAGCCATAGGCTTTTTAACTGACAGTTGATGCATCCATACAATACACAAGGTAAACTATCTATAACTGTGAGTGATACCATACCAGCACATGATCCTGAACTGTGTAAGAAAGCTATGTGAGTATAAGTTAGCCTATGATCCAGACCAAGAAGCATTCTCCATGAACCTTGCTATACCTCTGCAGCTGTGAAGCATGTTTCTTGGTCAGCATTAATGCTGTGTGCAATAACAGTCAGGCTTGCCTTCAGTCTCCTGTGTTCACTTCCGGCAATGACAAAATATGATCCAGAATTTTAAGCTGAAATAAATCCTTTCTTTACCCAATTTAATCAAGATGTTTCATCACAGTAATAGAAATGAAAAATAGAAAATATCTTACTAAGGTCTAAACCATTGTCCACATAATGCCCTAATAGCCACAGTATGGTCCATTCCACATATGTACTCAGTTTCAGTGTTCACTCTTCTCCCTACCTATTAAATATTAATATAGTTTTTATACATTCAGATTTCTACTTCATTATTATTTATCTACTTTCTGTTTCAGATTTTCTCTCTACTCATATAAATTCTTTTCATTACTAACATTGACATGAACTCATCATCTGTTTTATTTTGGGTCATTGGTCGAGGCCTATCTTATTTATAAGAGCATGCCCTCTCATCTCTAGCAGTTACCCATTTTGGTTTCCAGCAGTTCATTTTGCACTTATCACCAGTTAGCATAATGCAAGTCTGGTTAATTATTTATTCATTATGTATTTCAAGATTGTGAGATACATGAGAGCTAGAAATGTCTTTCTTTCTCTACCTCTTATAATTACCAAATACATACATACATACATACATACATACATACATACATTCTGTAATGCTTAAAATTTTTTTCAAGTGAATGAAAGGTAATTTATTCAGGGGTGTACTGACTACTATCAATGAGACTCTGACTAAAATAATAACTACAATATTTTCTGCCCACTTTTATTTTCTATCAGTGATGATTCTGCCCTTTCTCACACTGAAATTTAAGGTGTAGTGAATCATCAAAAAGAAGATGTCTGCTTCCTCGGGTTCAGCACCCTTGGCACTTTAATGCTGGGAAATACATGGACCACTGGGAAAAATGGAATAGGTCCCACTTAGCAAAAATCTTAGCTTTGAATATTTATTATTTCTCAGAGGATGTAGAAAAGGAATTGCTCTGAAAAGCCTAATTCAATTGAGATACTCAAGATTCTCCCAGAATTAGTGACAAGAAATAAGACTGCAGATGCCTGAAGAGGAGATATTTAGATACCAGTGAGTCACCAAGAAGCATGCTATATTAGCTTTCTCTGGATGTGTTTATTGAATAAAACTAAAAGTAAATTGAATCCAGTGCAAATGCCCTGAGGACTACTTGCAGCTGCTTATTAACAACAAAAGTGTACTTCGGATATCTGTGAAATGTTTTGCATGGACATGAATTGATCTTCCATTAGCTTCTGAGATATAAAAATGTTTGACCAAACTTTGTAAAAACAAATATCTCCCTGAGGTGGGATTGCTTGTTCAGGTTGTACTGAGTCAGTATTTTATAGGGCCCTGGATACTCTTTATGACCGTGAATATCTTTAAGCAAATTGGTGAGAGATAAGTCTAGTCATGCATAAATAGAATACGACTGAAAACTAATCACCTATACAATAGGAACTTTTTAATAAGTTAAAATAAATATGAGGTTTCTTGTTAAAATATATACTCAAGGGAAACTCTTAATATTCCGCTGATCTAGAACATTTTAATAACTGGAAGGATATAGTCACAGAGAAACTCTTGGCAAAACGTCTGTGCTTGCCATGCATGGGCGCCAGAAAATCTCAGACCTAACCATTGAGGTCAGATTGTTCCATTATTTTGTGCAGGTTCATGCTCTCGATGAATCAATCCATTAGAAGAACAGACCACAAATGTCCTTCGAAAAACAAAAGCTGGCTGGAATCCCCGAAACAGCACTATCCTCGAGCTAAAAATTGACTGAACCTCTGTGTGTGCATGCTTGCCGGTGTGTGTGACTTGAATTGATCACTTTAGCAGGAATGAAATCGGAATATACTCAGTCTTAAAATGTGCATGTAATATGAATCTGTTCAACTAATTTGATTCATTGCCCATATAGATTGCTGATCATATATGCTTTTTTTTCCCCTTCACCCTCTTGGAACACTGTAAATGGCTATAAATTTTAACCTCTATCTTTAGGACACTAGGATAGGTCTGAAGACTATAAAAACATTATCAAAAGGCAGGGAATTATGAGAGCATGAATGTCAATTGCTTTGGAAAGTTAGGCATTAGGAAGACTTCATCTACTGAAGAAAATTCTCAAAAGGAGACATTTGCTGAGTCACACCCTAATGATTGTCCTTCCTTTGAGGGAAGATTCATAGAAAGACAGAAACCATCTCTCTGTAACTTAAGAGGAACAAAACCAAAGATTAATTTAGTTATTAAAAGAATGAGCAAAAAGAAAGGACATAAGATAGGCAGATGTCGAGATAACCCTCAACTTCCCCATCCCTAATATCTCTGCTATCATGTACATGTACATGTTTCCATGTATCAATTCTCAGGATATTTTTGGTAACTTTATTCCAATAAACAGAACAAGGCAACAATGGTGATAATCATTTCTATGATTGCATCATAGGGGTTTTTTGTCTATCTTACTACAATCTTTCTTTTGCCTCCTTGACTGCAAATCTTCTATTCAAGTAGCTCTTACGTTGTCAGTTGATGTGCCAGAAAGCTGTGGATGAACTCCAGTCAACAGAAGGTGAGAAATTGAGGTTCTTTGTACAATAACCTTAGAAAAACTGATCCTGCAAACAGCAATTGAGACTGAACTTGAGAACAAAAATTCCTGAAACTGAGCAATACAAGTGATGATCAGCACAGTAACCTGCTAGAAGACTGTGAAGAAGAAATCACTAAGTCTCATTAGTGCTTTTTCGCATGCAAGATACTTGTTTTAGGCTAGTAAGTACCAGGTCAGTTATACAGGCATAGGTAACTCTTACAGGCCGCATGGCTATAAGTAGGAATTCTTTACATGCTCTTTTGCTACTTGCAAAGGACTTCACTATGCATTGTTATTTGTTTTGCAGGTAAAATTTATCCTGTAGTCCAGAAATTGATGATTTATTTATGGTTTATGCTGAGGATCATATAACTAGCAGCTGCTTTGTCTTCAGTTCCATGGTTTTTTTTCTTTCCTTTTTTTTTTTCATTACAACACCCAGAGGAATAGAAAACAGAAAGTTTGAAAGATTTACTGTATTCAAGGATTAATAGCCCTTTAAATGTGGATGAACAGACATGACAAGTGGTTAAACATAAGGGAATGGGTTTGCTATTTATCTTTACTTTGTGAACTCTTAGAATCTGGATGTTTTATAAATAATTCTTCTACTGAATTTTATAGCTTTGTTTTGGTGTCTTTTCACTTCTCCCTAAGTATGTCACCGAAATGTCAAAGTATGTTGACATTTCAGTTGCTTAGAATGGTCTTTGATTTAAAAAGGGAATAAGAAAAGGTCTGATGTGCAAACAGGTTTTTCATATGGAATATAGCTTACATACATACCACTCTGTATCTTGTCCACATATGTGGTTAATCTACCAAGCACTCTCATAATTGGCACAGATTCCTCTCTGTATGAATGCTTACTTATAACACTGTCGTAAAACTATGAATGCAAATCTCCTGGCATCAGTGAAACTTACAGAACAAAATCTTTCAAAATTAGTTAATAAGATGTGATGGTTTTTACTCAAATATGCCCACAATACAACTAAATATTTCCCAGATAAGTAGCATTTATAATTCCAAAAAATCTTTGATATTCCTGACTTTTTAATTGGATATTTTCTTTACTTACATTTCAAATGTTCTCCCCTCTCCCAGTTTCCCCCTTGGAAAACCCCTACCCCATCCACCCTTACCCTGTTTGTAAGAGAGTATTACCCCACCCACCCACTCCCACCTCCCTACCCTGGTATTCCCCTGCACTAGAGCATTGAGCCTTCACAGGGCCATGGACCTCTTCTCCCATTAATGCCAAACAAATCCATCCTCTGCTACATATGGACTGGAGCCATGGGTCCCACCATGGGCACTCCTATGTTAATGGTTTAGTCCTTGAGAACTCTGGAAACTCTGGTTGGTTGATATTGATGTTCTTTCTATGGAGTTACAAACCCCTTCAGCTCCTTCAGTCCTTTCTCTAACTTCTCCATTAGGGACCCCGTGCTCAGTCCAATGGTTGGGTGCAAGCCTCCACCTCTGCATTTGTCAGGCTCTGGCAGAGCCTCTCAGAAGACAGCTATATCAGGCTCCTTTCAGCAAGCACTTCTTGGTAACCACAATACTGTATGAGTTTGGTAAATATATATTGGATGAATCTCAGGTGGGGCAGTCTCTGGATAACTTTCCTTCAGTCTCTGCTCCACACTTTGTATCTCCTCCCATGGGTATTTTGTTCCCACTTCTAAGAAGGACTGAAGTATCCATACTTTGGTCTTCCTTCTTCTTGAGCTTCATGTGGTCTGTGAATTGTATCTTGGGTATTCTGAGCATTTGGGCTAATATCCACTAATCAGTGAGTGCATACCATGTGTGTTCTTTTGTGATTAAGTTACCTCACTCAGAATGATATTTTCTAGTTTCATCCATTTGCCTAAGAATTTCATGAAGTCATTGTTTTTAATAGCTGAGTAGTACTCCATTGTGTATATAGACCACATTTTCTGTATCCATTTCTCTGTTAAAGGACATCTGGGTTCTTTACAGCTTCTGGCTATTATAAATAAGGCAGCTAAAAACATAGTGGAGCATGTGTCCCTGTTATATGTTGGAGAATCTTCTGAGTATATGCCAAGGTGTGTTATAGCTGGGTCCTCAGATGATCCAATTTTCTGAGGAACCCCCAAACTAATTTCCAGAGTGGTCGTACCAGCTTGCAATCCCACCAACAATGAAGGAAGGTTTTTTTTGTTTTTGTTTTTGTTGTTCGTTTTTTTTTTACATATTTACTGTAAGCCAAAATCATTCAGGAAATCTGCCATGGTATGCGGTAGAAGCATCAAAGAGATTCCCATTTAATTTATTGATACAATTTAGTTTATAAATTCTTCAACCAGATTTTAAACTGTTAATTTTTTTAATTGTGTATTTTCTTTATTTACATTTCAAATGTTTTTCCCTTTCCAGGTCTCCCCTTCTGATATGGCTGTCTCCTGAGAGGCTCTGTCAGAGCTTAACAAATACAGAGGCAGTTGTTTGCAGTCAACCATTAGACTGAGCAATGGGTCCCAGATGGAGGAGTTAGAAAAGGAACTGAAGGAGCTGAAGGGGTTTGTGGTTTGCAACCCCATAAAAATAACATCAATATCAATCATCCAGACCCCCCAGAGCTCCTAAGGTCTAAACCACCAACCAAGGAGGACACATGGAGGGACCCATTGTTCCAGCCACATGTGTAATAGAGGCCTTGTTTGGCACCAATGGGAGAATAGACCCTTGCACCTGAGGGTGTTCAATGCCCCAGTGTAGGAGAATGCCAGGATGGGAAGATGGGAGTTGGGGTGTAGGTGGGGGAGTACCCTCATAGAGGCGGGGGATGGGGAATGGAATATGGGGTGTTGAATTTTGTCAAATTCTCTCAGCATCTAATGAGATGATCATGTGTTGTTTTTCTTTGACTTTGTTTATATAGTAGATTACATTGATGGATTTTCATGTATCCCTGGGATGAAGATTACTTGATCATGATGGATGATTGTTTTAATATGTTCTTGAATTTGGTTTGTGAGAATTTTGTTGAGTATTTTTGCATTGATATTCATAAGGGAAACTGGTCTGACGTCTCCTTCTTTGTATTGCCTTTGTGTGGTTTAGGTATAAGTATAGTTGTGCACTGGCAGGGTGGGGGTCCTTCCATCCCTGGATCCTGGGGGCCCCAGTTACCCCTGGTGTTGGGGCAAATGTTGTGGCCTCAGCAATGATCTAGGGTGTGTTAGAGCACCTGGGAGTTGGGCTTCTTCTGGGTGTTATGGGACTGGGTGCAGAGCTAGCACCAAGGTCTCAATATTCATGACTTTTAGATAGAGAATAACTGTACTAGCTTCTTATTCTTAGTCCTTAGAATCAGTTTGCCAAACATTTTTAATGCAGCTATTGGTTTTATTTAATTAGCTACTTTCATTTCTAATAATGTTTCCCTATGGGAAAAAGAAAACAAGATAATGATCATCAAATTGTTATTATGGTGTTTAAAGTCACACTGAACAGGTTCTACATGGGAAGTTAAATAAATATTGCTGGTGGATAGAACAGACAGTACACACGTATGTGGAACTTATTACTCAAAGGTTAGGCACTTTTAGACAAAGCTGATACTTAACTGTTAAAATATCTCTACTATGATGGCTCCTATCTTAACAACTCGTTACACAGATTATATAATTAATAACTAGTGTTTGTTTGGAACATGTCCTCTTGTAGTCGAGTATAACCTTGAACTCTTTCCGCTTCCAATTTTTGAGTGATGGAATTTCAGAAATGCACCACCATCCCTAATTTAAATGAACTCATCCTGGTGAGTGTAGATTCCCAAGTGATTCAAATGAACAGCTGGTCATCAAAATACAGTCCTCAGGCTGGTTCTGCACTCAAATCAAATCTTAAAAACAGCTCAGGTTTGAGCTTTGAGAGATAACTTAATGTTAAGAATACTTCCATAGGATATGAGTTTGGTTCCAGTTCCCAGAGGTGATTTCCAGTTGCTTACAAAAGCTTTTACTTACATCTTCAAGAGATCTGACAGCCTCTTTTGGTCACTAGGTTCATTCACATGTATATATACAGAGACATGGCTACAAAAACAGACAGTCAGTAAATACACACACACACACACACACACGCGTGTGTGTGTGTGTATATATAAAATCTTCAAACAAGCAAACAAAAAACAAACTCCAGCTGAAGCTTAGGCCCTGGTTTTAAAACAAGGCTGAACATAACAACTTTTACAGCAGAAGCTCAAGTGCTTCTCAAGGAATTAGTAGCAATATGTCAAGGAGGTTACGTGTTCAGCAAAGATTCTGGAAGCATTCTGCTCCATGCCTGCTCTAGCTTTCAGCCTCTACCTGTAGTCTTTCACTGTTGGCTCTTTCTTGACTGTGTTCAAAACCAGAAAAGCTTTGATCACCTGCCTAATTCTCTAATACCTAAATTCAAATGTTCCAAGAATTTAGTTCGGGATCTTTGGGCATCCATTCAAACTTCCCAGCTACTCTAGGTGTCCATCCTCCAAAGAATGAGTGATTGCTTTTACAATAGTTAGCCTTCAAAAGGTCTCTAGGCGACAAGACTATGGTCCATAGAATCAACTTAGCTGGGCTCATAGGAGCTCAGAGACTGAATTGACAATCAAGGAACTTGTGTGTTCTGATCTAGGCCCTCTACATAAGTGTTATAGTTGTGTGTGTCTTGGTGTTCTTATGGGACTCCTAACAGTGAGAACAGGGACTGTCTCTGACTCTTTTGTCTGCCTTTGGGTCACTTTTTTTTCCTATTGGGTGAGTTGCCTCTTCCAGTCATAATATGAGGGGAAGTGTCTAGTCTTATTGCAACTTGATTTGCAGTGTTTGGTTGATATCTCTGGGAGGTTTGCCCTTTTCTGAAGTGAAATGGAGGAGCAATAGATTTGGGAGTGGGAGAGGAAAAGAATTGGGACGAGAGGTGGGAAGGGAAACTGCAGTTGGGATATAATATATGAGAGAAGAAACTAAAAGTCTCCAGGAACATCTACTTTCATTGAAGCATACTGATGATCAATATTTTCTTGTTGCACTGAGGCCATTCCTATGAAAATTTTCAATAATGGTAAAATTAGGCTCAGTCAGTGAGTGTTTAATTCAAATCATTAAATATTAAAGAGGTCAGACATTTACTAACAAAGAAATTCTATTTAACTAGACTTTCAAACTATTGGAATAATAGCCACTGAAAGCCCAAGAAATTATTTCTCTGCATAAAGTATTAAGATTCAAACACTCTTGATGGTTTCTATTTTGTTTGTTTATTTAGATACTTAAATGATTTTTATTGTCAAAGTTTCTGTTGATTTGGAGTACTTCAAGTCTTTAAAATACAAATTGAATATAATTTTGGCATTGCTTGTTAATAAGAACAATACTATTAATTTATTATAAATATTCCTTGAGTAGAAAGCAAAAGAACGCTAGAGATGAGGGAGAATTCTTTAGTTAAATACATATGCTAAGCTCTGAACAAGTAAGCAATTACTTGTAAAAATATTCTCACTTCAGGTAAACCAAAGAAAATGGCCGTTTCTATTCATGATTTATCTAAATCCCATAGTGGAACTGTGTCCAAGTGCATGCTGGGCTTATAGCACAAGGCAGAGATGCCAAAAGTGGTAATTAGAGGCGTAGACAATACAACTGTGGAGTTTAAGCTACTGGCACTTAGCAAGCAAATGTTCAGCTATTGCCCTACTTCCTGTTGGAGAAAATACTGTCAGAGACTTTTCTGCCTTCCAGGTGGCAGACAGCTCTGGAGCCCAGCCACCTATGTTCAAATCCTGCTACTTTTTTTCTTAGATGTTTATAACTTAGCAAGTAAACTCACAGAACATTAGCTCTTTCTTCAGTTCATTACCTTTGTGCTTAGTATAAAGTAAAACAATTAAATAATACTTAAACAATTTTATTTTAAATGCAATTTTGTATTAACTTCATTGAAATTGTATTTGTAACAAATAAATAAAACAAGAAAATGCACATTGAGAGCTTTACTGTGAAGTAGTAAAATGCACATAGTTCCCACTTATTAATACCATTATTTTTTAAAACAAGTGACACTTTTATAAATTCAGTATTTATATTACTAGATAAAAAGACTGAGTTTAAAAGAAACCGACTTGCACATTTCTCAAACACCTAAAATTAAAGTAAAAAAGTCAACGTTGCAAATATTTAAGTATTACTGCAGACAATTTTACTGTATTGATTTCCAGATACTGAAACACTTTAAAGAAATTCCAGACTTACAAGCCTCCAAATAATTGATTGAAAAAACGTATACAGATCATTAGCATGTGCAATTGATCAATCCAAATAACAAATAAGAAAAATAAATAGCAAAAAGCACCTAAAGTAATAGGAGTGCGGTTTTCATGAGAGCATTAGAATGGAGAGGGCTCTTTAGTACCACCCATGCTGCTAATGCCTGATGAGGTTCCCAACTTACAGAAACTGTTTCAACGCTTTACTCTCAACCCCCCAGCCAGCAAATGTCATAGCTAACTTCTGTGCCTTCCAGTTTGTCTCCCCAGCAAGCATTAACCCTTTTTATAAGAGATTTCCTTTATTTTATTTTATTATTTACTGATTGATTGGTTGATTTTATTGAGACAGCATTTCTCTGTAGGCTGGCGTACAGATATTCACCTGCTTTTGTCTTCCAAGTGCTAGGAATAAAGGTATGAGCCACCCCACGCAGCCATTTATTTATTTTTATTGTCAAACTTTTTTTTTTTTTTTTAAATCTGGAAAAGAAAAGAAGAGGGTTGAGTAAATTACCCAGAGATACTGATGTTTTGCTGTGGAGAGAGAGTATAATGTGAACTTTAATACATCAACTTGAGAAAGCTAATGTTAAAGTCTGAGGGTCAAGGCAACTTATATTTAAATATTCTGTGACAAAAAGATTTTGAGACCTGAGGGAAATAAGGTGACCTGGCATCGTGTTGTGTGTAAGAAGTACAGTCTCTGACATTTTCTCATAGCATTTAAGACAGTCAAAAATAAAACAATCCAAGTCCTGCCCCTAACCAGAACTCGACTTGCATTTGATAGCTGTTGGGAGAAGGAAAGTCATTTTTCTCCAATGACTGACACGAGGTAGATCACTTTAACCCAGGGCAGGCTTCAAGCTGAGGACCAGCTGACCAACACAAAACAGACTCCATAGTTTTAGTGTGCTTTTTGGTTGCTGTTATTATGGTTTGGGGGGTTTTAATTTTTTTGTTTAGTTTGATTAGTGTGTGTGTGTGTGTGTGTGTGTGTGTGTGTGTGTATGTGCGTGTGTGGATATATGTGCATGTATGTGTGTGTGTGTGTGTATTTTTGTGTGTGTATATATGTGTGTGTGCACGTGCATATGTGTGTGCATGTGCGTGTGAAGTGTGTGTGTGTGTGTGTGTGTGCTGTTATTCTTTTGTTCCTTTGGTTGTTTGTAGGTTTGAGGTAGAGTTTTTTCTTCCTTCCTTCCTTCCTTCCTTCCTTCCTTCCTTCCTTCCTTCCTTCCGTCCTTCCTTCCTTCCTTCCTTTCTTTCTTTCTCCCCTTTTTTTGGATTTTTATTTTATTTATTTTTGTTAGGTATTTTCCTCATTTACATTTCCAATGCTATCCCAAAACTCCCCCATACTCTCTCCCCAACTCCCCTACCCACCCACTCCCCCTTTTTGGTCCTGGCGTTCCCCTGTACTGGGGCATATAAAGTTTGCAAGTCCAATGGACCTCTCTTTCTAGTGATGGCCGACTAGGCCATATTTTGATACATATGCAGCTAGAGTCAAGAGCTTCAGGATACTGGTTAGTTCATAATGTTGTTCCACCTATAGGGTTGCAGATCCCTTTAGCTCCTTGGGTATTTTCTCTAGCTCTTCCATTGGGGGCCCTGTGATCCATCCAATAGCTGACTGTGAGCATCCACTTATGTGTTTGCTAGGCCCCGGGATGTCTCACTAGAGACAGCTATATCTGGGTCCTATCAGCACAATCTTGCTAGTGTACGAAATGGTGTCAGCTTTTGGAGGCTGATTATGAGATGGATCCCTGGATATGGCAGTCTCTAGATGATCTATCCTTTTGGCTCAGCTCCAAACTTTGTCTCTGTAACTTCTTCCATGGGTGTTTTGTTCCCAATTCTAAGAAGGGGCAACGTGTCCACAATTTGGTCTTCATTCTTCTTGAGATTCATGTGTTTTGCAAATTGTAACTTATATCTTGGGTATTCTAAGTTTCTGGGCTAATATCCATTTATCAGTGAGTACATATCATTTGAGTTCTTTTGTGATTGGGCTACCTCACTCAGGATAATGCCCTCCAGGTCCAACCATTTGCCTAGGAATTTCATCAGTTCATTCTTTTTAATAGCTGAGTAGAACTCCATTGCGTAAATGTACCACATTGTTGTATTCATTCCTCTGTTGAGGGGCATCTGGGTTCTTTCCAGCTTCTGGCTATTATAAATAAGGCTGCTAAGAATATAGTGGAGCATGTTTCTTTCTTACTAGTTGAAATATCTTCTGGATATATGCACAGGAGAGGTATTGCTGGATCCTCTGGTAGTACTACGTCCAATATTCTGAGAAACTGCCAGACTGATTTCCAGAGTGGTTGTACAAGCTTGCAATCCCACCAAGAGTGGAGGAGTGTTCCTCTTTCTCCACATCTGTTGGGAGCCGCCCCCACATTCGCCGTCACAAGATGGCGCTGACATCCTGTGTTCTAAGTGGTAAACAAATAATCTGCGCATGTGCCAAGGGTATTTTACGACTACTTGTACTCTGCCTTTCCCGTGAACGTCAGCTCGGCCATGGGCTGCAGCCAATCAGGGAGTGATGCGTCCTAGGCGAAATATAACTCTCCTAAATAGGAAAGGGGTTTCGGTTTCATAGAGGGGTGGCTTTCGCTTTTGGGGCTGGGGGTTTGCGCTCCTAGCTCCTGAAGATGTAAGCAATAAAGTTTTGCCGCAGAAGATTCTGGTCTGTTGTGTTCTTCCTGGCCGGGCGTGAGAACGCTATTAAGAATTGGTGCTGAAATCCGGGACGAGAAAAAATCCGGGACGAAAAAATACAAGAAAACTCGGGACCGGCGCAAGGAAGATCCCTCATTCCAGAACCAGAACTGCGGGTCGCGGTAATAAAGGTTCCCGTAAAGCAGACTGTTGAGAAGGATTCAACTGCGTGAATTCAGAACTTTTCAGCTGGGGAATGGCGGTAACCCGTAAGTATAGCTTTACAAGGTACGCCTGGCCTTGAACTTTCTAACGAAATTTAAGACAGTCTATCAGAAGTAAAGTGGAAAATAGCTTTACAAGGTACGCCTGGCCTTGAACTTTCTAAGGAAATTCAAGACAGTCTCTCAGAAGTAAAGTGGAAAATGTTTGGCCTTGAATTTTTTCTAGTGTTAGAAGCCCTTTTGTTCCTTTTCACATGTTATCAAGTGGTTAAGGCAGGGCGGATTCTAGATGAAATTCAGGACAATCTATCAGAAGTAAAGCGGGGAGAGAGAGTAGGAGCAAAGAGAAAATATGGTACACAAAATAAGCATACAGGCCTTTCCACGGGTCTTGAACCTGAGGAAAAGTTTAGGTCAGGTAAGAATACCTGGGGAGAGATTGGAAGGAAGGAGAAGGAAAAAGAAAAGAAAAAAGATCAATTAGAGAAGCCAGTTCTTAGTAGTTCTGAATCAGATGAAAAGGCTATTAGGGCCTGGAAGGCGCTCTCCCGAGCAGGTGAAGCCACTGGACAATAATGACAGAGGCAGGCTCTTGCAGCCTACAAGGTCTTATTGTCCACCCTAGAGTTGTAGATCAAGATTATAAAGGGGAACTTCAGGTTCTCTGTTCTTGTCCTCAAGTTGTCTTTTCTATATCACAAAGAGACAAAATAGCTCAACTAATAATTTTGCCAAGCCTACATGGCTGTTTTTTCTTCCTCTGGTATTCCTAGAGCTGCCAGAGAGATTGGTTCTACTGAAAATGATTCTGATTACTTAATAATGCCTTTAGATTGTTGTCAAATTTTGTCTACTCACGTAGGGGTAAACCCTCGTGGCGTCAGGCCATTACAGGTCTGACAAATGGATGTCACGCATATTTCCTCCTTTGAGAGAAATCAATATTTACATGTTTAGATAAGAAGAGATCACCTCCATACCTTAAATGATTTTCAAAAGCTGTTGGGAGATATTAATTGGCTCAGACCTTTTTTAAAGATTCCTTCCGCTGAGTTAAGGCCTTTGTTTGGTATTTTAGAAGGAGATCCTCATATCTCCTCCCCTAGGACTCTTACTCTAGCTGCTAACCAGGCCTTACAAAAGGTGGAAAAAGCCTTACAGAATGCACAATTACAACATATTGAGGATTCGCAGCCTTTCAGTTTGTGTGTCTTTAAGACAGCACAATTGCCAACCGCAGTTTTGTGGCAGAATGGGCCATTGTTGTGGATCCATCCAAACGTATCCCCAGCTAAAATAATAGATTGGTATCCTGATGCAATTGCACAGCTTGCCCTTAAAGGCCTAAAAGCAGCAATCACCCACTTTGGGCGAAGTCCATATCTTTTAATTGTACCTTATACCGCTGCACAGGTTCAAACCTTGGCAGCCACATCTAATGATTGGGCAGTTTTAGTTACCTCCTTTTCAGGACAAATAGATAACCATTATCCAAAACATCCAATTTTACAGTTTGCCCAAAATCAATCTGTTGTTTTTCCACAAATAACAGTAAGAAACCCACTTAAAAATGGGATTGTGGTATATACTGATGGATCAAAAACTGGCATAGGTGCCTATGTGGCTAATGGTAAAGTGGTATCCAAACAATATAATGAAAATTCACCTCAAGTGGTAGAATGTTTAGTGGTTTTAGAAGTTTTAAAAACCTTTTTAGAACCCCTTAATATTGTGTCAGATTCCTGTTATGTGGTTAATGCAGTAAATCTTTTAGAAGTGGCTGGAGTGATTAAGCCTTCCAGTAGAGTTGCCAATATTTTTCAGCAGATACAATTAGTTTTGTTATCTAGAAGATTTCCTGTTTATATTACTCATGTTAGAGCCCATTCAGGCCTACCTGGCCCCATGGCTCTGGGAAATGATTTGGCAGATAAGGCCACTAAAGTGGTGGCTGCTGCCCTATCATCCCCGGTAGAGGCTGCAAAAAATTTTCATAACAATTTTCATGTGACGGCTGAAACATTACGCAGTCGTTTCTCCTTGACAAGAAAAGAAGCCCGTGACATTGTTACTCAATGTCAAAGCTGCTGTGAGTTCTTGCCAGTTCCTCATGTGGGAATTAACCCACGCGGTATTCGACCTCTACAGGTCTGGCAAATGGATGTTACACATGTTTCTTCCTTTGGAAAACTTCAATATCTCCATGTGTCCATTGACACATGTTCTGGCATCATGTTTGCTTCTCCGTTAACCGGAGAAAAAGCCTCACATGTGATTCAACATTGTCTTGAGGCATGGAGTGCTTGGGGGAAACCCAAACTCCTTAAGACTGATAATGGACCAGCTTATACGTCTCAAAAATTCCAGCAGTTCTGCCGTCAGATGGATGTTACCCACCTGACTGGACTTCCATACAACCCTCAAGGACAGGGTATTGTTGAGCGTGCGCATCGCACCCTCAAAGCCTATCTTATAAAGCAAAAGAGGGGAATTGAAGAGATTTTACCCCGAGCACCAAGAGTGTCTGTGTCTATGACACTCTTTACACTCAATTTTTTAAATATTGATGCTCATGGCCATACTGCGGCTAAACGTCATTGTACAGAGCCAGATAGGCCCAATGAGATGGTTAAATGGAAAAATGTCCTTGATAATAAATGGTATGGCCCGGATCCTATTTTGATAAGATCCAGGGGAGCGGTCTGTGTTTTCCCACAGAATGAAGACAACCCATTTTGGATACCAGAAAGACTCACCCAAAAAATCCAGACTGACCAAGGGAATACTGATGTCCCTCGTCTTGGTGATGTCCAGGGCGTCAATAATAAAGAGAGAGCAGCGTTGGGGGATAATGTCGACATTTCCACTCCCAATGACGGTGATGTATAATGCTCAAGTATTCTCCTGCTTTTTTACCACTAACTAGGAACTGGGTTTAGCCTTGATTCAGACAGCCTTGGCTCTGTCTGGACAGGTCCAGATGACTGACACCATTAACACTTTGTCAGCCTCAGTGACTACAGTCATAGATAAACAGGCCTCAGCTAATGTCAAGATACAGGGAGGTCTCATGCTGGTTAATCAACTCATAGATCTTGTCCAGATACAACTAGATGTATTATGACAAATAACTCAGCTGGGATGTGAACAAAAGTTTCCGGGATTGTATGTTACTTCCATTCAGTATGTTAATTTTACTAGGGCAGCTAATTTGTCAAAAAGTCTTTTTCAGTATATGTTACAGAATTGGACGGCTGAATTTGAACAGATCCTTCGGGAATTGAGACTTCAGGTCAACTCCACGCGCTTGGACCTGTCCCTGACCAAAGGATTACCCAATTGGATCTCCTCAGCATTTTCCTTCTTTAAAGAATGGGTGGGATTGATATTATTTGGAGATACACTTTGCTGTGGATTAGTGTTGCTTCTTTGATTGGTCTGTAAGCTTAAGGCCTAAACTAGGAGAGACAAGGTGGTTATTGCCCAGGCGCTTGCAGGACTAGAACATGGAGCTTCCCCTGATATATCTATGCTTAGGCAATAGGTCGCTGGCCACTCAGCTCTTATATCCCATGAGGCTAGTCTCATTGCACGGGATAGAGTGAGTGTGCTTCAGCAGCCCGAGAGAGTTGCACGGCTAAGCACTGCAATAGAAGGGCTCTGCGGCATAAAATGAGCCTATTCTAGGGAGACATGTCATCTTTCAAGAAGGTTGAGTGTTCAAGTGTCCTTCCCCCAGGAAAAACAACACGGGACCAGACCAGGACCCCTCTGGGTGATGAGCCTGGGAGGAGGTTATGTGTACGGCTCCTTTACCTACACACTGGGGATTTGACCTCTATCTCCACTCTCATTAATATGGGTGGCCTATTTGCTCTTATAAAAAGAAAAGGGGGAGATGTTGGGAGCCGCCCCCACATTCGCCGTCACAAGATGGCGCTGACATCCTGTGTTCTAAGTGGTAAACAAATAATCTGCGCATGTGCCAAGGGTATTTTACGACTGCTTGTACTCTGCCTTTCCCGTGAACGTCAGCTCGGCCATGGGCTGCAGCCAATCAGGGAGTGATGCGTCCTAGGCGAAATATAACTCTCCTAAATAGGAAAGGGGTTTCGGTTTCATAGAGGGGTGGCTTTCGCTTTTGGGGCTGGGGGTTTGCGCTCCTAGCTCCTGAAGATGTAAGCAATAAAGTTTTGCCGCAGAAGATTCTGGTCTGTTGTGTTCTTCCTGGCCGGGCGTGAGAACGCTATTAAGACACATCCTCAAAGCATCTGCTGTCACCTGAATTTTTGATCTTAGCCATCTGACTGGTGTGAGGTGGAATCTCAGGGTTGTTTTGAATTGCCTTTCCCTGATGATTAAGGATGCTGAACATTTTTTCAGATGTTTCTCAGCCATTCTGTATTCCTCAGGTGAGAATTCTTTGTTTAGCTCTGAGCCCCATTTTTAATGGGGTTATTTGATTATCTGGAGTTCACTTTCTTGAGTTCTTTATATATATTGGATATTAGTCCTCTATCTTATTTAGGATAGGTAAAGATACTTTCCCAATGTGTTGGTGGCCTTTTTGTCTTATTGACAGTGTCTTTTGCCTTGCAGAAACTTTGGAGTTTCATGAGGTCCCATTTGTCAATTCTCGATCTTACAGCACAAGCCATTGCTGTTCTATTCAGGAATTTTTCCCCAGTGCCAATATCTTCTAGGCTTTTCCCCACTTTCTTCTCTATAAGTTTCAGTATCTCTGGTTTTATGTGAGTTCCTTGATTCACTTAGATTTGACCTTAGTACAAGGAGATAGGAATGGATCAATTCGCATTCTTCTGCATGATAACCATCACTTGAGCCAGCACCATTTGTTGAAAATGCTGTCTTTTTTCCACTGGATGGTTTTAGCTCCCTTGTTGAAGATCAAGTGACCATATGTGTGTGGGTCCATTTCTGGGTCTTTAATTCTATTCCATTGGTCTCCTTTTCTGTCGTTATACCAGTACCATGCAGTCTTTATCACAATTGCTCTGTAGTAAAGCTTTAGGTCAGGCATGGTGATTCCACCAGAGGTTCTTTTATCCTTGAGAAGAGTTTTTCTTATCCTAGGTTTTTTGTTATTCCAGATGAATTTGCAGATTGTTCTTTCTAATTCGTTGAAGAATTGAGTTGGAATTTTGATGGGGATTGCATTAAATCTGTAGACTGCTTTTGGCAAAATAGCCATTTTTACAATGTTGATCCTGCCAATCCATGAGCATGGGAGATCATTCCATCCTCTGAGATCTTCTTTAATTTCTTTCTTCAGAGACTTGAAGTTCTTATCATACAGATCTTTCACTTCCTTAGTTAGAGTCACACCAAGATATTTTATATTATTTGTGACTATTGAGAAGGGTGTTGTTTCCCTAATTTCTTACCAAGCCTGTTTATTCTTTGTATAGAGAAAGGCCATTGACTTGTTTGAGTTAATTTTATATCCAGCTACTTCACTGAAGCTGTTTATCAGGTATAGGAGTTCTCTGGTGGAATTTTTAGGGTCACTTATACATATTATCATATCATCTGCAAAAAGTGATATTTTGACTTCATCTTTTCCAATTTGTATCCCCTTGATCTCCTTTTGTTGTCGAATTGCTCTGGCTAGGACTTCAAGTACTATGTTGAATAGGTATGGAGAAAGTGGGCAGCCTTGTCTAGACCCTGATTTTAGTGGGATTGCTTCCAGCTTCTCACCATTTACTTTGATGTTGGCTACTGGTTTGCTGTAGATTGCTTTTATCATGTTTAGGTATGGGCCTTGAATTCCTGATCTTTCCAAGACTTTTATCATGAATGGGTGTTGGATTTTGTCAAAGGCTTTCTCTGAATCTAATGAGATGATCATGTGGTTTGTGTCTTTGAGTTTGTTTATATAATGGAGTATGTTGATGGATTTCCATATATTAAACCATCCCTATATCCCTGGAATAAAACCTACTTTGTCAGGATGGATGATTGTTTTAATGTGCTCTTGGATTCAGATAACAAGAATTTTATTGAGTATTTTTGCATCGATATTCATAAGGGAAATTGGTCTGAAGTTCTCTATCTTTGTTGGATCTTTCTGTGGTTTAGGTATCAGAGTACTTGTGGCTTCATAGGATGAGTTGGGTAGAATACCTTCTACTTCTAGTTTGTGGAATAGTTTGTGCAGAACTGGAATTAGATCTTCTTTGAAGGTCTTGATTGAACTCTGCACAAAACCCATCTGGTCCTGGTCTTTTTTTTGGTTGGGAGATCATTAATGACAGATTCTATTTCTTTAGGGGATATCAGACTCTTTAGATCTTTAACATGATCCTGATTTAACTTTGGTACCTGGTATCTGTCGACAAATTTATCCATTTCGTCCAGGTTTTCCAGTTTTGTTGAGTATGGCTTTTTTTTATATTATGTATTTTCCTCAATTAAATTTCCAATGCTATCCCAAAAGTCACCCATACCCCCCCCCCACACTCCTCTACCCACACATTCCCACTTTTTGGCCCTGGCATTCCCCTGTACTGGGGCATATAAAGTTTGAAAGTCCAAAGGGCCTCTCTTTCCAGTACTGGCTGACTAGGCCATCTTTTGATACATATGCACTTAGAGACAAGAGCTCCGGGGTACTGGTTAGTTCATATTGTTGTTCCACCTATAGGGTTGCAGTTCCCTTTAGCTCCTTGGGTACTTTTTCTAGCTCCTCCATTGGGGGCCCTGTGTTCTATCCAATAGCTGACTGTGAGCATCCAGTTCTGTGTTTTCTAGGCCCCAGCATAGTCTCACAAGAGACAGCTATATCCGGGTCCTTTCAGCAAAATCTTGCTAGTATATACAATGGTGTCAGCGTTTGGAAGCTGATTATGGGATGGATCCCTGCATATGGCAATCACTAGATGGTCCATCCTTTCGTCACAGCTCCAAATTTTGTCTCTGTAACTCCTTCCATAGGTGTTTTGTTCCCATTTCTAAGAAGGAGCAAAATGTCCACATTTTGGTCTTCATTTTTTTGAGTTTCATGCTTTTAGCAAATTGTATCTTATATCTTGGGTATCCTAAGTTTCTGGGGTAATATCTACTTATCAGTGAATACATATTGTGCAGGTTCCTTTGTGATTGGGTTCCTCACTCAGGATGATGCCCTCCAGGTCCATCCATTTATATAGGAATTTCATAAATTCATTCTTTTTAATAGCTGAGTAGTACACCATTGTGTAAATGTACCACATTTTCTGTATTCATTCCTCTGTTGAGGAGCATCTGGGTTCTTTCCAGCTTATGGCTATTATAAATAAGGCTGCTATGAACACAGTGGAGCATGTGTCCTTCTTACCGGTCGGAACTTCTTCTGGATATATGCCCAGGAGAAGTATTGCGGGATCCTCTGGTAGTACTATGTCCAATTTTCTGAGGAACCACCAGACTGATTTCCAGAGTGGTTGTGAAAGCTTGCAATCCCACCAAGAGTGGAGGAGTGTTCCTCTTTCTCCTCATCCTCGCCAGCATCTGCTGTCACCTGAATTTTTGATCTTAGCCATTCTGACTGGTGTGAGGTGGAATCTCAGGGTTGTTTTGATTTGCATTTCTCTGATGATTAAGGATGTTGAGCATTTTTTCAGGTGCTTCTCAGCCATTCCGTATTCCTTAGGTGAGAATTCTTTGTTTAGCTCTGAGCCCCATTTTTAATAGGGTTATTTGATTTTCTGGAGTTCACCTTCTTGAGTCTTTATATATATTGGATATTAGTCCCCTATCTGATTTAGGATAGGTAAAGATCCTTTCCCAATCTGTTGGTGGCCTTTTTGTCTTATTGACGGTGGTGTCTTTTGCCTTGCAGAAGCTTTACAGTTTCATGAGGTCCCATTTGTCAATTCTCGATCTTACAGCACAAGCCATTGCTGTTCCATTCAGGAATTTTTCACCTGTGCCCATATCTTCAAGGTTCCCCCACCCCTTTCTCCTCTAAAAGTTTCTGTGTCTCTGGTTTTATGTGAGTTCCTTGATCCACTTAGATTTGACCTTAGTACAAGGAGATAGGAATGGATAAATTCACATTCTTCTACATGAAAACTACCAGTTGTGCCAGCACCATTTGTTGAAAATGTTGTCTTTCTTCCACTGGATGGTTTTAGCTCCCTTGTCGAAGATCAAGTGACCATAGGTGTGTGGGTTCATTTCTGGGTCTTCAATTCTATTCCATTGGACTACTTGTCTGTCACTATACCAGTACCATGCAGTCTTTATCTCAATTGCTCTGTAGTAAAGCTTTAGGTCAGGCATGATGATTCCACCAGAGGTTCTTTTATCCTTGAGAAGAGTTTTTGATATCCTAGGTTTTTTGTTATTCCAGATGAATTCGCAGATTGTTCTTTCTAATTCGTTGAAGAATTGAGTTGGAATTTTGATGGGGATTGCATTGAATTTGTAGATTGCTTTGGCAAGATAGCCATTTTTACAATGTTGATCCTGCCAATCCTTGAGCATGGGAAATCTTTCCATCTTCTGAGATCTTCTTTAATTTCTTTCTTCTGAGACTTGAAGTTCTTATCATACAGATCTTTCACATCCTTAGTTAGAGTCATGCCAAGATATTTTATATTATTTGTGACTATTGAGAAGGGTGTTGTTTCTCAGTCTGTTTAATCTTTGTGTAGAGAAAGGCCATTGACTTGTTTGAGTTAATTTTATATCCAGCTACTTCACTGAAGCTGTTTATCAGGTTTAGGAGTTCTCTGGTGGAATTTTTAGGGTCACTTATGCATACTATCATATCATCTGCAAAAAGTGATATTTTGACTTCATCTTTTCCAATTTGTATCCCCTTGATCTCCTTTTGCTGTTGAATTGTTCTGGCTAGGACTTCAAGTACTATGTTGAATAGGTATGGAGAAAGTGGGCAGCCTTGTCTAGACCCTGATTTTAGTGGGATTGCTTCCAGCTTCTCACCATTTACTTTGATGTTGGCTACTGGTTTGCTGTAGATTGCTTTTATCATGTTTAGGTATGGGCCTTGAATTCCTGATCTTTCCAAGACTTTATCACGAATGGGTGTTGGATCTTGTCAAATGCTTTCTCCACATCTAAGGAGATGATCATGTGGTTTTTGTCTTTGAGTTTGTTTATTTAATGGAGTATGTTGATGGATTTCCATATATTAAACCATCCCTGCATCCCTGAAATAAAACCTACTTTGTCAGGATGGATGATTGTTTTAATGTGTTCTTGGATTCCGTTAGCAAGGATTTAATTGTGTATATTTGCATCTATATTCATAAGGGAAATTGGTCTGAAGTTCTCTATCTTTGTTGGATCTTTCTGTGGTTTAGGTATCAGAGTAATTGTGGCTTCATAGAGGTTTAGGTATCAGAGTACTTGTGGGTTCATAGGATGAGTTGGGTAGAGTGCCTTCTACTTCTAGTTTGTGGAATAGTTTGTGCAGAACTGGAATTAGATCTTTTTTTAAGGTCTGATAGAACTCTGCACAAAACCCATCTGGTCCTGGTTTTTTGTTTTTGTTTTTGTTTTTGGCTGGGAGACTATTAATGACTGCTTCTATTTCTTTAGGGGATATGGGACTATTTAGATTGTTAACTTGATCCTGGTTTAACTTTGGTACCTGGTATCTGTCGACAAATTTGTCCATTTCGTCCAGGTTTTCCAGTTTTGTTGAGTATAGCCTTTTGTAGAAGGATCTGATGGTGTTTTGGAATTCTTCAGGATCTGTTGTTATGTCTCCCTTTTCATTTCTGATTTTGTTAATTAGGATGCTGTCCCTGTGCCCTCTAGTGAGTCTAGCTAAGGGTTTATCTATCTTGTTGATTTTCTCAAAGAACAAACTCCTTGTTTGGTTAATTCTTTGAATAGTTCTTCTTGTTTCCACTTGGTTGATTTCACCCCTGAGTTTGATTATTTCCTGCCGTCTACTCCTCTTGGGTGAATTTTCTTTCTTTTTTTCTAGAGCATTTAGATGTGTTGTCAAGCTGCTAGTGTGTGCTCTCTCCAGTTTCTTCTTGGAGGCACTCAGAGTAGTGAGTTCCCCTCTTAGAAATGCTTTCATTGTGTACCATAGGTTTGGGTATGTTGTGGCTTCATTTTCATTAAACTCTAAAAAGTCTTTAATTTCTTTCTTTATTCCTTCCTTAACCAAATTATCATTGAGAAGAGTGTTGTTCAGTTTCCACGTGAGTGTTGGCTTTCCATTATTTATGTTGTTATTGAAGATCAGCCTTAGTCCATGGTGGTCTGATAGGATGCATGGGACAATTTCAATATTTTTGTATCTGTTGAGGCCTGTTTTGTGACCAATTATATGGTCAATTTTGGAGAAGGTCCCATGAGGTGCTGAGAAGAAGGTATATCCTTTTGTTTTAGGATAAAATGTTCTGTAGATATCTGTTAAGTCCATTTGTTTCATAACTTCTCTTAGTTTCACCGTGTCCCTGTTTAGTTTCTGTTTCCACAATCTGCCCATTGATGAAAGTGGTGTATTGAAGTCTCCCACTATTATTGTGTGAGGTGTAATGTGTGCTTTGAGCTTTACTAAAGTGTTTTTAATGAATGTGGCTGCCCTTGCATTTGGAGCATAGATATTCAGAATTGAGAGTTCCTCTTGGAGGATTTTACCTTTGATGTATGAAGTGTCCCTCCTTGTCTTTTTTGATAACTTTGGGTTGGAAATCAATTTTATTCGATATTAGATTGGCTACTCCAGCTTGTTTATTCAGACCATTTGCTTGGAAAATTGTTTTCCAGCCTTTCACTCTGAGGTAGTGTCTGTCCTTTTCCCTGAGATGGGTTTCCTGTAAGCAGCAGAATGTTGGGTCCTGTTTGTGTAGCCAGTCTGTTAGTCTATGTCTTTTTATTGGGGAATTGAGTCCATTGATATTAAGAGATATTAAGGAAAAGTAATTGTTGCTTCCTATTAATTTTGTTGTTAGAGTTGGCATTCTGTTCTTGTGGCTGTCTTCTTTTTGGTTTGTTGAGGGATTACTTTCTTGCTTTTTCTAGGGCGTGGTTTATGTCCTTGTATTGTTTTTTTTGTTTTGTTTTTGTTTTGTTTTTGTTGTTGTTGTTGTTGTTACCCTTTGAAGGGCTGGATTCGTTGAAAGATAATGTGTGAATTTGGTTTTGTCGTGGAAAACTTTGGTTTCTCCATCTATGGTAATTGAGAGTTTGGCTGGGTATTGTAGCCTGGGCTGGCATTTGTGTTCTCTTAGGGTCTGTATAACATCTGTCCAGGATCTTTTGGCTTTCATAGTCTCTGGTGAAAAGTCTGGTGTAATTCTGATAGGCCTGCCTTTATATGTTACTTGACCTTTTTCCCTTACTGCTTTTAATATTCTCTCTTTATTTAGTGCATTTGTTGTTCTGATTATTATGTGTTGAGAGGAATTTCTTTTCTGGTCCAGTCTATTTGGAGTTCTGTAGGCTTCTTGTATGTTGAGGGATTACTTTCTTTACTTTCATGGGCATCTCTTTCTTTAGGTTTGGGAAACTTTCTTCTATAATTTTGTTGAAGATAATTGCTGGCTCTTTAAGTTGAAAATCTTCATTCTCATCTACTCCTATATCTGTAGGTTTGGTCTTCTCATTGTGTCCTGGATTTCCTGGATGTTTTGAGTTAGGATCTTTTTGCATTTTCCATTTTCTTTGATTGTTGTGCCGATGTTCTCTATGGAATCTTCTGAACCTGAGATTCTCTCTTCCATCTCTTGTGTTCTGTTGCTGATGCTGGCATCTATGTTTCCAGATTTCTTTCCTAGGTTTTTTATCTCCAGCGTTGCCTCACTTTGGGTTTTCTTTATTGTGTCTACTTCCCTTTTTAGGTCTTGGATGGTTTTATTCAATTCCATCACCTGTTTGGTCATGTTTTCTTGCAATACTTTAAGGGATTTTTTTGTGCTTCCTCTTTAAGGTCTTCTACCTGCTTAGCATGTTCTCCTGTATTTCTTTAAGTGAGTTATCAAAGTCCTTCTTGATGTCCTCTACCATCAACATGAGATATGCTTTTAAATCTGGGTCTAGTTTTTTGGGTGTGTTGGGGTACCCAGGACTGGGTGGGGTGGGAGTGCTGCGTTCTGATGATGGTGAGTGGTCTTGGTTTCTGTTAGTAAGATTCTTGTGTTTGCCTTTCGCCATCTGGAGTTAGTTGTTGTAGTTGTCTCTGGTTAGATCTTGTTCCTCAGGTGTTTATGTTAACCTCTATCAGCAGACCTGGGAGACTAGATCTCTCCTGAGTTTCAGTGTTCAGAGTTCTCTGTGCAGGTAGGCTCTCCTCTTGCAGGGAAGATGCCCAGATATCTGGTGTTCAAACCTGCCTCCTGGCAGAAGTTGTGATCTACTCACAGAGGACTTAAGATCCCATGGAGGGTCCTGTGTATGCCTTATGGGTGTCTGCAGACTCCACGCCCAAGGTACCCCTGTGCTGGCATGGACCAGAAGGGACTTGTGCCCCTGATCAGGCCAGGTTTTCTGCTTCCCTAATTAATTCAGTCTCATGTCCCACGGTATTGGATTAGAGCAGCAGCTGTGTTCTACTTACCACTGGTCTTTTTTTCTTTTAATATTTTTTATTACATATTTTCCTCAATTATATTTCCAATGCTATCCCAAAAGTCCTCCATACCCTCCCCCCAACTCCCCTACCCACCCATTCCCACTTTTTGGCCCTGGAGTTCCCCTGTACTGGGGCATATAAAGTTTGCATGTCCAATGGGCCTCTCTTTCCACTGATGGCCTACTAGGCCATCTTTTGATACATATGCAGCTAGAGTCAAGAGCTCCAGGGTACTGGTTAGTTCATAATGTTGTTGCACCTTCATGGTTGCAGATCTCTTTAGCTCCTTGGATACTTTCTCTAGCTCCTCCATTGGGGGCCCTGTGATCCATCCAATAGCTGACTGTGAGCATCCACTTATGTGTTTGCTAGGCCCCGGCCTAGTCTTACAAGAGACAGCTATTTCAGGGTCTTTTCAGCAAACTCTTGCTAGTGTATGCAATGGTGTCATCATTTGGAGGCTGATTATGGGATGGAAGATCCCGTGGTGGGTCTTGTGGGTAGCTTGCGGGTGTCAGCAGACTCTGTGCCCTAGCTACCTGGGTGCTGGCGGGACCGAAAGGGACTTGTGCCCCTGATCAGGCCGGGTTTTCTGCTTCCCTAATTAATGCAGTCTCAGGTCCCTCGAGATTGGATTGGAACAGACACTGTGTTCCACTTGTCAGAGGTCTTAAGATCCTGTAGTGGTCTTGTGGGTTGGTGCTGAGGGTCTGGAGGTGGGGAGCACGCTGCGACAAGATGAGGTGGAGTTTGGGACTCTTAGAAACTTTGCATTAGTTTCCCAGGCGCTGGAGAAGGTGCAGGCTCCCCAGACTCCTTTTTTGTTTTTGAGAGAACAAAGAAAGATAAAATGATGTGGGAAGAAAACTGGAAAGTTTGAGGAGTTGGGGGCTTGGGGAGAAAAAGTATATAATTAAAGTATATTGTATGGAAAATTAAAATAATTCAAAATGTAATAAAATTATAAAAAAGAACTTCTTTAGGGGCATTATATTTTCAATGTTTTTTGCTTCAAAAGTAGATTTTTTTGTTGTTGTTTGAAATTTCAACTAGCAGTGAAGTTATCACAGAAGGAGCCAATACTGAAAACTATGGGCAGTTAGAGCAGGAAACAATTCCTTGCTACTTGTCCCACAGCGTCATTCAAATTACTGAATAATGCTGATGGATTCTTGATGTGCTCATCCTGTGATCTGTATTACCTCATCCTGACGGAGAATGGCTTGTTTCCCAGTCTGTTTTAATGGGATGCTGTAGTACACTGTTCATTGTACTGCACTGAGATGGAACTCTTTCCTGCCTCTAGGTCATTTTCACTACTGACAGCCGCTACACATTGTCAGACAGAAAAAGGGTAACTTTGTTCATATAGTACTTAAAAATGGAATCTGAAAATACGAATACTAGGTTAAAGTGTAGCTTTTCTGGCATGCAAGTTGTCCTTTTAATTGTTCAACAGCTACATATAATCTAGATGTGGAGGGTTTCCTAGTTGTTGCATGAAGCCCTTCTATGTAGCAAATTTAGCAGTGCCCTTTCTTCTATTCCTCATCATGATTGCCCTGAGGCATTGTCGTGATTTTTTATTTATTCTTGATTCCCTTCTTACCTATACATTGTTATCAGAAAATCTTAAAGCCCAGCCTGATTGTTTAATTTTCCTGAATACACACACACACACACACACACACACACACACACACACACACACACACACCGTTAAAAGAGAAAGAACTCCTGAAGATACAGCTCAATGAGCTGAAAGTTTCACTGTCTTGCACAACCTGAGGGATTAATTTCCACCACGGCATGAGCCAGGCATGCTAGCACAGGTCAGTGATGCCAGCACTCAGGGGATGGAGGCAGGAAGATCACAAGGTTCAAGATCATCATCAACTACATAGAGAGTTCATGGCTAGCCTGGGCTACATGATACATGAGACCTTGTCTCAAAATAATTTGAAAGACCAAAATGTCAATTAGGTTGGCCTTCTATATAACAGCAATGCTTACCAAAGTGAATTTGCCAGTGTTGATACTGTACAGTGGCAATATAAGATGTCTGCTGCTAGTAATGGATGGTGAAGGGTATGGGGAAGGCTATATACTGGGTGTTCTCTGCGACTGATGCTACAAGTTTTTCAAAGTAACAAAGTAACAAAAACCAAAAGCAGTAAACTCTACCTTTCCAATTTATAAAGTGTAAAGTACTCTTGTATTTGCAACTTGTTAAATAAGTCCTATGTTTAGTGGGGCAGTCTGCCTGGACTTCATGTGCCTCAGCCTCATTTTTTGGCTTGCCAAGTGGTCCTTTAAGATGAATGTTATAGCCTGCTGCTCCCTTTAGTGACTGTCATCTCACTTTCAGCTAAATGCAATCTATTCCACACTTAAACCTTGTATTACCATTGTCATTATTAGTAGTAATAATTTTATTCCCTGATCCACAGAGCTTACATTTATGGCATAGAAGAGAAGATTTGTATTGCTAATTTTTAGCCCCCATGGATTCTACTAAATGTTTTGTTCAGTATTTATTGATGTGAATTGAAATGTTAACATTTAGCCTGTTATATACAGGGCTGTTGGCCTGTGAAAATGAATGTGGAAGTCCCTTCTAGTCAACCAATAAATCAGACAATTTAAAGACTCTAAGGAACAAAATCATATCTATTTTTATTCTACTGTAACCTTTCATGTCACAAGATATATTTCCTATAAATGTTCATTGCTAAAATCAAGGGGAAATGATGATGGTTGGGTACAACTGGCGTGTACTTATTTAAACAATTGATTCAGCCCACGGGAAACCAAGATGAGCACTTTGCTAGACACATATATAAACCTCAAACTCATATTAAAAGATGAAAAGCTACGTGTCTAAAACTATTCTTATATTTCATCTTTCCATAAGATCTTTTCACTATGGATAATTTGTATTTTTCTTTATTTCTCCATTTCTGCCTCCCACTTAATAATACAAGATCTGGCAAATTCTGCTAGGGACAGTAGATTGTAGAACTCATCACATAATTTGAGCGGTGACATAATTTTGAGATGTGTCTCTGCTACTTCATTGTTGAGTTCTAATCCTAAGGATCAGGATACCTGGGCTGCTCTCAAGTATAGCAAAGCTTTGGATTTTCAGGATTCCTCACAGTATGTCAAGAAGCGTAGGCATGCCCATTTGCTGAATGTGGACCTCTGTATCTTGTTTCTAACTCTGCTGAAGTAACTTGCTCTAACTTATGATTGGAAACAGATTGCTCTCAACCTTTGTTCAAGGTGCCTAAGCTATTGACAATGGTGATGAGTGCACACTCAATAGCAGGGACCAGGACTTATTAAAGGCAAATGTTATCCTAGATGTGAAATATGCATCTTTTGTTTTTCCAGTATTTGTGGTAAACTGGAACACAGTTTATATTTCCTCTAACTACTCAATAGTTTGTGCTGCTCACTAACAAGCCTGATCATTAAATGGAGCCGGGATATAACTATACATGCTATCAACAACTTCAATTTATTCACTGAGATTATTTTGATTAAAAGCTACTTTCTGCCTGGGGTTAGAGAAAATCATTTCCATGTCCAATTTTATCACAAGAACTAGAAAAACAAAAGACTAAAGCTTAGTTTATAGTAAAGTTGCCTTTGGAAGGGCTTTTATAACACCAGCATTAAATGGAACTGACTTGTCTGGAAATCATTTTTTATTTTCTTAGTTTTACTTTGGGCAGTGTACTGATCTCTGGCTAGGCCTGACTCTAAGTTACCTCTTACTGTATAAGCAGTGGTTTTCTTTGTAGGCTGTGCCTTACCCCTGAGCAACTCTACTTTACAAGAAGTTTTGTTTCTTTGCTTGTTTTTGTTGTTTTCTCCATTTTGATACAGAAAGATGACTGGGCAGATCCACAGTCTGAACCATCAGTCAAGCAGGGCAACACCTCTCCAACATAGATAGATAAATGTTTTTGTCCTGAAAGCAGTAAGAGCCCTACTGTATAAATTTATCAAAGTATACTGGACCTATGTAAGAAGTACTTGAATGCATTAAATCACATCATAAACCAGGCTCAAGAAGTTACCACATGCGCCAGACCAAGGAAAGGATGCAATTTCCTTACTTGGCCTCAAGGACCTGATGAACAGCTAACACATGTCATGGTCCCACAAAACCTATTATCTGAAACTTAATATGTGTCAAAGGCCAACACACTGAGGTCTCCCTGACTATCTCTGGAGCTTTACAGTACCCCAGAGTCAATACAAGCCAGTTTACCCTGATAGACATCTGTCGGGATCTTGAAATGAGCCTGTCATTTGCTGGTCTCAGACCCTTCGGTCTTTTGCGTCACATCTGAACTCTGCAGCTATGCTTTTAAACTCTCAGCATCACTACCTCCATGCCTTCTTGGTCCAGTTCTGGCTGTTTATCAATATAGCCTCTCAGGGTACTTCTAAGACCTCGAAAGCTCTGTTATATCCTTATTATAGCCTATAGAAATTATACTAGTTGAGGTGGGAAGACCCTCTCACTGGAGGTAGAACCATTCTCTAGGCACTATATCCTAAACATTTTAAAAGTTCTAACTATAAGCATGCACATATTCAATATGACTGCTTCTTGACCACAGTTATGGTATAATCAGCTGCCTCTAGCACTTACTTCTTTGACTTCCTCACAGTGGAGGACTGTATCAAGGTACTGTCCACTAAAATAAAATTCACTAAAATAAAATTTACTGAAGTAATTCACTAAATTGCTTTTGACATGATATTTGAGAACAACAAATAAAAGGAAACTAAGAGAGGATGGGGTATAAATCCAAGTCTATATATCTCTTTAAAGAACATAACTAAGGAATATTTTATTAGTTGCTGACTACAGGTAGTTTCAATGTGATCAACTCTTGGATAAGCCATGAGTAGAATAGGCTTATAAAAATTACTAAAAATAATACTTAAATTCTTGAGCATTGAAAATATTTCCAAACTAGTAAGATATATGAAACCAAATATTAGCCTTGGCAACTGTCTATGCTAAGAATGGGGAAACAGAAAAATAAATTTAAAAAGTGAGAGAATATGCTAATGTAAGGGAAACCTAGGGAAGAGACCACTTATATATACATTGCCCTGGTTATTCCTCATATATGGATTATCACTATTTGTAGCAAAATATACTGTTTATAAATAAATCACAGTTTTGTCTTTATTTTTTTAATTTAGATAATTTTGTGCTAAAAAGAAGAGCATTGTTCTCACAAAATACAAAGGACTTAAGCAAGACAAGGTAATAAATTAATCACCTCAGCTAACATTTACTAGTGATGGTATAATAAAAGCTCACTCAAGTATTTTACAAGCATGATATCCTGGCAGTGGTCAAGAGAGCAGACAAGGACTTCCAGTCCATTCCACTTCATTCCATCACTGAAAAAAGAATCTTATCATCAACTTTTCATTGACATTTCTATCTTATAATTGATAATTCAGCACTTAATAAGCAACCAGCATATATATATATATATATATATATATATATATATATATATATATATATATATATATATAATTGTTTTCAGGAAATCAAAACATATTTCATGACTCCAATCAGCTTCCCAAATGGTTATATCCTGGGATTTTTTTTCAGGAGCTCTTCCCTATTCTGGAGGCTTAGGGTCTAATCATTTGATTAATAGATGGGACAACAAAATTAAAAATCAGGTAATAGATGTTATATTGGCAAAATCTGGAAATGGTGCCTGTCATTTCTTCTCAGATCCTACAGACTAGTACTCAGTCTCATAGGCTTCCTCAGAAGGCTAGATAAGAAATTTCATCTCAAAGCTTAGAAAGCTGAGGAATCTGCCAAAGTGCTCAGCTAAAGAGTGTTTGCTATATTCCACTCTCTGATATGTTTATTTAATAAATATTATTAAGAAAGGATAGGACTCAGACACTTGGCATAAAGCAATACTTAAGCTTTATGTTGTTTGTGTAGAATAATAATTAAATAACTCTTAATCTTTTATCGATGTTCATTGTTAATGTCATGACCACCTATATTTCAGTAATGTCATCTGTCTTACTAAGGTAGTATTGGTGGTAGACTTAACATTGTAGTAAAAATTTTTGTAAGCAATATTTAATAGTAATGATGTTATACTGTTTCAAAGATCTCTAACAAGATGAGAAATAATCATTCTCATGTGTTTGTAGTAAAACAGATACAAGTAAATCCAACAAAATTGCAAACTGCCATGAACTTTATCCAGTAACCATTCTTTTATCCTTGCTTTGAAAGACATGAATGCAAATAGAATAAAAGCTGACATAAGAACTAACTAGGATGTAAGTAAAATTGAATAGACATTTCTAATATATATATATGAGAGAGAGAGAGAATATATGCTACAGCCATATATATACTAGAAGTATACATATATACTAGAAAAAATATATATACATACATACATACATACATACATACATACATACATACATACATATATTTCTCAGCATTAAAAGTGATGAGGCTCGGTGACCATCATAATTAGACTGGCAGTTCTAACAAACTACATTCTACACATGATGATCAAATATTTAGTCATTCAGAAGTATTTAAAGCAGTGTTATCTGATTCTATAACCAATACTTTCACTTTTGGATAAAACATCCAAGATAAATATGAGGAGTGTTTTTGGATGTTATTTGATAACTCTATTAGTTATTAATATCAAGACAGAATCCTATGGATTTTCAAAATCAGCATTAGCACAACAACTGGGCAAATTATCTCTAATCTATTTTACTATATACTAGACTGTTAATTCCCAGCAGTGCTCCCCAAGTACTTGCTGTTTGGGTCTTGCCGTATTATTTCTGCTCCATCAGACTGTCCTCAGGTGACGTCACTCAAGCACGTGCTCCTGGACCATCTCGGCTAACGGAGACCACCTGTTCTCTCTACCTGTTTTTACCTTCTCCCTCCTTCTCTTCTCTTCTCTTCTCTTCTCTTCTCTTCTCTTCTCTTCTCTTCTCTTCTCTTCTCTTCTCTTCTCTTCTCTTCTCTTCTCGCTTCTCTTTCTTTCCTCGCTGTCCCTACCTGTGTCCCGAGCCCTGTAATTGAAATCCCACCTACCTCTATCCTCCCCAGTAATCTCTATAACACCTTTTATTTAACCAATAGCTTTAAATTGAGGAGAAGGGGTTTCACAACAATGGCTGGTTGTGACAATCTGCTTGTCGCTGCCAACCAGATCTTGGAGTTCAGAATTTTAAAATTGTATACACAGACCCAGATTAACCCCCAGTATCTTCTCCTTTTTGTCGAAATGAAAAGCCTCTTTCTCTTACAATAATTAATGAGGTGTAACAAATATGAAATAATTATAAAAGCTATTATGTAGGAATTACACTTACAATATCCAGTCTGTCTGTATTTGGCAACTTTGGATGAAGAACTCTAATATGTGTCCTATCTTGGAGAGTTTAGAGCTCTGTATCTAAATCATTTTTATCATGACATTTATTACTAACTTTAAAACATCTATTTTAATCTTAAACACTTTACATTTACATATGAAATTAGAACTATTTAGACATCAACCCCATCAAAGACTGAAAAGGAATAAATGTTACCTGAGTATGCAGGAAGCACAGAGCAAGCATCTCCCGAAACCATAGAAATGAAAAACATATTTGGGTGCCTTAATAGCCCCTTAAAATTGTTTCTACAACATTGCAGCATCCATATTCAGTATTCTGGCCTAAAATATCTGGCAGACCTTGTGTGAAGCGGAACTATGAAGGGCTTGTCTTACTTTGTCCTTGAAAAGCTTAGCAGGAGTCTTTCCTAAGATGAGCTTTGTCCATTTTGTACAAAATTCTGTCTGTAGTTGAAGCAAGGTCAGTTTTTGCCCAAAGGCAACTTGTCACATTTGAATCCACTCCATATGGAGGTTTTCTGATGCTCGTCATCTTCTTTGGAGTAGAAATGAAGGTGCTGCCAGGAGAAGACCTACATCATTGACCAAAAAAATACATCTTTAAATGCTATGTTCTGTAGGTCTCCATAGAATTCCTGAGCAGGCAAACTTTGGCTTTAGCTATTACTATTTGATTAACTTAAGAAACATATATTGCAATAAAAGAGACTATTTGACTTTCTAGTTATTCATTTACATTACTTATCTTAAACTGTTTATAACAGCAGCTTAAAAGGGGACTAGAACCTTATACTACTTTATTAAGAATCCTCTAGATACATTGCCTCAAATAAAAGTTGAAAATATATAACTGTAGTGTATTGTAACAAAACTATCCTTAATCTTTATATCAATATACAAAGATCTATACCAATGTAACAAAATACAATCTTAATATGTATCCGCATACAAGGATCTATACCAACAAGTAAGAAGCCATATCTTTTTAAATCTTTCCTACTTGGCACTCCCATGTATTCTTCTGGCTATAAGTTTCTTTTTATTGATTCTTCAATGGGAGAAGGATAAACCATGAGACAGTGAGTACTGATTATTAGCTATTAACTGGACTTTATTACAGCCATTGATTTTATCCATTTGTGCTTGTCGCTGATCATAGATTGTTCTAAGATCTTGGACTATATTGTACATAAAACAAAGAACTACAAATCTTACATAAGTCAAAAGGAGGGAAATTAATATGTAGAATGTACTCATTAATCCTGTATAAATAGTAAAATATTGTCAAGTGCTACTCAAAGTTGCTAGGTTAGAAGAAGGTTTTCTATAGGTTCATCAGAATCAGAGAACTTTCTCTCCATATAACTAAACACTTCTGTGTATTATTTCAGTCATGTTCTCCCTACAATAACTGATTGCTATTACTGTATTTTACAGATTAATAACAGATCCTCAACAAGGTGAAGTAAATTATTAAAAATATATACCAATTCTCCAGAGAAGACTACTTCTCCCACTCTCAGAATTCCTTAGCTGCCTGTAGGTTTTTTTGTAGGGTCAACGCCTCATGATTTTCTTCCTGTCCATATTAATATGTCTATACTTGTCTTTGTATAGCTTAATAAATTTTAAAAACGCATAGTAACTGAAGGTAGATAATGTATCTAACAATAAAATTTACATTGCCTAGAATCTAAAGCTCATTCTATGAACTTATTCACATGATCTTTTCCTGTTTTAGGAATTTAATTTTATTTACCAAAGTAATATACCTAATTATATCTTATTCATGGGTATATTACACATTCATTCCTGGATTTCCTATCTAAATTTTATTTCCCAGATATTTGAATTATAGTATAAGCTAGCTATAGCCCTAAGAAAATGAAACCATTTTGAGAATATATAGTATATTAAATAATGCTGATATTAACAGATATATATTCTATAAGCAAGTTATTAACAAGTTAAAAATGTAGGATGTGTATGATTATTTCCTATATTTGAGTTAATCAGCTATGTATCACATTTTGTTACTGTCGACAGTCCAATGTTTAATTTTATAGATAACAAATGATGATCTTTCGTATGAGGAGAATAGAACTATTTTTTAAGAGGGACGGGGATGTATACTTTTGGGAACTTTATGGTCCCAGACTTCACCCTGTTTGCCATTTCCTATTGTAGCTCACATCACCCTTCTTTTATGCTGCCAACTGAACGTTGAAGTAATTAACTTGTTGAACATAAGCTTCCTCTTGCTAGTGCTATGCATATCTGTGACAGCTGCCAGATGGTGAGCTTCCATTACTGAAGATCTGGTGGATATAAAATGGGAATGTATGTGTTTATTTGTGTCTAAAAATTTTTTGTTGAGTTTTTTTCTTTCTTTTTATGGTCTTTTTTGTTTGTTTGCTTGGTTGGTTTTGTGTGTGTGTGTTTGTCATTTGGCTTGATTTAGTGTTTAAGTACATCATAATACAGGAAGCTAAACTTGAAATTCATATATTAAAATATCTTGTCTTTTAAAATATCTTTGTCTATTTGATACTATCATTAAATAACTGATATTCTCAGAAAGAATTTGTAGTAGCTAAACTCTCTGTATTCCAATGGACTATTTTAGGCCTTCAAAATAACATTTGTGCTATGCAAAGAATAAAACTAAGTAACTCAATGTGGGAAGTGTACATGGTCAGTGGTCTTGAAAACATCTTTAGGGTGTCTGTTCTAAACAATTCTGGCACAAATCTTTACCTTCTATCATGATAAATTTAAATACATTTTGCATACACATAAGTTTGAACATTCATAGAAGAAAACCCACAACCCTAGATGTGCCCAGAATCTCCAGAATCTACCTCGTGCAGTCTTATCTGCATCTTCTGGTCTTATTCTGCTCACTGCAATTTAGCCATGGTGGCCTTCTTTTTTTCTTTTGCTTTGAACATATTTAAACCTTTCTCTCAGTGATCCTATCCTAACATTTAGGTTTTGATTCAAATATCCTGTCTTTTAGTAATACAGTACTTACCTAATCATCAAAAGAAGCCTCAACAATCAACCTCGATTGCTTGCACTGTCCTGTTCTCTAGCTACATTTTAAAACATTTTATCTTTTTGCTTATTTTTGCCTGTTTGCCTGGCTATCATGCTTTACCTTCTAGGAAATAGGTCCCCCAGCTGTATGTACCTTGCCTCTATTCCTATGCACTACGGATAACTACAATTAGAACCCTGCCTTCAAAACCCAGCAAGTCCAACACTATTTGGTAAATATTTCAATAACACATGACAGATATCAAGACATGACACATTTATCTGCAATGTAGATTAAAGAAAGAGGAGAGGAAAGAGATGTTTCTTTGTGTGTAGGTGTGTGGTGATGTCTCAACTCAATGAATTGCATGTGTGTGGGAGGGTGAGATCAGACTCTTCATAGAAAGCAGTTATGTAATTTTAAACTCAAACTTAATATAGTTGTTTTATCCTTTGATAAAGCTTAGCTCCAATCAGTTATGTAATGACTTTATTTTTATTCAGTAGTCTTATTTTATCTTTTTGGGGGCAATTAGGAAATGTACACATTTTCACTAGCATATTGTGATGTAGTGACCAACAGCACCAAGCTCCTTGTGGTGCCTAAAATGTGCCAAGAAGTAACAAATATAATTTTAAAGCATTTATGTTTGCAGAGAAGGAAGGGCAATTAACAGTTTGATCATATATGATGGTTATGCTTAGTGATATATTAAGAGATATTATTTTGAGTTGGTTGAAAGTAAATGTAAAAAACAGATTTTCAAATTTTGTTTAAGTTTTTGTCTTGTATAAAAATGGTCAATGAGAGCAATATGACATTTACAGAAATGTTCTTGTGTTAGGAGTCCTAGGAGGATATGATATTGAAAAGGTTATGTTTACCTTCCTAGCAATGATATAACTTTATCTTGAAAAATAACAATGCAAAGGAAAATTAAGAAAGCACATCACCAGGTTGACTGACATTAAAGGAAATTGTTCATTTAAAAACATGCAGGAAGCTTTTGATGCTGGGCTGCAGGACTCAGCATGGCTTTGATCACTCAGACACACCAGCAACATATGAGGACACAGACTGTAGCCATCAAGAGTGATTTTATGAATTTGTATTTTCTCCTTCTTAAGCACTCCTGGTTTCTGAAGCCCCTTATCTGCAAGCTGAATGCAATCCTATAGCATGTGGAAATTTCCTTTAAAAATTGTATTATCCTTACATTTATAGATTATTTTCTCTCCTATACTCCATCAAAATATTAATATTATTAAAGTGCTTCAAAGATATATTGCTTGCACTTTACAGACAATATTGGGTATTGCCTCTGGTTAAGCCATTATGAAAAAGCTGACTTATTTTAACATAAGAGAAAAACTTGTACAGTGGTGCAACAAAAGGCTTCCCCACTGCTTTCTTAAGTCTGAATGAACCTGCTAGATTGATAAGAATAGGAAAGCCAGAATTAGCATATTGCTCAAGCTGGGCCTTTCAGTGTGCCTCTGAGCTGGCCACATAATTCACTTTCTTCCATTCATTATTATTCCAAGGTAAGAGAAAAGGAAAAAGAAACTCCAATGTACATATTAATACTGAAGTTTTGTGAAAGAAAATGAATTCTTTCCAAGATGAATGGTGATAACTTTTTATATGGAAATCTTTGGGACAAGAGTGATGCTAGATACAAACCTACACAACATGTCTGACTGATTATGAGAGAGGAAGAGGGTGGGCAGGCTCCTGGATCAACCTTCCGTTTTTATTACTTATGACTTTTTTTAATTTCAGATTTTCAAATGCTGAAATCAAGCTAATAGATCAATCAAATTACAATTAACTAAACAGGAAACAAGAGTTTTCTAAAAAAATTAAATCATTTTTACAAGAAAATCATTTTCTAATAATTTTAAATTATATGGAATGCTTCTAAGCATAACTAATCATGGTTACAAAGACTGTAAGAATATCGTTGGAGAGGCCAAACTATCATCACCTTTTCTAGAGACTTCCACTTCTATCTTCAATACTCTATACTAAAAGTGGCCTATTCTAATTATTCCAATAATCCCCTATACAGCAAAATACTGCAAATTAACAGTAACACTGTTATCTTGGGGGCAACCAACAACTGTCTGAATGGACTCAACGCCTGTTCAATAGGAAGAAACACATGTGATGCTATAAACCTACCTAAGATTCTATGGCTAAAGTGGTCAAAGGCCATAGAGAACCTGCTATTACCATTTCGCTTAATGAATATAATATTCAACTGCCCTCTTAATACTTATCTTTATATCCATAGGTAAGGGAAGCTCTCACCCCTCATCAAAGAAGCTTCTTTGGGCAGAGCCTTCAACATAGAACCACAGCTGGTCAAATCATGTGACTTTGAAGTGTCCAGTGCAAAGTGGGACATCTTTAACACATCTCATATACCCAGGTCTCATAATATATCATAAAACAAGGGATAAATGATTATAAAAGACAGGGGAACATATATATATATGCATGTGTGTGTGTGTTAATATGTATGTATGCATGTATGTATGTATGTATATATGTAAGTATACTGGAATGACTTACAGGCTGCAGCTGTTGTTCAGTCTCACAAGTCTGGGTGCCTGTATAATCTGAATCCCAAAGATGTAGACTTCAATACCAGTGAAAGAATCAATGTGATAATAAGGTGAGGGCAAACAGGCAAAGAATGAACCCTTCCTTCTTCCATTGTCCTTACCTAGGCTTCCAGCAGAAGAAATGACCCAGATTAAAGGTGTGTCTTGCCACCTTGAGATCTAGATTAAAAGCCTCTGTGTTCCAGCATCAAATTCATGGTTATAAGCACACTCTCCATTTCTGGGTTGTAGTTTATTCTAGATAGAGTCAAGTTGACAACCAAGAATAGTCATCACAAGTATCTATCTATGCAGAAACAAAGGAGGAGTTGGATAGGGGAGAGGAAGAGGTAACACTTAAAACCTCATGAATAAAAACAATACAAAGTATAAATGTTTCCAGAATAAAAGATTTTAGCACAAATACGAATGCTGTATTATCTAAAAATTAATTAATTAATTAACTAATTAATTAATTAAAAAGTAATTAGTTTATCTCCAGAATTTCATATTCAATAGGTATGAGATAGTCCCCAAGAATTTGTATTTCTAATTATATTCAGCTGTTCTGGGTGATGACCACACTTTGAAAAATATCATTCTCCATCAACTATTCTCTTGCTTGTCAGAGCCAGTCATAAAACTTAAAAATATGGGTGCTATTCAGAGATTCTGGTGGCAAATATTGATATAACCTGGAAAGAGATCTTTAAAAATACTGGACCCAACAAGGTGTTCACAGATTAAGGGATTGTAACCAAGCCTGACATGAATTCAATTCCTGGAAACTGCATGGCAGACAAAATAAGGTAACTGCTGCATGATGTCCTCTGAGCAAGGTGTTTGCATTATGGCATATGTGTGTGCACATGTGTCCTCTGCCAAACCAGGGGTTACGTGGGTCTCTAGTCTGGCCAGAACGGCCAAAGTGTTACTGCTTTCAGAAGGGAATTGTGCACAGGCCAGGTAGCCAGGGTCCCAGGTCTTGCCTACCTGCTATCATTGCAGCACGAATGCCAACAGCAGAGTCAGTGACAGTGGCAGCAACAGTGGCAGCAGCAGGTAGCAACGGGCAAGGTGGCTACAACGAGCAGCAGGTGGGCAGATACAGAAAAGAACAGGGGCACGAGCCTGGATGCCAGGCAGGTCTGAGGTCCAGCAATGAATGCTTCAGGAGGGAAAACTCAACCCCAAGTGTTATAGCTCAGCAAAACAGCCTATATAAGGACAGTGAAAGAAGGAAGGGTTCATTCCATTTTGCCTGCTTGTCCTCGCCTCCCTAGCACATCCATCCTCTTAATTAGCATTGAAGCCTACATCTTTGGGAGTCCAGCATATACAGGTATCCAGACTTGTGGAACTGAAAAACTACTTGATTCTTGGACTTTCCATTTCACAGCTCACTAATGGTGGATTAGTTGGACTGTAGCTCAGAAAGAGATAATTGATGAAATGACTTGTGCGTTTTATTCCACAAGGGACTTTATGAACACTGAGGAAGGAGTAGGGTGGTATCCAGGGGTAGATGCTTCTCACTGGCTCAGTTTGAGGTGCTAGTGGTGCTCTATAAGCCTGGACTTCAGTACTGACTCGGGGCTACATGACTGCTTGTCAGGGTCCTCTCAGTGGGGTGTAATGGCTATGTGTTCCAGAGTAGATATCGTTCAGCAGGGAGCACGCCCCACACCTACCATACTCAATTCCAAGTTTCACTGGGTTTGGACTCAGTCAACCTTACCAGTTCTTCTGTCTAGTGGTACAATCCACTTGCCCCACTTCATACACTAAATATATATAAATTTAAGCTCTGATGACTCTAGTCGGTAAAGTGGGTGTCAGTGTATTAATCAAAGTACTCTAACAATAATAATTTCAATAATACATGCATTAGTCAGGTTTCTCTAGAGTCACAGAACTTATGGATAGTTTCTATACAGTAAAGGAATTTACTGATGACTTACAGTCTGCAGCCCGATTCCCAACAATGGTTCAGTAGTAGCTGTGAATGGAAGTCCAAGGATCTAGCAGCTACTCAGTCTCACACAGCAAGCAGGCGAAGGAACAAGAACGAGACTCCCTTCTTCCAATGTCCTTATATTGTCTCCAGCAGAAGGTGTATCCCAGATTAAAGGTGTGTTCCACCACACCTTTAATCCCAGATGACCTTGAACTCAGAGATTTAATCTTCTGGAATCCATAGCCACTATGCCTCAAGATCTCCATACCAAGATCCAGATCAGAAACTTTTATTTCCAAGCCTCCAGATAAGGGTCACTTCCGATTCTGAATTGTAATTCATTCCAAATATAGTCAAGTTGACAACCAGGAATAGCCACTACAATACATAAACAATATTATTTACTGAAATAAATCTAATAATATTGAGTATATATTAACTAAACACCACATGCTCCTACATGATATGGGAAGTTCAGTAATTCTACATAATCATTCCATAGAAACATTTCTGAATTCCCTCACCTGTTAAAGTTGTCAGTCCTGTTTCTCCTCTACCACCATTCTTCTCTAGTCACAGGTCCCCTGATCCATCCAGACATCAAGTATATGGATGGCTAAGCTAAGTCTTTGTACCCCTTCCTTTCCTACCCATTTCCTAGGTATAAAGTCAAATGTTTCTACATCAAAAATCCATCTTAATCCATTTATCTCTTCAATCACATCCCTGTACCCTTTTTTATCTGTGTCATCTAAGTTACTATACATTTATTTGTATGGTCTTATAAATGTAAATATAATACTCATAAAAGTGGAGTTTGTGTTTTGTTGTACATCAACAACTTAGAGGTATGTATGCTTGGCACATAAGAGATACACAATAAATATATTTGAATATGTGGAGATAAAATAATAAGATGATGATGTATTCCAGTTTATGTAGCTTACTTTTGGATGGACTTCAATGTATTTTAAAATATGGGCAATAACATTAAAAGACTGTCCACATGGTTCAGAAAATATAAAGTTCAAAATAACATAGCATGGCATAATAAGAGAAAAGTGCACAGAGAAAACACTTTCTAAAGCAGATCTAAAAATCGACATCTTCAGACTGAGATTGTTTGAATACAATAATTATAGTGCACTGATGAGTTAAAAGTAGTTTAACAAACATTTCAGTCTAGGTCTGGTATACTTTAACTGGGAACAAAAATCCATAATTTGAGCTATAAAAATATACGTGACTCAAGTTAAAATCAAACATCAAGTGAATCTAGAAAGCAGAGAACAGACAGGGTGCATTTGTGCACCCCCTCCTTATACTCAATACAGCAGATAGATTGTGCACATAGTAGGTTCTCTACATGACCAGTGATGAATCAACTATATACATGAAACAAATAAAACTTATAAAATCCCAGAAATTGCATTTACAATTCCACAATAGAGTTACATGTTGTAAATGTAAGAACACACACAGCAAGGACTCAAAAATTAATTATTAATCAATGAATCACCGTGATGAATGATTCTAAACTATATGAGTCACCATACATGAATATTAATTAAATTTTATTATTTTATTTGTCAACATGAAACAATAATGATGGTCTATTACATTTTCCCCCACCATAAAATATGGACTACTTCCAGGATTGATGTGATGTTACTTTAAAACTCTATAAAAATTATTCAATAAATTATTTGGTACAAAATGCTTTTGTACTAAGTAAAAGATGTTTATTTTTGTCTTTTTGAGATTCTTGCCCTCACAGAACAAGCACAGCCAGGTTTTTGTAATCTTCTTATTCTATTTTTAATCTTGAGATAGCTTGACAGATCTAACATCCTTTCATTGCAACAAACCTTAAAAATGACACCACCAAAAAAATGACAAAATGTTTTTTCTTACACTCTAGGATTAGCAGTAGTTGTCACACTCTACAAACACTCATTCTTTCAACTCCAAGTCTGCTACATCAGGATCGATCATGAAGATATCAGAAACCTGATTCGGGAAAATTAAACATTGATTCAATTTTTTACAATAGTGAATCTAAAGCGGAAAACTCTACACTGTCCTGCAAAGTACCCAATTCCTGATATTTTTATTTGTGTGTGTGTGTGTGTGTGTGTGTGTGTGTGTGTGTGTGTGTGTGTGTGTGTAAACTCCAGTCTTTCATTATAGACTGTGCTTGATAACTTCTAACAAAGAAAATATGCAAACATGAAGAAAGGTCATCTTCAACTATTGCTTATAAAGAGTGTGGTCTGTCTCTATCTCTGTGATTATTTCTATCTTTATATGTTAGACCATCAGTTGCCCTGCTATGGGGATATTGAGATGGCCTCAATAGCTACAAAACTGAGCTAGAGAATTGTTATTCTGATGCTCATGGTAGCTCAGGAAATGAACATAGAAGTGTCTTTAACAGCCCTAATTGAACACAAGATAGTCAATGTACTGACTAACACCCTGACTATAGCTTCATCAGAGACTCCACACTACAAGTAGTGAGCTATATTGCACTTAAATTGCTAATCCATAGGATTTGTGAATAACAAATATCCATTGCTTCGAGACATAGAGATTTGGAACATATTAATAGTAATTTGTAACTAATACAATAACGTAACCCCAAAGGATAGAATTATTTGTTCTCTTCCTTGTTGTTGTTGCCTGTAAGGCTATGTTTTTTTGTCCTCTGAGATAGGATAGCAGTAGCAAAGACAGCAAATATTGAAGACAAACATCTGCAAATTTAGCTAACTCTTCTAAGCATGATAGTACCAGCAAACTCCCAAGGGTATGGCAGTGATTAAATGAGATGATAATTTAAAATTTCTGGAAATATTTAGTGCTCTGTGACTATAGCTTCTTTTATTGTTCCTTTCTGCCTCTACAAATTTTCCACTGTTGTTTTTTCCTAGTTATTTTTCTTCACAATCCTTTATGTTCTCTTGTCTTTTAAGCACATTTGCAAAACTATTCATTAAATGTTTATATCTATACTACATTTAATAGTATGAGTATTGTGAATATATACATAGAACTTAGTCATTTTCTGTTGGGATACTTACACTTGTGTTGTCTTATCTTCTCCTTTTCTTTTTTTTTCTTGTATTATTTTTGTTTTGTTTTTTGTTTTTTCGAGACAGGGTTTGTCTGTGTAGCCCTGGCTGTCCTGACACTCACTCTGTAGACCAGGCTGGCCTCGAACTCAGAAACCCGCCTGCCTCTGCCTCCCAAGTGCTGGGATTAAAGGCATGCACTACCACTGCCCAGCTTCTTTTATTATTTTTATTTATTCATTTTACATCTTGTTCACTGCCCCTCCTCCCAGTCACCTCTTCCCACAAACTTTCTAGCTATCCTCTCCCCACTTCTCTTCTGAGAGAGTGGAGCACCACCCTGAGTATCCCTGGACTCTGGTACATCTAGTTGTTCTGGACCCACATGAAAACCAAACTACACATCTGCTACATATGTGCAGAGAGTTAGGGGTGGGAAGCTAGGTCCAGCCTGTGTGTGCTTTTTGTTTGGTGGTTTAGTCTTTGAGATCCACAATGGTCCGGGTTAGTTGACTTGGTTGATTGTCCTGCAGAGGTTCCTATTCTCTTCAGGGCTCACAATCCTTCCCCCAATTCTTCTGTAAGAGTCCCTAAGAACCACTGAGGGACTGGTGCTTACACATGTGATGGGTCTCAAGTTGGGTTGGTTATTGGTTGGCCAGTCCCCTAGTCTCTACTCTGTGCAATCTTTCACTTTAGAAGGAATATCTCTGCATGTTCCACACTACTGGACTCCTAAGAATTTCACTGAGGTAGACGGTCCTTGAATTTTGCTTGGATTTCTTTCCCATCCTCTGATATGCATATGTGTTACCAATGAGTCCAAAGTGGTTGCTACTTCCTGCTCACTTGGTCCAATCAGCATAATCCCATCAAAATAGTGCACCAATGTGATATTTTGTTGAAGAGACAATCAAGATCCCTTCTAACTAAGTTATGACACAGGGCAAGAGAGTTAATATATCATTGAGGCAAAACTGCAAAAGTATACTGCTGGCCTTGCCAAATGAAAGCAAATTGCTTCTGGTGGTCCTTTTGGACTGGTACTGAGAAGAAGGCTTTTGCCAGATCAATAGTTACATACCAGGTACCAGGAGATGTGTTAATTTGATGAAGTAATGAAACTACATTTGGTACAGCAGCTGCAATTAGAGTTACTACCTGATTTAGTTTTCAATAGTCAACTGATATTCTCCATGATCTGTCTGTCTTCTGCATTGGCCAGATAGGAGAGTTAAAGGAGATGTTGTGGAAACCATAATATCTATAAGCCCAGTAATTCTATTTAATGACAAACCAGTCAAAGCAATGGAGGCTAAAGTTTGCATGTTGCAATCATATAAAGGAAAGGAGAAGAGTGAGAAAGTGGGAGTCATCTCAAGGACATGACAGATACCTGGAATAGGGTAGGCATACAAGGTCACTGGTGATGACCTTAGCTGTGATTCACCACATTAGGGATGTGGAACCTGAAGAGGCCACTTCCTGTAGCCAGATAGGAACCCCATGAGAGCAATAGGCATATCAACTCACCCACAAAACTTTCAACCCAAAATTTATCCTGTCTACAAGAAATGCTCCTCCCACCACAAAGAAAGAAGTACAACATTTAGTGGGTCTATTTGGATTCTGGAGAAAGCACATTCCTAACTTGGTTGTGTTACTCATGCCTATTTACCAAGTGACTCAAAAAACTTCTAGCTTTGTGTGAGGCCTGGAACAGGAGAATCCTCTTTAACAGGTCCAAGCTGCTCTACCACTTGGACCATATGATCCAGCAGACACAATGGTACTTGAGGTGATAGTGGCAGATCTAGATGTTGTTTGGAGCCTCTGGCAGGCCCCTGTAGGTAAATCACAGAAGCGACCTTTGAGATTTTGGAGCAAAGCTCTACCATCACCTGCAAACAACTATTCTTCCTTTGAAAAGCAGCTCTTGGCCTGTTATTGGGCCTTAGTAGAAACTGAATGTTTGACAAAAGAACACCAAGTTACTATGCGACCTGAACTACCCATCATGAGCTGGGTACTATCAGACCCTCCAAGTCATAAACTAGGACGTGCACAGCAGCAGTCTATTATCAAATGAAAGTGGTATATATGTGATCTGGCCTGAGCAGGTCCTGAGGGCACAAGCAAGTTACATGAAGAAGTTGCTCAAATTACTATGGTTTCTATTCCTGTTACAATGCCATCTGCTGCCAAGCATGCGCCTTTAGTTTCATGGTAGTGTTCCCTATCATTGGCTGACTGAAGAAGAGAAGTCTAGGACCTGGTTTACTGATGGCTCTGCACATTATGCAGGCCCCACCCAGAAGTGGACAGCTGCAGCATTATAACCCCTTTTCAGGACAACCCTGAAAGATACAAGTGAAGAAAAATCTTCACAGTGGGCAGAACTTCAGGCAATTGCTCATGGTATCACAGTTTGTTTGGAACAAAATATGGCCAGATGTATGATTGTTCACTGACTCATGGGCTGTAGCCAATGGTTTGCCTGAATGGTCAGGGACTTGGAAAGATCACGATTGGAAAATTGGTGAGAGAGACATCTGGGAAAGAAGTATGTTGATTGATCTCTCCAAATGGGCAAAGAATATGAAGATATTTGTGTCCCATGTAAATGCTTACCAAAAGGTGACTTTAGCTGAAGAGTAGTTCAATATTCAAGTGGATAAGATGATCTGTTCTATGGACAGTCAGCATCTTTCTCCAACCATCCCTGTCATTGCTCAATGGGCACATGAACAAAGTGGCCATGGTGGCTGAGATGGAGGTTATACTTGGGCTCAACAACATGGACTTCCACTCACCAAGGCTGACCTAGATATAGCTGCTGATGAATGCCAGGTTTGCCAACAGCAGGAACCAACACTGAGCCCCAGATATGGCACAATTCCTCGAGTTGACCAGCCAGCAGCCTGGTGGCAGGTTGACTACATTGGACCACTTCCTCCGTAGAAGGGACAGTGTTTTGTTCTTAATGGAGTAGATACTTATTCTGGTTATGGATTTGCCTTTCTTGCATGTAATGCTTCTGCCAAAACTCCCATCTGTAGACTCATAGATTATCTTATCTATCATCATGGTATTCCACACAGTATTGCTTCTGTCCAAGGAACTCATTTCACAGCCAGAGAAGTGCTACAGTGGGCTCACAATCATGGAACTCACTGGTCTTACCATGTTCCCCATTACTCTGAAGCAGCTGGTCTGGTAGAAAGATGGAATGGCCTTTTGAAGACACAGTTATAGCATCAATTAGGGGGCAGCAGCATGGAGGGCTTGGGCTGAATTCTTCAGAAGGCAGTATATGCTTTGAATCAGCATTCAATATATGGTACAGTTTCTCCCATAGACAGGATCCATGGGTCCAGGAATCAAGGGGTAGAAAAGGGAATAGTGCCACTATCACTCCTAGTGACCTTCTACGAAAATTTTTGCTTCCTGTCCCCACAACACTAGGTTCTGTTGACCTAGAAGTTTTGGTTCCAGAGGGGGGAGTGCTTTGAGCAGGAACCACAACAATCATTCCATTGACCTGGAAGCTCAGACTTCACCCCCCCCCCCCGGTCATTTTGGGCTTCTAATGCCCTTAAACCAACAGGCTAAAAAAGGAATAACAGTGTTAGGAGAGGTGCTAGATTTGGATTACCATGGGAAAATTGGGTTGTCTCTCCACAACTGAGGTAAGCAGGATTATGTCTGAAGTTCAGGAGAACCCTTAGGGTGTCTCTTAGTACTACCATGCCCTGTGATTAAAGTCAATGGCAAACTACAACAGCCTAATCCAAGCAGAATGACAAAGGATGCAGACCCATCACGAATGAATGTATGGGTCAATCCTCCAGGAAAAGAGCCAAGATATGCTGAGGTGCTTGCAGAGGGTGAAGGAAATACAGAATGGGTAGTAGAGGAAGGTAGTTATAAATACCAGCTAAGGCCACATAAGCAGTCACAGAAATGAGGATTCTAAAATAATATGAATGTTTCTGTTTTATTTTGTTAAGAATACATTTGTCTTTCTTCTAATTTCTTTAACATCAATTGCTATTTAAGTTGAGACACTAAAAGAATGTTCCCAAGGGACATTGCCCCATTGTAAATTTACAAATGTGTTTGCCATTGTATAACAAATAGTTATATCATGTTAGGCATATTGTTTTATGTGGACATGAAATATTATTTGTGTCAAATTGACAAGGGGTGGACTGTAGTGACTATTCCTGGTTGTCAACTTGATGATATCTGGAATGAACTACAATCCAAAATTGGAAGGCTCACCTGTGATCCTAATCTGGAGGTTGGGAGATACAAATTTCTGACCTGGATCTTGGCATGGGAATCTTAAGGCATAGTGGCAATGAATCCCAGAAGATTAAGAAAGGGAGACCTCTGAGTTAAGGACATCTGGGACAAAGCAAGTCCCAGATCCAGGCACTGTGGCACACATCTTTAATCTGGGCCACACTTTCTCCTGGAAGGTCTTTGGAAGAAAGAAATTTATACCCTCTCTTCTTCACCTGCTTGTCTTGTGGGACTGAGCAACTGCTAGATCCTTGGACTTCCATCCACAGTTGTTCCTGAGGATTGTTGGGGAGTTGGACTACAGACTGTAAGTCATCAATAAATTCCCTTACTATATAGAAACTACCCATAAGTTCTGTGACTCTAGAGAACCTGGACTAATACAGTAACCAATACACATGTCAATCTCTTCTGTGTAACAATTTTTAACATTGATTCCCTGTTGTTTAAAGTTTCACTTAGTCAAAGATTAAAACATAATTCCAATTTATATTATTTTTAACAATAATTTCATTAAAGAAAGGCTTAATAGAGGTTGCAGCTGCACTTAAAACTGGGTATACAAATAAGATTTAGAATGTGGTTAAGAAATTAAACTTCTCTAATAAAATGGTGGTATATTCTTTTCTAAGATCCATGACCCTAATATCCCTGGAAAGTTGGCTATGTTTCCAGTACCAGCTACTCCTTCTTTCCCTATAGCAAAAATCTATAGGCAACTATGACTGCTTAGAGAAGAAGAATTATTCTCTCCCAGGGATCATCTTCCTTAATGGTTATCCAATACAAAGTGGTCAGCCCTAAAATATGACCAGAAAAAAAAAAAAAGACGCAACAAGTATGTGTGTGTGTGTGTGTGTGTGTGTGTTTGCGCGCGCGCGCGCCTACACACATATTCTTACATATACATACATTAAAAAAAGTCCACCAATTTAAAGGAGGTATGTCGAAGGGGATCAAGGAAAGATATTTGGGAGCTGTTAGAGGGAGAAACGGGAATAGGAAAAGAGTTATAATTCTTTCAAACATATTTAAAAACACAAAATAAATAAATCAATAACTTACCTGAAATCCTTTTCTTTATTTAAAATCGTTTACTTTCTCAAAAAGTCCACATGATTTTATTGTAAAGAGTAAATTCCAACATATGAACAATATTTAACTAGGTAAACTCTTTTCACAAATCACCTGAGGTAACTCATAGAATGGTTTGTTTAACTACTCAGAAATTCTTTCACTCAAGACTGAAATAATAGAAAGCTAGAGGGAACTGGAAATAGCAAGGTTGAACCTTACAAGAGTTAAAACTCTGGGGAACCAGCTGATTGGAACCAAGCTGTATTCTTATTCCTTAATGGCATCACTCGGGTGATTTTCTGCACCTCCTGTGCCTGTTTTGTCATCTATAAAATAAGGATCACAGAAGGATCTGTGCAGTAGAGTATTCATAAGAATTAGATAAGCTGGTATATCTAAATTGCTCAGACTCTAACCAGTACCCCCCCCCCACCCCCCAGAGCTCATGTCTCTAGCTGCATATGTATCAGAAGATGGTCTAGTCAGCCATCAGTGGAAAGAGAGGCCCATTGGTCTGGCAAACTTTATATGCCCCAGTACAGGGGAACGCCAGGACCAATAAGTGGGAGTGGGTGGATAGGGGAGGGTATGGGGGGACTTTTGGGATAGCATTAGAAATGTAAATGAAGAAAATACCTAATTAAAAAAGAAAAAGAAAAAGAAAAAAAAAGAATTAGATAAGCTGGTATATCTAAATTGCTCAGACTCAAATATATACCAAATATCATGTGTGTTTGTTAAATAAAAAGGGACCTATTGCTCTCTGAAGTGGAGTTTTCCAAGGAAATTAAATCATAAAAGTCAAAAAGCCCTTGAAAATCACTAAGCATTCAATCATGGAGTCCTATTAAGAATAATTTATTCATTCTTAAAACTTTGTTTCAAAATGATGTGCATCTTTCAAATTACATACATTCAGACAAAATAGCAGGGGTACTCCGTGCCACACTATAAAGAACAAATCTTAAATAAATGGTATGTAACTGAATAGCTCATTTTGAGTATCTAGGATCAAAATTTCTACAAACAGTTTAGTGTGAATAAATGCCAGTGAAAATTTGAGATTGTGAAAAGCAAAGCTTCTCTTTAGTTCAAGATTTATAGCCAAATATCAGTTCAGCAGAAAATGAATCCATTAACTCACTGATTCAGCATATTCCAAAAAAAAAAAAAAAAAAGAAGAAGTTCTGGGGCTACTAAATCACCATTGTTGCCATCAGAAATGTCAGGCTAGAGATGGAATTGAGTTTGAAAAAGCAGACCATTGTATGAATTTGTGAAGACAGCAAGTAAAATGTAATGTCAGGCAGGAAGAAAGATAATACAAGGGCATTAATAAATGCACACTTACAAAAACATATGGATACAAATGTAAAATATAAATGGAAGAAGCAATGATACACAGTTGACATTTCAAGCAGAGCAGATTCAACAAAATCGAGACAAGCATGTGCTACAGCCCATCTCCAAAATGTGTCGAAGCTCAGATTAGCTGCTTTGGAATGCACGGTAAAAAGTGGTGGGAAGACCTTGGAAATGAGACACTGGGGAAAGTCTTACAAAAAACCTTCCTGCCCTTCATAGAAATATAAACTTCCCATTGTCCAAACAATGATCCACAAGCACAGACTAGTGAATGACCCAGTAAGCTTCAGAAATACTGTGTAGTTCATCCTACAGGGAAGCACATTACATATAAAGACAATAAAACCATTTCTCAGAGATAGTGTCAAACTCAAATGGAAGTGCCCTTTCTGGGAGTACATGTCCCCAGAAACACAGAGCAGAGAGTACCACTAAAGGCAATGAATAGATAGTTTGCTTTTATCACAGAAAGGAGATCAGAAATGCAAAAAGACCTAGAAAGAATGGCATGCTCTAACTAAATCACTAAGTAAAGACACAATACTGGTGAATCAGTAACAAATTCTTAGGAGGCTAAAAATGTAGTAAACAGAAAGGGACCAAATCAAAAGGGACCCTGAGGCTTCATTTAAAAACAACCAAGCAAATAGCTATTGTTTGCCTTCTATGTGCACAACAACAACAACAAAAGGTTGACAAAAATTTAGAGTGACACTGTCCTCAAGGAACATATAGACAGTGGAGAATGCAAAGTTAAAAACAAAAAGAAAATAAAAATGAGCTGAACATAGATATTTCCTCAGTATTTATAGATGTGGCTTCATTTCTCTTATTATTGTACTTATTAATGCTAGACTGTAATGCTATATAATGATGTGATCATAAATTTATTATCAAATGATGACTACAGTGAAACAGATTAACATATCATTTTATATTTATAACAGATCAGCTAAATTGTTATTTCACAAAATTAATAATAAAATTCAACCTTACTAACTTTGGTCCACAAGATCTACATTAGATCTTTAATGATGCACACCATACATACTGAATTCTGTCCTGAGATCTATAAGCCTCTGAGCCTCTGAACCCCAGTATTACCACTGATATTTTATTCTTTATGTAGCCTTGAGAATTTCTTCTTGATAAATATATATGTATATTCATTTATGTATATATAACATCATATATATATATTTATTATATACATGATAAAATGCAGTATATTTCTTGTGGTGTCTGCCTTATTTCATGTAGCAAAATATCCTCCGGGCCCATTCATGTCATGGAAAATTGAACAATACCCCTTAAAGAATAAATAATATCTGTTAGTATATATAATATGTATGTGGATACATACATATATATATGCATATATATATATATATGTGTGTGTATATAACATGTATGTGGATACATATATATGAATATGTATATATATATATTCAATGGAAATTTGATGATGATTTTAACTCTATATAACAATAAAAATCAATATATGAAAAGTATTGGCAGTTCTGTGCAATAATGATGTAGCTGAAAAATAAATCTCAGTTACTGTAGCTCAAAACAAAATAGAATATATAAATTAAATTTACTGAAGCAGATGGAACAGTTCTACACAAAGAACAGCAGAACTTTAGTGAAAGGGGACACGAAGAGCAGAAAGATATTATGTGATATTTGATAGTGTCTTAGTTAGGGATTCTATTGATAAGAGACCATGACTAACATCAATATGGGGTGGGCAGGATTTATTATCCTAGGAAATCAGGGCAGGAATTAAAGGTGTAAACCCTGATATAGGAACTGATATAAAAAGCCATGGACAGGTGCTGCTTATTGCTTGTTCCTCATGGTTTGCTCAGCTTACTGTCTTGTAGCACCCAGGATCAATGGCCCAGGAATGGCCTCACCCACAGTGACCTGGACTTTTCACATCAATCACTAATTCAGAAAATGCACTACAGACTTACCCCAGCCGATCTGATCGGAATATTTTCTCAAATGAAGTTGCCCCTTTGAAATGACTTTAGCCTGTGACAAGTTGACATAAAACTTCCATTAAAGATGGGAAGAATGAAAACTGTTAAAATGTCCAGAGTACTTCTGGAATTTTCTCCTAAATCCCTCTTTAATATCTAATGTCAGTAACCTTAGCATCCCTCTCCCACTCCACTTCTTTTTCCAAAATATATTCCTCTTACTGACATGAACTTGAATGTAAATAGATTATTTTATCTCAGATAATTCTAATTTAAATTTTAATGTCTCTGTATTTTAGATATTATGAATAAGGGGGGCGAAGCTAGCTCCTCTGCTCCCTGATTTAAATTCTTCTGGCTAAGTACCCAGCAGTGGGATTGCCGGATCACATGGTAATACTATTTTTAGTTTTCTGAGGAGCCATCATACTGTTTCCATGCAGACTATACTAATTTGTGTTCCCACTAACTATGCACAAGGATTCCCTTCTCTCCACATCCTTGCCAACATTTAATCATTTGTCACTTTGGTAATTATTCTAACAGGTGTGAGGTCTCATTGTGATCTTAATTTGCATTTCCTGGCAATTAGTACTGTTGGCATTTTCTTTTCATATATGTTTTGGCCTTTTCTGTCTTTTCCTGAGGAGGACTATAAGCCACCTTGAGGAATGGGAATTGGGCCATTTGAAATCTTGACACTGAAAGTCTATTTCAAAATTGCTAAAAGAGTAAATTTTAAATGCTTTCACCACAACAAATCAGTATTTTGGGTGATGAATTTGTTAATTAGCCTTATTTAAACATTCTCCTTTGTGAGCACATTAAAACTTACTAACATGCTCATATGTCTCACAATTATATATGACTTAAAGTTATAAGAAAAATTAAAAATTCAATAAAACTGCTAATAGAATTTAAGCTTTAACCATCTGAATGGAAAAATGTTTTATCAAGGAAAAGGTAAAAATCACTTAGAGGGAAAATTAAAAATGGGCACCAGTTTAAATTCCAAGGCACAGACACTGACATACATTAAACTCACGCTAGCTCTGGCCTTTTAAGATTCCCTTACAAGCACCTGGGAGGCAGACTACATGACAGCTTTTTTCTAAAATACTGGGGAGTTAGGACAATAAGCTTCAGACAGTTTCAAGTGTGAGTCATTATCACACAGCACAAAACACACAAAGCACTTTATTTGGAGCATTCAGAAATCTGCATGTAATTCCTGGGAAACTCTATGTTAGAGCCAACAAATAAGAATTTCTAACTTGTTCCTTTTAGTGACTTCTAAGGAATAGCAATGCTTAAGAACTATTCACTAAAGAGAGCCAACCAAATCATCTTGTGTGAATAGCTTAATGCAACTAGACAAATAATTCCAAGCTAATAAAATGTGGGGCCATATTCACAGGCAGTGTTAGAGATGCCAGAAGGGTCATTTTTTCTGAACTTGGTTTAGGTAATTAATTACATTTGGCTTTACATATATTTCATGGAATGGTTTTAATATCAGATTGCAGGTCTTTATAATTGTGTGTAAAACAGGAATTAATTTAAATCCACTCAATCTAAATCAGCCAGTAGATTTAATCAAATTCAACCAATGAAAGGTTATGTAAGTATCAGATATTCTCTTAGTCACATTTTTGAAATAACAGAAATATTTGGCCAATATAAGAAATGTGACCCAACAACCCAAATAACCCAGTTAAAATATGGGGTGCAGAGCTAAACAGAGAATTCTCAATAGAGGAATCTTGAATGAACAAGAAGCACTTAAAGAAAGGTCCAATATTCGTAGTCATCAGGGAAATACAAAACAAACCAAGTCAGATTCCATCTTACACAGGTCAAATGGATAAGATCAAAAACTCAAGTGATAGTACATGCTGGCAAGGATATGGAGCAAGGGGACATGGTGGGAGTACGAACTTGTACAACAATTTTGGAAATTAATTTGGCAGTTTCTTAGAAAATTTGGAATAGCTCTACATCAAGACCCAGTTATACCACTCCTGTGCATATACCCCAAAGATGTTCCACCATTCTACAAAGAAACTTGCTCAACCATGTTCATAGCAGCATTATTCATAATAGCCAGAAACTGGAAACAACTAAGATCTCCCTCAATTGAAGAATAGATAAATAAAATACAGTGCATCTTTACATTTTCAGGTAAATAGATGAAACTTGAAGATATCATCCTGAATGAGGTAACCATGACCCAAAAGGACATGCATGGTATATACTCACTTATAAGTGGATACTAGCTAGAAAATATAAGATATCCATGCTACACTCCATAGACCGAAAGAAGCTAAACAAGCAAGATTACTTGAATCTCACTTAGAATGAGGAATAAAATAGTCATAGGAGGCAGATGAAGGGAGGGAATTGGGTATGAAAGGGATGAAGAAAGGAATGGATCAGGATCAGGTATGTCAAGGGACAGCACAGATGGCCAGATGGCAAGAAGGAATGTAAATCTGTAACTTCCAGGTATCGGGAGTTGCAGGGTGTCTTGAGGACATGACAGAGATCTGGGGTAGGGGAAGCACTCAAGAATCAATGGGGGTAACCTTAGCTGTCAATCGCCACATTGGAACTATGGAACCTAAAGGGGAAGCCTCCTGTAGCCAGGCAGAAACCACAATGGAGTGATAGAGATACCAACTCATGCAGAAAATTGTCAATTCAATATTTATCCTGTCTACAAGAAAAGCAGAGATGAGGGATGAAGCAGAGACTGAGAGAATGGCCAACCAACAATCCTAACAATCTGCCCAATTTGAGACCCATCCCTGACACTATTAATGACACGCAGTTATGCTTGCAGACAGGAGCCTAGCATGGCTGTCCTCTGAGAGGCTCCATCCAGCAGTTGATTCAGAGGAATACAGAGACCCATAGATAAACAGTGGATGGAGCTTGGGGAGGCTTATGGAAGAGTTAGGAGAAGAATGGCAGGCCTGAAGAGGACAGGAACTCCACAGGTATATCAACAGAGTCAACTAACCTGGACCCTTTTCTCTCAGAGAGAGACTAAGTCACCAACCAAACAGCACCTAGCTGGATCAGCTGGACCTAGTTCCCCTACTGCAACCTTGCATATGTGTAGCAGAAGTGCAACTTGGTCTTCATGTGGGTCCCAAACAACTGGACCTGGGGCTCTCACAAAAGTTGTTGCTTGTCCCTAGGATACGTTCTTCTAAGTTAGTGAGAGACAATGGACATAGGACTGCAGATAATTGATGTGCCAAGGTGGGAGGGGATATGGGCCTTTACCTTCTCAGTTAAAAAGGGAAGGGGTAGTTTGGAAGGATTGTGGGAGCAGGTGACTGGGAGGGAGACAGAGTGGGGTGTAAAGTGAATATAAATAAACATAAATAGATCAAGAGAGAGAGGGAAAGAGAGGGAGGCAGGGAGGGAGGGAGGGAGGGAGGAAGGAAGGAAGGAAGGAAGGAAGGAAGGAAGGAAGGAAGGAAGGAAGGAAGGAAGGAAGGAAGGAAGGAAGGAGATCAGAAAAGATCAGGTGCTTTCAGGGTGGTATGTTTATAGACAGAAATGTGAATTCTTATTTTTTTAACTTATTTTTTAATTAGGTATTTTCTTCATTTACATTTACATCTCATTTACATTTACATTTACATTTCTTCATTTGCTATCCCAAAGTCCCCCAGACCCTCCCCACCCACTCCCACTTCTACTCAGCTATCATTGGGAAGAAATGTGAATATTTAACTGATTCTTTTTTTTTTTTTTTTTGGTTTTTCGAGACAGGGTTTCTCTGTGTAGCCCTGGCTGTCCTGGAACTCACTTTGTAGACCAGGCTGACCTTGAACTCAGAAATCCGCCTACCTCTGCCTCCCGAGTGCTGGGATTAAAGGCGTGCACCACCACGCCCAGCTTATTTAACTGATTCTTAAGAAATATTTTTATAAGGCCATCACAATATAACCAGTTTGTTGTACTTAAGATTTTTGTAAGGGTGGTTATCTCTGTAATAAAAGTATATGTTTCTTTATGAAAACATTAAAGTTGTTGAATCTTGGTTTTGTTTCCCATCAATAAAGGACAAATAACTACCAATTATATGTTTTTTCAAAAAAGCTTAGATGTTAAATTTACACTTTCCTAAAGATAAATATTCTGTGTTTACTGTAAACATGGTATAAATTTTGTTCCAACTGTCCCCCTCCAAAAAGAAAAAACAAAACAAAACAAACAAACAAACAAACAAAAACCAACCAAAAAAAACCACTTTAAGGTTTCTCTGTGTAGCCCTAGCTGTCCTGGAACTCACTCTGTAGACCAGGCTTGCCTTAAACTCAGAAATCCGCCTGCCTCTGCCTCCCAAGTGCTGAGATTAAAGGTGTGTGCCACCACTGCCCAGCAGGTTTTACATCTTATTTGCCCTCAACTTGTCTGTTTGTTTACTCGTTGACTAGGAAAAGGAAATTTACTTCCACTAAATCCACTTTGCGATGCATTAATCTTTGAAGAAATACTTCATTTCCATGGCGCAATACACACATTTCAGGGAATTGTTTTGAATATGCCCAAGGTCAAGCCCAGTGACCTGTTTTACACATTGCTTGGATACCACTAATATTGGCCAAACCTTATCCATTCTTGACAAAAAGAGATCCTTAAGGACTGGAGAAACAGCTCACTAATTAAAAGCACTCGCTTCTTTTCAGGGAGAAGAATCACATTCTGCTCCCCACATCTGTGTTGGGCAGTTGTGTAGGAAGCCCACCATCACCTGTAACTCCAGATCCGAGAAATCTGACAAGCCGTCCATAAACACAGAGGCACAGACAAACATACACACTTTTTTCAAAGCCAAAACAAAATTATTTGTCTTTAGTTTTGAGATTGTATATGTATACAACGAAATGTGTTCATATCTATTTGTCTTTCCCCCTCCTGCTCCATCTATATTCCACCATGCCTCATCCCAACTTAATGTCTTTTTTATTTTATTTCTTACTGAAATTCTTAAACTAAAGTAACAACACTTGTCCTTATTCCTTTCTTTCCTCCAACTGCTCCTGGGCCCTATTGAACTCCATCTCTTTTCTTTATTGTTACACACACACACACACACACACACACACACACACACACACTTGTGCTCATAAATGCTTATATACAACCTGCTGAATCTGTTGAGTGTTGCCTGTGTGTATGATTTCAAGGATTACTACTTGACATTAAATAAACAATTTAGAGATTCATGCCTAGAAATGTTCTGCATTAGAGGTTCACACATGCTCAATGACAGTGTGTGTGCCTGCTGCCGTTATGTGTACATGTCTCAAGGTTGGGTATTTATCTCTTTAGTTCCTTCTTTCTACCATTATTAATAAATATTCTGAGTTTGACCTTCAAAACATGTATCAAGGTCAAATCCACCTTTTTATGACCACAATTTCTTTGCCAAAGACACATCACCCTTCTGGTCCACAACTGTGCCCAGGAGCAGGTGAATTGCTCTAGCACCTCTCCCCACCTCCAACACACACAAGCCTACAAACAGAGATAGCTTCACTCTTACAGGAGAGACAGGCTCCAGTCAGAGACAGCAAGGCCAATAAAAACCAGAGGTAACCAGATGGCAAGAGGCAAGAACAAAAACATAAGCAAAAGAAACCATTCCCACCTGGCACAATCAGAACCTAATTCTCTTACCATGACAAACCCTGGATATCCTAATACACCTGGAAATCAAGATTCTGACCTAAAGTCCTATATCTCATGAAGATAATAGAGAACCTTCAGGAGGACATAATTAACGTCTTTAAATTTCTTTAATAAAATGCAGAACACAGGTAAATAGGTAGAACCCCCAAAAGGAAAACCAAGAAATTAATCGTCTTACAACAAACCCAAAAGAGGAGAGCAACACAAACACAGTGCCACCTCCAACAACAGAAATAACAGGAACAGACAATCACTGGTCTTTGATATCTCTCAACTTTAGTGGAAGCCATTCACCAATAAAAAGACATAGGCTAAAAGACTGGATACTTAAACAGAACCCAGAATTTTGCTGTATATAGTAAACATGCCTCAGTGACAAAGACAGATACTACCTCAGAGTAAAAGACTAGAAAGAAAATGTCCAAGCAAATGGTCCCAAGAAACAAGCTGGAGTACCCATTCTAATATCCAATAAAATGGACTTTCAGCCAAAAGTTATCAAAAGAGATGGGAAGGGACAATTCATAATCATCAAAGGAAAAACCCACCAAGGTGAACTCTCAATTCAGAACATCTACACCCCAAATGCAAGGGCAGCCACATTTGTAAAAGAAATATTACTAAAGCTCAAAACACACATCGAAACTCACACAATAATAATGGGAGATTCCAACACCCCGGTCTCACCAACGGGCACATCATGGAAACAGAAACTAATCAGAGATACAATGAAACTAAGAGAAGTTATAAACCAAATGGATTTAACAGATATATTCAGAACATTTCAACCTAAAACAAAATATTCAGCACCCCATGGTACCTCCTCCAAAATTGGCCATATTTTCAGACCCAAAGCAAGCCTCAACAGATACAAGAAGATGGAAATAATCCCATGCATTCTATCAGATCACCATGGACTGAGGCAGGTCTTCAATAACAATAAAAACAACAGAAAGCCCACATAGTCATGGAAACTGAATAACACACTACTGAATGATAACTTGGTCAGGGAAGAAAGGAAGGAAGGAAGGGAGGGAGGGAGGGAGGAAGGGAGGGAAAGAAAGGGAGGGAGGGAGGGAGAGAGGGAGGGAGGGAAAGGGAGAGAGGGAGGGAGGGAAAGGGAGGGAGGGAAGGGGAAGGAGGGAGGGAGGGAAAGAAAGGGAGGGAGGGAAAGAAAGGGAGGGAGGGAAAGAAAGGGAGGGAAGGAGGGAGGGAGGGAGGGAAAGAAAGGGAGGGAGGGAGGGAAAGAAAGGGAGGGAGGGAGGGAAAGAAAGGGAGGGAGGGAGGGAAAGGGAGGGAGGAAGAAAGAAAGAAAGAAAGAAAGAAAGAAAGAAAGAAAGAAAGAAGGAAGGAAAGAAAGAAAGAAAGAAAGAAAGAGGGAGGAAGGAAGGAAAGGGAGAGAGAGAGATTGATTAAAGACTTTCTAGAATATGTAATGAAAATGAAGGAACAGCATACCCAAATTCCAAATATATGGGACACAATGAAAGTGATCCTATGTAATAGTACTAACTGCCTTTACAAAGTAATTGGAGAGATCCTACACTAGCAACTTACCAGCCTATCTGAAAGCTCTGGAACAAAAAGAAGCAAACACACTCAAGAGGAGTAGACAGCAGGGAATTATCAACATTGGGGATGAAATCAATCAATTAGAAACAAAGAGAACCATACAAAGAATCAACAAAACTAAGAGCTGGTTCTGTGAGAGAATCAAGAAGATAGATAAATCCTTAGTGAAACAAACTAAAGGGCAGAAAGACAGTATCCAAATTAACAAAATCAGAAATGAACAGGGAGACATAACAACAGAAACTGAGGAAACTCAAAAAAATCATTAGATCCTATTACAAAAGCCTATACTCAACAAAACTAGAAAATGTACCTGAAATAAATGAATTTTTAGACAAATACTAGGTACCAAAGTAAAATCAGGACCAAATGAAATATATAAACACTCTCACAACCTCTAAGGAATTACAAGCAGTCATCACAAGTCTTCCATCCAAAAAATGCCTAGGGCCACATGGTTTTAGTGCAAACTTCTATCAGACTTTCAAAGAAGACCTAATACCAATACTTCTCAAACCATAAAAAAAAAAAAAAAAACTGAAAGAACACTTGTTTTAGTCAGGTTTTGTATTCATGCACAAAGCATCATGACCAAGAAGCAAGTTGGGGAGGAAAGGGTTTATTTTGCTTACACTTCCACAATGATGTTCATCACCAAAGGAAATCAGGACAGGAACTCACACAGGGAAGGAACTTAGAGTCAGGAACTGAAACAGAGGTCATGGAGGGTGCTGCTTGCTGGATTGCTTCCTTTGGCTTGCTAAGCTTACTTTCATATAGAACTCAGGACTATTAGCCCAGGGATGGCACCACCCACAATGGGCTAGGCCCTCCCTCCATGATCATTGGTTGAAAAAATACCTTACAGCTAGATCTCAGGAAGACATTTCCTCAAGGGAGGCTCTTTTCTCTAAGATAACTCCATATTGTGTCAAGTTGACACAAAAACTAGAGATCACAACACTAATTCATTTTATGAAGCCACAATTATGCTTATACCTAAACAACACTAAGATACAACAAAGAAAGAGAACTTCAGACCAATTTCCCTTATGAATATTTATGTAAAAATACTCAATAAAATTCTCACAAACCGAATCCAAGAACACATAAAAATGATCATCCATCATGATAAAGTAGGCTTCATTCCAGGGATGTAGGGATAGTTCAATATATGGATCCATCAACATAATCCAGTACATTAACAAACTCAAAGAAAAGAATCGCATGATCATCTCAATAGATGCTGAAAAAGCCTTTAACAAAGTACAACACCCTTCATGTTAAAACTGTTGAAGGGATCAGATATTCAAGGCACATACATAAACATAATAAAAGCAATATACAAGCCAACAGCCAACATAAAATTAGATGGAGAGAAACTTGAAACAATCCCATTAAATCAGGAGCAAGACAAGGCTACCCACACTTTTCCTTTTTATTCAAAATGTACTACAAGTTCTAGCTAGAGCAATTAGAAAACAAAAGGAGGTCAAATGGACACAAATTCGAAAGGAAGAAGTCACTATTTGTGGATTATATGACACTATATATAAGCAAACCCAAAAATTCTACCAGGGAACTCCTATACCTGATAAACAATTTCAGCAATGTAGATGGATATAAAATTAACTCAAACAAATCAGAAGTCTTCCTCTATACGAGGATAATCAGGCTGAGAAAGTAATTAGGGAAATAACACCATTCACAATAGTCACAAATAATATAAAATATTTTGGTGTAACGCTAATCAAAGCAGTGAAAGATCTGTATGACAAAAACTTTAAGTCTCTTAAGAAAGAAATCAAAGAAGACCTCAGAGATGAAAAGAACTCCCATGCTCATGGATCAGTAGGATTAACATAGTAAAAATGCCTATCTTATCAAAAGCAATCTACAGATTCAATGCAATCCCCATCAAAATTCCAACCCAATTCTTCCCAGAGATAGAACAATTCTCAACTTCATCTGGAATAATAAAAAACAGTTCTAAACAATAAAAGAACTTCTTGGGTAATCACCATCCCTGAACTCAAGCTAAACTACAGAGAAATAGTGGTAAAAATCCTCATGGTATTGATACTAAAATAGACAGGTCTATCAATGGAATAGAATTGAAGACCCAAAAATAAACTCACACACCTATGGCTGCTTGATCTTTGCCAAAGAAGCCAAAACTGTACAGAAAAAATACCCACAGAAGTCAAGAATTTAGTAAGAGGGTGTAATGTGGAGAGGTGTCTTCAAGGAAGGGGAAATAGGACAAAAATATAGAAGAGTATAAATTCTAATAGTGGAATATGAATGGTTAAATTGGGGTGCGATCTGGGGAGACTGTAGTGGGGAATTATGGGAAGGATAGCCATAAGGAAACCTAGATAGACTTACTAAGGTAACTCTACAAGGAAGGTAGCATAATACACTAGACATCACATTCTAGCATATAAGAAATCTTATACTAGGAATGGGTTGTAGGTTTTTTAATTGTTGCCAGTGGGATTACATAAACCCCAAGAATTACAAGTTATTTCCAATATTCTTGGCCTATATAAATTGATGGTAAGACCCACTGCTAAAAACACCAAAACCTTTACTCACAGGCATGGAGAAATCAATCATGTATTCACCTGTCCACTTCATCCTGGCTGGTACCATTCACGGTGCTGGAAGTTGCTATTAAAGTAACTAAAGTAGAGAAATTAAAATTTACTTTTAATTAAACAAGAAAAACATAATCTTCCATGTCAACAAGCTTTGAACTCTGAAAGTTAGAACAAAGACTGGTCAGACAGGATATTACCACTGATAAAATAGTGGAATGAATGATACTGGAGTAGTCATCTGATTTTTTTTCTTTCCTTTTCTTTTCTTTTCTTTTTTTAATTTTTTATTAGATATTTTCTTTATATACATTTCAAATGCTATCCCAAAAGTTCCTATACCCTCCCCCGGCCCTGCTCCCCTACCACCACTCCTACTTCTTGGCCCTGACATTCCCCTGTACTGGGGCATATGAAGTTTGCAATACCAAGGGGCCTCTCTTCCCAGTGATGGCCGATTAGGCCATCTTCTGCTACATATGCAGCTAGGGATAAGAACTCTGGGAGTACTGGTTAGTTCATATTGCTGTTCCACCTATAGGGTTGCAAACCCCTTGAGATCTTTGGGTGCTTTCTCTAGCTTCTCCATTGAGGGCCCTGTGTTCCATCCTATAGATGACTGTGAGCATCCACTTCTGTATTTGCTAGGCACTGGCATAGCCTCATATGAGACAACTATAACAGGGTCCTTTCAGCAAAAACTTTCTGGCATATGCAATAGTGTCTGGGTTTGGTGGCTGAATATGGGATGGACCCCCAGGTGGGGTAGTCTCTGGATAGTCCATCCTTTCGTCTTAGCTACAAACTAAGTAACTCCTTGTCTCTGTAACTCCTTTCATGGGTATTTCGTTCCCTGTTCTAAGGAGTAATGAAGTATCCATCCATTGGTCTTCCCTCTTCTTGATTTTCTTGTGATTTGCAAATTGTATCTTGAGTGTTCTATGTTTCTGGGCTAATGTCCACTTATCAGTGAGTGCATATCTAACGACTTCTTTTATGATTGGGTTACCTCACTAAGCATGATATCCTCCAGATACATCCATTTGTCCAAGAATTTCATAAATACATTGTTTTTAATGGCTGATTAGTACACCATTGTATAAATGTACCACATTTTCTGTATCCATTCTTTTGTTGAGGGACATTTGGGTTCTTTCCATCTTCTGGCTATTATAAATAAGGCTGCTATGAACATAGTGGAGCATGTGTTCTTATTACCAGTTAGAACTTCTTCTGGGTATATGCCCAAGAGAGGTATTGCTGGATCTTCCGGTAGTATTATGTCCAATTTTCTGAGGAACCTCCAGACTGACTTTCAGAGTGGTTGTACAAGCTTGCAATCCCACCAGCAATGGAGGAGTGTTCCTCTTTCTCCAATCCTCTCCAGCATCTGCTGTCACCTAAATTTTTGATCTTAGCCATTCTGACTGGTGTGAGGTGGAATCTCAAGGTTGTTTTGATTTGCATATCCCTGATGATTAAGGATGTTGAACATTTTTTTTCAGGTGCTTTTCAGCCATTCTGTATTCCTCAGTTGAAAATTCTTTGTTTGGCTCTGAAAACCATTTTTAATGGGGTTATTTGAATTTCTGGAGTCCACCTTCTTGAGCTCTTTGTATATATTGGATATTAGTTCCTTATCAGATTTAGGATTTGTAAAAATCCTTTCCCAATCTGTTGATGGCCTTTTTGTCTTATTGACAGTGTCTTTTGCCTTACAGAAGCTTTTCAATTTTATGAGGTCTCGTTTGTCAATTCTTTATCTTAAAGCAAAAGCCATTGCTGTTCTGTTTAGGAATTTTTCCTCTGTGCCCATATCTTTCAGAATTTCTCCCACTTTCTCCTCTATTAATTTCAGTGTCTCTGGTTTTATGTGGAGGTCTTTGATGCAGGTAGACTTTAGCTTTGTACAAGGAGATAAGAAGGGCTCAATTTGCATTCTTCTACATGATAACCACCAGTTGTGCCAGCATAATTTGCTGTAAATTCTGACTTTTTCCCACTGGATGATTTTAAATCCCTTGTCAAAGATCAAGTGACCATAGGTGTATGGATTCATTTCTGGGTCTTCAGTTCTATTCCATTGATCTACCCGTCTGTCATTGTACCAGTACCATACAGTTTTTATCTCAATTGCTTAATGTCAGGCATGGTGATTCCACCAGAGGTTCTTTTATTGTTGAGAATACTTTTTGCTATCCTAGGGTTTTTTTTTCAGATGAATTTGCAAATTTTCCTTTCTATCTCAGTGAAGAATTGAGTTGGAATTTTGATGGGGATTGTATTGAACCTGTAGATTGCTTTTGGCAGGATAGCCATTTTTACTATATTAATCCTGTCAATCCATGAGCATGGGAGATCTTTCCATCTTCTGAGATCTTCTTTGATTTCTCTCTTCAGAGACTTGAAGTTCTTATCATACAGATCTTTCACTTCCTTAGTTAGAGTCACATCAAGGAATTTTATATTATTTGTGACTATTGTGAATGGTGTTGTTTCCCTAATTTCTTCCTCTGTCCCTTTATCATTTGTGTAGAGAAAGGCCATTAATTTATTTGAGTTAATTTTATATCCAGCTACTTACTGCACTGAAGCTGTTTATAAGGTTTAGGAGTTCTCTGGTGGAATTTTTGGGGTCACTTATATATACTATCATATCATCTGCAAATACTGATATTTTGACTTCTTCCTTTCTAATTTGTATCCACTTGATCTCCTTTTGTTGTCAAATTGCTCTGGCTACAACTTCAAGCACTATATTGAATAGGTAGAGAGAAAGTGGGCATCCTTGTCTAGTCCCTGATTTTAGTGGGATTGCTTCGAGTTTCTCTCCATTTAGTTTGATGTTGGCTACTGGTTTGCTGTAGATTGCTTTTGTTATGTTTAGGTACAGGCCTTGAATTCCTGATCTTTCCAAGGCTTTTATCATGAAAGGATGTTGAATTTTGCGAGATGATTATGTGGTTTTTGTCTTTGAGTTTGTTTATATAGTGGATTATGTTGTTGGATTTCCATATCTTAAACCGTTCCTGCATCCCTGGCATAAAGCCTACTTGGTCATGATGGATGATCATTTTTATGTGTTCATGGATTTGGTTTGTGAGGATTTTATTGAATATTTTTGCATTGATATTTATAAGGGAAATTGGTCTGAAGTTCTCTTTCTTTGTTGGATCTTTGTGTGGTTTAGGTATCTATCAGAGTAGTTGTGGCTTCATAGAATGAATTCGGTAGAGTACCTCTGTTTCTATTTTGTAGAATAGTTTGATAAGAGTTGAAATGAGGTCTTCTTTGAAGGTCTTGATAGAACTCTGCACTAAACCCGTCTGGTCCTGGGCATTTTTTTGGTTGGGAGACTATTGATGACTGCTTCTATTTCTTTAAGGGAAATGGGACTGTTTAGATCTTTAATCTGATCCTGATTTAACTATGGTACCTGGTATCTGTCTAGGAAGTTGTCCATTTCATCCAGGTTTTCTAGTTTTGTTGAGTATAGCCTTTTGTAGTAGGATCTGATGATGTTTTAGATTTCCTCAGGTTCTGTTGTTATGACTCCTTTTTCATTTTTGATTTTGTTCATTAGGATACTGTCCCTGTACCCTCTAGTTAGTTTGGCTAATGGTTTATCTATCTTGTTGATTGTCTCAAAGAAACATCTCCTGGTTTGGTTGATTCTTTGAAAAGTTCTTTTTGTTTCCACTTGGTTGATTTCAGCCCTGAGTTTGATTATTTCCGGCAGTCTACTCCTCTTGGATGAATTTGCTTCCTTTAGTTCTAGAGCTTGTAGGTGTGCTGTTAGGCTGCTACTGGAGACACTTACAGTTATGAGTTTTCCTCTTAGGACTACCTTCATTGTGTCCCATAAATTTGGGTATGTTGTGGCTTCATTTCATAATGTGTTGTTCACTTTCCACGTGAATGTTGACTTTCTATTATTTGTGTTGTTATAAGATCAGCCTTAGTCCATGGTGATCAGATAGGATGCATGGGATAATTTCAATATTTTTGTATCTGTTAAGGCCGGTTTTGTGACCAATTATATGGTCAATTTTGGAGGAGGTACCATGTGGGGCTGAGAAGAAGGTAAACCCTTTTGTTTTAGGATAAAATGTTCTGAAGATATCAAGTAAATCCATTTGTTTCATAACTTCTGTTAGTGTCCAGGTGTCTCACTTTCTGTTTCCAGGATCTGTCCATTGTTGAGAGTGGTGTGTTGAAGTCTCCCACTATTATTGTGTGAGGTGCAATGTGTGCTTTGAGCTTTACTAATATTTCTTTAATGAATGTGACTGCCCTTCTATTTGGAGCATAGATATTCAGAATTGAGAGTTCATCTTGGTAGATTTTACCTTTGATGAGTATGAAGTGCCCCTCCTTGTCTTTTTTGATAACTTTGGGTTGGAAGTCAATTTTATTCGATATTAGAATGGGTACTCCAGCTTGTTTATTCAGACCATTTGCTTGGAAAATTGTTTTCCAGCCTTTCACTCTGAGGTAGTGTCTGTCCTTTTCCCTGAGGTGGGTTTCCTGTAAGCAACAAAATGTTGGGTCCTGTTTGTGTAGCCAGTCTATTAGTCTATGTATTTTTATTGGGGAATTGAGTCTCTTGATGTTAAGAGAAAATAAAGAAAAGTAATTGTTGCTTCCTATTATTTTTGTTGTTAAAGTTGGGATTCTGTTCTTGAGGCTTCTTCTTTTAGGTTTATTGAAGGATTACTTTCTTGCTTTTTCTAGGGTGTAGTATCCGTCCTTGTGTTGGTGTTTTCCCTTTATTATCCTTTGAAGGGCTGAATTCGTGAACAGATATTGTGTGAATTTGGTTTTATCGTGGAACACTTTGGTTTCTCCATCTATGGTAATTGAGAGTTTTGCCGGGTATAGTAGCCTGGGCTGGCATTTGTGTTCTCTTAGGGTCTGCATAACATCTGTGCAGGATTTTCTGGCTTTCATAGTCTCTGGTGAAAAATCTGTTGTAATTCTATCAGGCCTGCCTTTATATGTTACTTGACCTTTTTCCCTTACTGCATTTAATATTCTATCTTTATTTAGAGCATTTGTTGTTCTGATTATTATGTCTCTGGAGGAATTTCTTTTCTGGTCCAGTCTATTTGGAGTTCTGTAGGCTTCTTGTATGTTCATGGGCATCTCTTTCTTTAGGTTTGGGAAGTTTTCTTCTATAATTTTTTGAAGATGTTTGCTGGCCCTTTAAGTTGAAAATCTTCATTCTCATCTACTCCTATTATCCGTAGGTTTGGTCTTCTCATTGTGTCCTGGGTTTCCTGGATGTTTTGACTTAGGATCTTTTTGCATTTTGCATTTTCTTTGATTGTTATGCCGATGTTCTCTATGGAATCTTCTGCACCTGAGATTCTCTCTTCCATCTCTTGTATTCTGATGCTGATACTCCCATCTATGGTTCCTGATTTCTTTCCTAGGGTTTCTATCTCTAGCATTGCCTCACTTCGGTTTTCTTTATTGTTCCTACTTCCATTTTTAGGTCTTGGATGGTTTTATTCGATTCCATCACCTATTTGGTTGTGTTTTCCTGTATTTCTTTAAGGACTTCTACCTCTTTAGCAGTGTTTACCTGTATGTCTTTAAGTGAGTTATTAAAGCCCTTCTTGATGTCCTCTACTAGCATCATGAGATATTATTTTAACCCCGAGTCTTGCTTTTCAGGTGTGTTGGGGTATCTAGGGATGCCTGAGTTGGGAGCGCTGGCTTCTGATGATGGTGAATGGTCTTGGTTTCTGTTAGTAAGATTCTTATGTTTGCCTTTTGTCATCTGGTAATCTCTGGAGTTAGTTGTTATAGTTGTCTCTGGTTGGAGCTTGTTCCTCAGGTGATTCTGTTAGCTTCTGGCAGCAGACCTGGGAATATAGCTCTCTCCTGAGTCTCAGTAGTCAGAGTACTCTCTGCAGGTAAGCTCTCCTCTTTCAGGGAAGGTGCACAGATATTTGGCATTTGGAACTCTCTCCTTGCTGAAGATGAAGGCCTGATACAGGGCCTGTCCCAGAAGCTGTGTCCCTTCTGTAGTCTGCACTCTCACCTGTGCAGACTAGTCTCTGAGGGGTCCAGGACACAAGATAGCTCCCCCACCTGCTTTGGCAGACCCCTCCCTGGCAGACACCTCTCCTCTGTTGGAGAAGGTGCCCGGATGTCTGGAGCCCGAAACGGGGTCTGTCCCAAAAGCTGTGTAGCTTCTGTCTGTCCCAGAAGCTGTGTAGCTTCTGTCTGTCCCAGAAGCTGTGTTGCTTCTGTAGTCTGCACTGTCACAAGTGCAGACTAGTCTCTAAGGGATCCGGGACCCAAGATGGCTCCCCTACCTTCTCTGGCAGAGTCCTCCCAGGCAGAGCTTCTCCTCTGGTGGGGAAGGTGCCTGGATGTCTGGAGCCCAAAACAGGGTCTGTCTGCCATCTGCTTTCTTATTGGGTTAAAGTTCATTGATGATATGAGACCCATTCCTTGCAGCATTCATGGTAGTGAAAACCTGTAGTTAAACGGCCGTTGAAAACTCAATTCTATTTTCCTCCTAAGTAGATATAGTATCAAAATAACTTACTGTACACATAGATTAGAGTATCTCTTATCCTTTATCAAAGAAGAATACACCAAGACTCAGAAATCTTTGCATAGAAGGTACCAGAAAATCATAAAAACAGAGGTTGTTAATAACATAAAGGAAACAAAAAATGGTGTTTTCTAGGAACAACAGGGAAAATGGATATATAGACTCACAATGATTGTCCAGAACACATTAAGACCTGTGCAAGTTCTAACCAGACAGAATCCCAGCATAGATGGGCAAGGTGAGCCTGAAATCCTACTACAAGCTGGGGAGTTTTTATCACTTTATAGCTGGTGGAGGAGGTGAAGTCAGCTTTATTTAGTGATGTGATTCCTCTTAGGTTGGCCACAGGCCAGCATAGACCCTGTTCCCATGACTAACAGAGCAGTGTGAAAAGAACAAAGTAGACATCTGAATTTTGGACTAGAAAGGATGGCAAGATGGAGAAGACGGTAGTGTGGGAAGCTGACATAAATATGTTCAAAATACATTGTTTGTAATTGTCAAAGAATTGATAAAATTACTATTAAAATATTTGATAAAATGAATACCCAAACTTGCAAAATAATACTTATGAACATACTTAAAGAGAAGTACATGGCATTTTAAATGATAGAATCATTAGAAGTTAAACTGAAATTTAAGTATGTGTTATCACTAAGATAGAAAACATATCATCACATCACCATACAGACATTGATTCTTGGTGGGTGACTAGATATAGAGACCACAGCTTTAAGAGACATCCTGACAAGAACTTTAAGGGTGGGAAGGACTTCTTGGAAATAACCGCATCCAGCAGGTGTTGATCAGTACATGTGACAAGAAGGAGCACAGTAGCTAGTGCTGGTTCAAACTTTGAGCATCTGACACCAGGTAGTTAATTTTAGGCATATGTAAGTACAGCACAATTTTGAGAGAAAAGTTTCCTGGTGATAATTAACTCAAGCTCGTGTGTAGAACAAAGTTTGAGACATGATTGCTTTAAAACTTCTTTTTTAAGTACATGGAACCTCTTCCATAAATATAGGTTCTATTGACTGAAAAAAATGCTCAAGATAAGGTCCTAGGGAGGGTGACTGAGGTAATCATAAAAATCTGGAGGATCTAGACATGCCCTGGCCATATAGATAGCTCAAAGCTCACCAGGCTATTACCACATCTACTCCCAGCTTTCTTGGTAGAAATAGCTCATACATCTATTTCTTTAAAGAGACAACTCTGCATGTTTAACATTCGTGGAATTCCTAGTGCTCATCTGTGAGCACAAAGACTCTGTGCCCAGAATTCCATTCATAGTTACTAATAGTCTATAACTTGGCACCTGAAGCTACAAGATCTTGTAAAATCTGAAATATTTATCCCTGTGATGTCAATTTAGTCTTTATTATCATTGTGCATGTACCTTCTTACTGGCTTTATTGGCACCTGAGTGGTATACATATATTCTTCAGAAATATTGTCCAGAGGCATACCTATTATACTTTAAATATTGCCCACATGTGAATCTTCCAACCTTTACCATGTCTTTCATTACTTGGAAATGACTTAGTAGCTTTATTTAAATTTCCATTACTGTTACAGCACAAACTTTCTGAGAAAAGTGTGGTCATAATTTTGTTTTTCCCATTACACCTGAAGACAAAAACCTAACCAAACAAACAACAAACAAAAAATTTCTTCTCCAATATTTGCAAAAACATTCACTCCTCTACATTGCCATGCCATAGTTTGAAGTGATCATTGTTTATAAACAAAAACTACTCATCACTGTAGGAGCGGTTCTGATGCAAAGGTTCTGTTTCCCAATTGGTTCTTGATCTGTCAGTAAAGATGCCAAGGGCCAATTGTTGGACTAAAGGAACAAACAGGACTTCTGGTCCCAGCATGAAATCTGGCAGACTTAGGGGAAAAGGAGGGTTTTCACCATGCTTTGGAGGGAGACACGTCTACAAGCCATGTGAGATCTCAGGTAGAGCACCCACAGGCCATTTCTATGGGCAGGAGTTTGGGCATGTTGAACTGGGACTGAAGGTGGCTAAGCAACTGAAACTGGGTGCAGATTTAGGCTGTCCAGCTGAGAGTACTTGGAAGAGCACAATAGTTGAGGTAGATTGAAGGTGCCCAGCAGCTGAGCCAAGAGGGCTAATTGAAATTAAGCAACTGTGTGTGTGTCTGTGTCTTTCATCTATGGATCCAATATCCTCTGGATAGGGGCTGGTAGCATGTCCTATTCCTGGAGCAAAAGCTATATACATCACACCACATTTTTATTAAAACTGAAAAAAAAAAAAACCTTACCCCTACAGTAACATAATAGAACAAAAGTCCTATCTGAGAGTCTCCTATTACAACACAGTTCTTAGTTATTGTAGTCAGCCACAATCTACCCAGAATATCTCTCTATGATATAGCAATATAGTAAGTTTGGTTTTTTATGACTTCTTCATGAGAACAATCCATACTTTGAGTGTGGCAACCTTTTGAACAGCCAGGCTATCACAGACTTAATAAAGACGTGGTAAGACTCCAACTTTGCCTTCTTCACCTTTTTTTTTGGGGGGGGGGGGCGGAGCATGTGACTTAACCTGTGTGTCTCAACTTTACCATCCATGGAAAGAGGAAGTGGTACTTACTGAGACTGACAAGGGATTATGTGAACTAAAATATGAAAAGTGATAAAATAGTGCACAGCTATTCCTATACTTTGTTATCCACATTATCTTATCTCTCAGTTTTTCAAATAGAAACAAGTGTGTATGAAAAGACAATATGAAATAATGTAAGACTAGAATACTATGTTGTTATTTTCCTATAAGAAAAAAAGAATACAAATAAAGTTAATATTTGTCAAAGGGAAATTTTCTAAACTTGTGTTCTATTATGGTGTCTGTGCATTTGTAATATTAATCAATAATTTAAAGATATATAATGAATATTTAATGGAGTACAGCTGTGGTCAATCACTAATAATTCCCAGTTATGTGTAACTCCAATAAATATTTAATACTGTTAGCCAAAGATGATCAAGGTGTGGACAAAAATAGCATTAGCAAGTAGAGGTACAGATTATTTCAAGGTAAAAATTTCCCATCTCTAACAGCAGAATTGGCCATTAGAAGTGAAAAGATAACCAGCTATAGATGATCACTAAACCATCAGAAACATGGCTACACACACTGTTATTATCAGATTATCAAACATTCACTAGTTGGCATCAGCCGTATCCCACCCTCTGTCATTCACAACACATAGTTGTCTTGTCAATCTGAGCATCACAATTGGCTGTCAATCCCTGTGTCCTGAGGCTTTGTCTAGAAAATAAGTATGTGTTTTACAAATAACAAAAAAATTCTAAGTAAATTTTCTCACACATACTTTTATTCATTTTTAGTGTAATATTTTCTTTGTCCTGTTTTTATATTTTTAAAAATTTTATATAGTATACTTTGATTATATTTTTTCCTCCCCAAAACTCTTGTCAGATTTGCCTCATTTCCTAATTACCCAAATTCCTGTTCTCTCTCTCTCTCTCTCTCTCTCTCTCTCTCTCAGAGATGAAATGTATAGTGGTTGTCAACTTGATTTCATCATGTTTGACCATGTAAATAAGTTACATCTTTAGTAACAGAGCCATATCATCAGGTTGTGAAAAGTAACAAACACTGTTGGCAATAGCCTGTGATGTCTAGAATGTCTATGTGCTTCCTCTGTCTAACACTCAACAAGACAACCATTCCTAACACAGAAAGTTTTACTTGGTTACATCATATTCCCCTATTATATGATGACTCCATTTTAATTATCTTTATATAAATAGTTTAGAAAGTTTCTACAGTGGCACTATCAGGCTTCCACATGGCTTTTCATAAGATCTTTAGTAGTATTTGTGCCTTTTCATATGTCTACATTTATCCTACCCTCTGATGTCTATCCTTATTTAATCCTCTTAAATCTAAAACCTCTTTATCTCTTTTTTGTTGATTGAGTTATTTATTTGCCTGACATCCAGATCACAGATTCCCCTCCCTCCTCTCCTCTTAGTTCCTCCCTCTCACCACCCTCATCCACCCCTCCTCCCCTTCTACTCAGGAAAAGGGAGGCCTCCCTTTCTGCATACCAAGCTGTAATAAAATTATACACGTCTTCTTCCTTTGAAGAAAGCTAAGGGAAGAGGATCGCAAGGTAGGCAATGTAGTCAGAGATAGCCCCTGCTCCCATTTTGGGAGTCCCACATGCAAACTCAGCTTCACAACTGTTACATATGTTCAGAGGCACTATAGCCATCCCTTGCATGTTCTCTGATTGACAGTTCAGTTTCTAGGAGTCTCCATGATCCCATGTTAGTTAATTCTGGAGGTTTGGAGATTTTCTTACCATGTCCTTCACCCTTTTGGCTCATAAAATCCTTCTCCCCATCTTTAACAGGATTCCCCCATGCTCCAGTTAATAGATGACTGTGTGTCTCTACATCAGTTTCCATCAGTTGCTGGGCAAAGCTTCTCTGATGACATTTATGCTATGCTCCAGTCTGCAAGTGTAGTGTCAGGGGTGAGACCACTCTCATGGCATGAGCCTCACCTGGGCCAGTCATTAGTTGGCCCTCACCTCATTCTGCTCTAACTTTTACCACTGTACATATTTTAGCCAGAACAAATTGGAGATTGAAGTTTTTATGGCTGGGTTGGTGTCCTAATCCTTCCATTGGAAGTGTTGCCTGGTTACATGAGATGGCTAGTTCAGACTCCAATCCCCCATTGCTAGGAATCTTAGCTAGGGTCACCCTCAGAGATTCCTAGAAGTTTCCACTGTCTGAGGTTTCTAGCTCTTCCCAAGGATGTGCCCCACCCTGAATCCAGTTGTCTCACCAAGTATTCTTTCCCGCTATCGTCCCCCCAACCTCATCCCTCTTGTTCCTATTCCCATACCCTCCCTCCTGTCCTTCCATTCACCCCCATGTCTAATCTACTTCCCCTTCTCAGTGAGATTCAAGTGTCCCCCACACACACCCTTTGGACATTTCTTATTACTTAGTTTGTTTGGGTCTGTGATTTGCAGTATGGTTATTCTGTACTTTACAACTAATATCCACTTATGAGTGAGTACATACGATGTTTGCCATTCTGGGTCTGGGTTACCTTACTCAGCATGATTTTTATAATACTTGATTTCCCTGTAATTGGACAATACTTCTACATCATTCCTTACTAGTGACCTAACTAAAAGGTCTTACCTTAACTTACCTTACCTTAAATTAAGCTACAATTGTCTTCATTGCAACCTCATTTATGTAATCCAACTTTTAATCTGGTGTTATTTGTGACAACAAGTTATCACAGTAAAAATAGTACCAAGTCCTACCAGCAACATATCATCTTTTAGAAGATAAGAAATTTCTCTTCCCCAACTATGGAAAAACAACTCTGTTTCACAGATAAGAATAAGTTACACGTTTATCCTGATCAATTGTTCTCCAAGAGGGACATGCTGTTGCTCAATTATTCCACAAGAGGGACATGCTATAGCTGATTGGTTGTTACTGCTCCATAGCAATGTTAAAGATATAGTATATGGAAATTAGGCACACAAACAATGATAATCATTAAAATTATGTATTTATCATGTTAATGTGAATAATGTCATTTTGCTTGAGTCTATACTTTAAAGGAAGCATTATAAACCTGTTGTGATTTTAGATTTAAGTGAATCATGTAGATTTAATAGTAGTAACCCCCCCAATAGGTGTTTGAGATTTTCATCACTGATTATCAGGAACAACATTCTGCATTGTTTTAGGGTTCACCATTCTATGGAGTACGCGTTGAGATCATATTTCTTTTACAAGAATCATAGCCTTGTGTTTCAGTTTAAGTATATTCAGTAGCCTAAGCATATGAACATTTTTTTCACAAATGTCATTATGAGTACAGCTAAGTTACCTAACTCGTTTGACTGGTCAACTTCAGTAGAAAATTTCAAAGTAAGTTCTATATGAACTCATACCTTTTCAAGAATTATAAACTGTTGATGAGAAGGTCATTTATTTAAAGTATTTAAGTCATTATTTTAACATGATATTTATTTGTCCTATTTAATTTTATTCTATTAGAAGAACATATACAGTTTCTTTCTAGTACTTTCCCAAAAATAGTTCTTGCACTGCTGATTTTCTACATCTCTGTGATTTTTTTTTTAAGTTACACATAAGAAATTCTTCATTTTGGCTTCAATTATGTAGCTTTTATGTATTGACTATTTCAATGAATAAAGGAATTCTACATTATCAGTTATCTTACTTTCCAGGCCATTGACATATCCCCATTTACATGTTGCCCTCAGGTAAACTTTGACAGTAGTTAATTGGAACAAAATCTTAAATCATGGCTTACTAAAACATCATCATTCTCAGATATCAGAAACTACACCTATAAATTCTCACCATCATGCTTAAATATGAGGCAAATAAGGACAAAACAATAAATATACTAAAATGAACAAGAGAAAACCCACAGGGCCTCAAATTTGCCCAAGAACTACAGGAAACGGAGGAGTGCTGAGAACAAGAGAAATATTCTTCCCTGAAGAACAACACACCAACTGATTATCATGTACCAAATAGTCAGACCTCATATATACAAATAACTTTATGCAGATAGAGAAAGTTGTATTTGTGTATTTAGTAACACATTTGTATGTGTTTATGTATGTATCTATGCATGTATGCATGAATGTATGAGTCAATTAATGAAAAAGAATCCATAAACATCAAAGAGAACAAGGAGCAAGCAAGATATCAGACCTCATACATACAAGTAAAATTATGCATATAGAAAATGTTGTATTTATGTATTTAGTAATGTACTTGCATGTGTTTATGTATGTATGTATGTATGAGTCAACTAATGAAAGAGTCCATAAACATCTAAGAGCAAAAAGCAAGCAAAGATATATGGGATGCTTTGTAGGACATAAAGGAAAGGGAAATTGTCTAATTATATAGTAATCTCAAAAAAATAAAAGACTATTTTAAAACCAGGAACCAGACAAAAATATTTGTGCAGCCAATATTGTTGGTCAAAGGAATATGGCTGAGAACATGTTTACATTGCCTCTGTTGCATATGTTATATTCATAATGAGTGGAGTATCATTTATAGCTTGAATTTGTTTTTCTTTGATGATAAATGAGATATTCTATAAAGCCATATATGTAGAATTATAGGTTGTTATTGCTTTATAGCATTCAAGCTTACACATACTTCAAGAACATTTCACTTAGAGAATTAACTTTTTAAAGTCTTTATCAAATATAACAGTTTTATGGCAGCAATTCACTTGTCTCACTCATATATCTTTGGTTTTCATTACTAGTTTAACAAAATGGTAAAACAACTCTTTCAACAACTGTTGTAGTTGGCAGACTTGTGATGTCTTCAATAATCCCTATATTTTGGAAATCATTCCCTTGAATAAGACCATGGTCTTGAATGTGGGCTACCACGTGCCTAGCATCTAATTAATTGATTATTATAAAGGATGGGATGTCACTTTTCCGTTAATAAGTATACGAGTATGACTTTTTCTTTATACCTGACATCATTGCCTAGAAACAGCCGATTATCTTTTTGTCTGTTTATATGAAAGCTTACAGGCTTTTATGAAGCAAGCTGCCATATTTAAGAGACCAATTTGGTAGTGAGCAAATGAAAGTCTCAAAATCAGATAAAGAGGAAGAAGGCCTTTATTACCATGGCACTCAATAAAGTAAATTACCCACAACCATGTAAGCTTAGGATCATAGTTTCTTTGTGGACCCTTTACAAGAGGTTTAACTACACCTAAATACTCAACTGCAGTCTGTGTAGAGACACAGAAGAGGAGCAGAAGGATAAGGTAAGCTCAGACACTTAATGCTCTAAAGTAGTGAAAACAACAAAAGTGTTCTGCTCTGAATCTCTAAATTTATAATGTTGTGGCAATGAAAATGTACATTCATTAGATCAATTGTCAGTTATTAAATCACATTATTTGATAATTGCTGTGACTTGCTTGTATTACTTGTGTATATTTGTCATTAATATTTTATCAGAATAGTTTGAACAATCCAATCTTTAAATATCCCTAAAGTTGTCTTGTATTCTGAGAGTCATTTTTGCCATGAATAATATTTTCATTTGAAAAATATTTTACTGTATTACAACTTTTCAATGTAAATGCTTTTAGGATCATAATTCTCTAAAAATATTTTGTACACACAAGTTTCCTAACACATTTTTAGTTTTCTTTTACTAGCTTTATGGAATAATGCCTTACAATTGTCTTAATTAATTCTTACTTATTATCTGTTAATATGGTAGAAATAAAAATATAGTTTCATCATTTTACATTTAGATATCTAGTTCTCACATCAACATTTGTGAGAGATTATTCTCTTTTCAATGTATTTCCTTGGTATTATTGTAGAAAAATCAGTTGTCTATCAGTATAAGTGGCCAACGGGTATACAGTAAATCTTTATCATCATTAATAATCATATAAGTATATATAAAAACATAGTGATACATCACCTGTATGTAATAAAACTGGTTATTGTCAGAAGGGCAGAAAAATTCTGGGCATTACAGCACATATTCACAATGCTAGTTCTCAGGAAGCAAAATTAAATAAATCATTAGTCCAAGATCATTCTGGGTTCAGAGAGAGACTCTGCATCAAACAATAAAGGAATAAGCTAGCAATGTACAATACATTCCTAGGATGTAAAATAAAAATTCATATGTAATAATTCAAATTAGTAAGTTATTTTGGAAAACAACATCGAACTTAAAATAAAAACAAAACTACCCCGTGATCCAGAATTCCACCATTAAGTGTACACCAAAACAAAAAAGGCCTGGGTATGCTGAAGGGATGGGAGCATTTGTGCACTTGTTTTCAAGAAATGCAAACCACTCAAGTATTCATCAGTAGATGATTATATAAAACACACAATGGAATACTTTTAGGTGATAAATGAATAAACTCTTACTTTCAGGAACATGGATAACCACAGGGGAATTTTATCATGAGAATTTTAAAAGCACTGGAAAACAAACATAATAGCATGTCTTCTCATTTATGTGTAGGAATTAAAAATAATTATCTCAGAGAGTACGAATTTTGTGCCAAAGGCTTGGAAAGAATTCCGAGGCATGGAAGGAAGTTCATTAACCATTACATATTTGTAGTTAATGTTGGAAAATAAATTCTAATGCTCTAAGGAATAATAAGAATATTATAGCTAAGGAAAGTTACTGCATATTGAAAATAGGTATAAAATATTTTTAAATAAATATTTAAAATATTTTAAGACAAAGAACTAGTTTCAGAGGTGATAGATCTGCAATATACACTGAATTATGTCATTAGACACAAAAATATGTACTGAAATAACATTGTGTACCTCATGAATGTGTACAGTTGCATTGCATCAGTTAAAAACTCTAATATTCTTGATTATAAAAAAAATGTTTTAGAAGAGTAACTCTTTACAAGAAAACAAACAAAGAAAAAGAGAAAAACTAACTCCAAGAAGTTCAAGTATTAAGAATAGAGTAACTAGAGATACTAGGAAATAACTCGCTAATATGTTCTACTCAAAATCTTGGACGAGCATTTCTGTAAGGAAAGTGATTGATCTGTATTCTGATTAATTGTTGAGAAATGGACAAAAAAATTTGTAAAATACGTAGAATAGGATCATTTCTGTAATGTCTAATATTTGACATAATCTGAGAAGAGATAAGCTCTATGGCATAGAAAAAGAATGTCAGGAGAAGTATTGGCAAGAATGCAAACTATTACAGTCATTAAGGAAATTCCTCCCAAACTAAGAAATGCTTGCTCTCATATGTCCTTGTTGGAAGAAAATAAAATTAAGTGAATATGAATTTCTTCTTTAAGTAAATTTATATCTTGTCACTGATGCGTTAATCTCCATTCCTGTGACAGTGCTTAACACATTCTGGGTACTCAAAAAAGCATTTCCTGAGTAAGTATCAATTAGCGAAATGAAGAAAAATAAAACAGCCTAATCAAAGAGAGTGAGGGCTGTTGGTACTTTAAATGAGGTCAGTGGAAACTTCTTGGAGAAGCTGATGTGTCCAATGGAACATGGCATGTAGCCAGTCTTTTGAAGAATAAAGAAAGAAAAGAGTATTGAAGCAAAGAATCAACAAGGACACAGGGCTTTGAGGACTGTGGGTGCAGCCTTTGGCTTGTTCATAGTTCATTTATAATGAAAGCAAATTGGCTGTTCAATCACCGGATCAATGCTACTCAAAGCTGTGATACTTCCTGAGGAGTCTTTCAGGGTAAGCGAAAATTGCCTTTATAATGTCCAAGTACCTCTTCTTTGTGACGATAATAGAATATATGGTTAATGCCCATTATGGACTCAAATATTCTCTAATGAACAAAGTCATTAGCATTATGATTTTGTAAACTGAACATTCATTAAAGATGCACTTTAATGCAAGTGCAATTTTATTGTGGTTAATTCACTTTCTTCCCATTGTAGTAAAGTATCCTCATTTATCATATATATATATATATATATATATATATATATATATATATATATATATATATATATCATATATCCTCATTATCATATATATATGTATATGTATATATATATCACATATCCTCATTATCATATATATATGTATATGTATATGTATATGTATATGTATATGTATATGTATATGTATATGTATATGTATAATTTTTGAAGTAGGAGTCAAAGAAGAAGTGTAAACTGGCCAAGTTTAGCTTTGGATCTTTTATTATGTAAGAAACTGTAAGCCACAGAATGGTTGCTATAAAAATACTTGCATCTTTAGCATGTTTTCTGTAAGCTGCACCAAACTCTCCAAATAAGTCATCTAATATCCACTATGTTCACTATGCATCTATGCAATTAAATGTGTGATACATTATGTACAAGTCACATATACTTTAACTCTTAACCGGCTTTTATTTTATTTATTATTCTATTGCAGGGAGTTGGAGCTTATGTTTCAGATGTGATTATTTAAAGCTGTGCTACATAGTATATTGAAATAAAACAGAGAAATCTGAATAACACTATAAAAGGCAACAAATTCCTAGAGCTCTGGCATAAGTGTCACCAAAATGGTGATTATCTGTATTAGTATGTGATACTAATTATTTCAATTAGTGAAAATAGATAATGAAGTTCTGTGGGGCATTGGGCTATGCACAAACAGTCTGGTCTCCAGTTGAGCTGAGGTTTGAACTCCAGAGTGGTGATAATTCAACTACATGGCACAGTAGGCATTCCCTCATGCTCCTGGAACTGTGGCTCCTGTAGAAGTTACCACCCCCACAGCCCCCACAGGAGAAGTGTAGCTAGTAGTCAGGTAGGCAATGTCCCAAGCTTCTGATCTTCAGTCTAGACTCCTCCCCAGGCACCTAGCAATAGAAAAGATAGCAGCGTACTTTAAGAGGGGTTGTTTGGCCCCTCCTCGCTCTCTCACTCCTCTTGCTCTCACTCTCTTACTCCCCTTATACTCTTCTTTCTCTCCTCTCCTCTCCTCTCCTCTCCTCTCCTCTCCTCTCCTCTCCTCTCCTCTCCTCTCCTCTTCCCTCCGCTCCCCTCCCCTCCCCTTCTCCCTCTCCCTCTCTCCCTCTCCCTCTCTCTGTCTCCCTCTTACACTCTAGCTTTTCTGTATCCTCTCTCTTTCCCCTTTCTCTCCTCTTGGCTATGGCCAGTTTCTCTCTCTCTCTCTCTCTCTCTCTCTCTCTCTCTCTCTCTCTCTCTCTCTCTCTCTCCACTTTCTCTCTTTCCCCCTGCCTTTCTATAATAAAGCTCTAAAAGCATAGACTGTCTGTTCATCTGCACTTACTCTTGCCTGCATGGGAACATCTCTCCCTCCGTCCTCTCTCCCATAACCCTGGGGCTACAGGGTGTCACCCCAGGGCCTTTTGGTCTCAGGGGCTTCCCTTTGTCCACCCCCTCCGAGTGGGGTCAGTGGCTTAGATGCCCACCTAGGGCTGAGTGGAAAGCGTCTGGTAGCCCTCCCATGTCTGCCGGGCGTGGACTATCCTCCCTCCCCCCTCCTTCTTCAGCCCCCCTCTAGTTCCCACAAAGTTCCATTAACCTTTTACAAAAAAATAAGCAACATTTTTTTTGATTTATTTATTTATTACATGTAAGTACACTGTAGCTGTCTTCAGACACACCAGAAGAGGGCATCCGATCTTGTTACAGATGGTTGTGAGCCACCATGTGGTTGCTGGGATTTGAACTCTGGACCTTCGGAAGAGCAGTCGGGTGCTCTTACCCACTGAGCCATCTCACCAGCCCCAGCAACATTTTTACAAAGGAAAATCAAAGGAATGGAAAGCTAGAAAATGACCTGTGAAATCCTCAACTCTGCATACATTTCTGGCTCTCAAAGAGAGGGCCCAGACTTTTTTGAGATTATAATATAATTACAACTATTTCAGCCCTCCAAACACTTCCATATATCCTTCCCTACTCTCCTTGAATTCATGGTCTTTTATAAACCAACTGTTAGTGCATACATATATGTATGTACATGCACATTACTAAATATAACTAGTTTAACCTGTATAATGCATCTATTTTTCAGGGCTGGCTATTGGCACTTGACAACAAATTGGAGTATTCTTCCCTGGAGGCACCCACCCCTTCAATTGCCAGCTTTCCTCATTTACCAGTGAGTTTTTGTATAGGTGAGGCCACCTCGTGGGCTTTTCCCCATCCACTTTGGCACATTTATTTTAACTTAATGGGATGTACTGTTTGTGCTCTGAAGGTTTTTCTACCATTTTCATTTCATAATATTTATCTCCGCATATTACCGAAATAAGAGCAAGTTATGCCTGCTCATTGTCTTAAATGCCTACTATCAGTGTTGTTTGGATATTAAATTAATATGAGGTTCACTTTCCCTTCAAAGGCTAAAGAAAGTTCAAGGATGCAGGGCTTTTATTTTCTTCTCTCAGGTAGGTTACAAGTTAGCAAAGCATTGATGCACTAACCAATTGTAAGGATGGCACAGCTGACCTTTTAAGTCAGCATTACTGTAGTGTTTCCCAATAGCAATGAGTATTTTTTCTCTATTTTACTCATTTTATTAGACATTGATTTAATAGATTATATCATAGGCCTTCAAATCCACTGAAATCAATTGATCCTCTCAATAGAAAGCAAACAATCTCTATCCCCAAATCACATTAAAACCATGATTTAAAGACACATGTTGTTAATTAATTAAAGTTATAGCATTCGTTTATTTGATGTACTAAGTGCAGTTTCTCACTACAATGGCTCAATATGCTACTAACTGAAGCTCTATGTCAGTACACAATATGCTATTTCTTTCCCAATTGGGAATAATGGGAATATGAAATCACAAATAAAAATGATGGGATATAATGCTCATGACAGGTTGACTAGTATTTTCCCTTTGATTCACATCCCAAGTTCCAACATAATCTAATACAATCCATGTCATTCTACAGAAGAAAGTATTTTACCTTAAGGCAGAGAACTGAGAGAAAGACACTTGCAGTGGGCAGATGCATACAAAGATGACTAAAATTGGATATAATAAGCACCTCAATTCCGTCAACTTATTCACTACCCAGGAATAGTAAATCCATGAGATGCAGTAGGAAAAGAAGCTGCCAGATCCTGGGAACGTTTCCTTATACAAAACCAACAAGCAAACAGACAAAAATAGCTACCTTTTTAGATTCTGTTGAAATGGTCAGTTGGGGAAAGTTTGTTCTTACCTACAACATTGTTTGTCAATTTCTGATTACTATAACACGGTATTAAAACCAGATAATTCATAACAATTATGAGATGATTTGGCTGAATATTGTGAAGACTAGGGTCTCCAAGATGATGTCACCTCCAGCTATTTGGCACTAAGAGAAGAAACTTCTTCCAGTATTGTTAGAAGGCAGGGTGTGTCTCTTGGGCAGGGAACAAACCATGACTACTTTTCCTTTTTACAGACCCACTAGATTCATGATAAGGATCATATCCCCAACTTCCTCTAGTCCTAACTGCCTTCCAAATATCACACTTCAAGCACCATTTTGAAAAATTTGGGCATACAATTTGTAATATATTAACATTTAAGAGACACTTCCAGATCACAACAAATGCTAGTGTCTTCTCTCTGTGGTTTCTGAATTTAAATTATTAGTTGATTTATATTTCTTCAGATTATTTTGATTTTTTTTTCTGAGACAGGGTTTCTCTGTGTAGCCCTGGCTGTCCTGGAACTCACTTTGTAGACCAGGCTGGCCTCGAACTCAGAAATCCACCTGCCTCTGCCTCCCAAGTGCTGGGATTAAAGGCGTGCGCCACCATGCCTGACTCAGATTATTATGAAGCTTTTTAATTTTTAATTTATTTTTTACACTCCATATTCCATTCCCTGCCTCCTCATCCACCCTCTGACTGCTCCACATCCCACCCCTCCTCACCACCCCTCCCTGTCTTCACATGGATGCCCCTACTCCCCCACCCCACCTGACCTCTAGACTCCCTGGGGCCTCCAGTCTCTTGCAGTTTGGTGCATCATCTCTGAATGAACACAGACCCGAAAATCCTCTACTGTATTTGTGTTAGGGGCCTCATATCAGCTGGTGTATGCTGTCTCTTTGGTGGTCCAGTGTTTGAGAGATCTCAGGGGTCCAGATTAATTGAGACTTCTGGTATTCCTTCAGAATCACCCTTCTCCTCAGGTTCTTTCAGCCTTCCCTAATTCAACAACAGGGGTCAGTTGCTTCTGTCCATTGGTTGGGTGCAAATATCTGCATCTGACTCTTTCAGCTGCTTTTTGGGTCTTTCAGAGGGCAGTCATGATAGGCCCCTTTTTGTGAGCACTTCATAGTCTCAGTGATAGTGTCAAGCCTTGGGTCCTCCCCAGAAGCTGGAAACAACCTAGGTGTCCCATTACAGAAGAATGAATACAGAAAATGTGGTTCATTTATATAATGGAATACTACTCAGCTATGAAGAATGAGGACATCCTGAGTTTTGCAGGCAAATGGATAAAACCAGAAAATATCATCCTGAGAGAAGTAACTCGGACACAAAAGGATATGCATGGTATGTACTCACTAATAAGTGGATATTAGCCAAAACAAACAAACAAACAAACAAAACATACAGAATACCCAAGATACAGTCCACAGAACTCAAAAAGCTCAACAAGCTGAAGTGCCCAAGTGAGGATGCCTTGTCCCACTATAAGAGAGAAGAAAGAAATCAGAAGTGAGGAGAGAGGGAGAGACCAGGGAGGGAACGTGGACCTGGTTGGGGGGGGGGGGAGTGGTGGGAGAGGGGAACCTCATCTGGTATTGGGTGAGGGAAAAACACTGAAGCCCTGAGGGCCAGCGAGAAGAATGTAAACAGGCAACCTCAGGAAATAGGAGGTTGGGGGACCCCTCACCCAAGAATGCACCAGAGACTTGGGAGGTCAGAGACTCTCAGGACACAAAGAGAAGGACCTTAGATGAAACACCCAACAGTAGGGAGAGGGAAATTATAGAGCCCACCTCCAGCAAGAAGACAAGACATCAAGTGAGGAATGGGGTTGCCATCCCACAGTCACGTCTCTGATCCATAATTGTTCCTGTGTGAAAGAATTACAGGAATGGAAATGGAGGGGAGCCTGAGGAAAAGAAGGTCCAGCAACAGACCCAAAGTGGGATCCATTTCTTTAGTTTTTAATGTTTATTTTAATATCTTTGTATCTGTGTGTATCTGTGTGTGTGTGCACGTGCATGTGTGTATGCATGTGCATGTGTCTGTATACATTTATGCAGTCAGTGGCAGAATTATAGATGGAAACTAAACATCTTGATAAAAGACTAAGTAAGAACTACTGATTACAAATCCATATGATCAATATAAAAGTGGGCTAAGGCTGGGTGGTGGTGGTTCACACCTTTAATCCCAGCACTTGGGATGCAGAAGCAGGTAGATTTCTGAGTTCGAGGCCAGCCTGATCTACAAAGTGAGTTCCAGGACAGCCAGGGCTACACAGAGAAACACTGTCTCAGAAAAACCAAAAAAAAAAAAAAAAAAAAAAAAAGTGGCCTAAGCTTGGTTGGCTCCAATGAGCCTCATGCAGATGCCCATCTCCTCTACCCCAGAACTAGGGGTAGTATTATCAACTTTACTGAGACAGAGTTTAACTGTATAACATTGACTAGCCTGCAGATCGCTTTGTAGACTAAGAACTCACTGAAATCCTCCCGCATCTGCCTTCCTTGTACAGGAACTAAAGGTATACACTATAGCATCAACATCAGGCTTTCTCTATTAAATGTCAGTTGTCATACATATGTGTATCAGAGACAGAGACAGAGAGACAGAGACAGAGAGACAAAGACAGAGAGAGATAGAGGGAGAGACAGAGAGAGACAGAGACAAGGAGAGTTAAAGGATGATTTATTGATTTATTCAGAAATGATTTTCTTGCTCCATACTTTTTGAGATACAGAAGAATAACAAGAGCTTTCATAAGATTATTACTCTAACTTGACATATGAACATATGTTCTTCCAGAGAGACCTAAATTAACCCCACTTATTCAAGAGGATTAAGAAAATCAAAGTGATACATGGCTAATTACTCTTTTGCAAACAATGGTTTATTTTTTCTAAAATAAGTATAGTTTGTATGATTCAAATTTCCTTGTCAAAACTTCACAGTTGTAAAATTTTCTGATTTATTATTTTGGAAATGTCTTTCCTATAAACTAGGAATAAACATTATTTTTTATTTCCAACCCAATCAAAAATCTCTTAAATGAAAAGTAAAACTTTTGTGATAAAATCTGGCCATTTAATCTTTTCTAGTGTTAGTTTTAAAAACACTATCACCCAATGGATTATAATAAATACTTATAAAAGATCTAAATGCATAGTTTTAAACTAAAGTTTGAATTTCTAATATTAGCCTTACAGGCAGACATTTTTCTCTATTGTTTTACCATAATATCTGGAGAAATTAAATTATAATTTTAATACCAACTAGTAAATGCATACTTTCTCTGGAATCAGTATCTTTTCTCATCCTGATTAGGAAATTAGAAAGTCATGAAAAAAAACTCTTTAATTTGTCTATAGAAGACTAAAAAGAGGATAGACTTCACTCCTTGTTACCTGGAATCAAATGCTCTTCCTATCAGAATCACAGTTTTATATAGTTCATGTGATATTCCTAGACACAATATCCTCATACAGATTTAAGAAATCTCCCCAGTATTTCATCATGCCCAATGTTTCTGAATAAGATGAATACAGTAATAGGAACTTCTCAGGCTTTCACTGTAAGGAGATATACTGGACTTAAAGTGAGGTATGTGAGGCTCTTAATGTTAAACAAAACCACTCAATGTCTAAGCCTTCTCTTAGTGGTTCTAATAGAGATAACAAAAGCAAGAAAAAAAGCCCTCATACCTATACTTACATTATGTGCCAATCACATGAAGTCAATTATATGTTCCCTCTAAAACTCATTGAAGAGGTTTGAGATAACCAACCACCTTGCTACACAGGATTGGATATTTCGATAGCTCAAGTATTCAAATATGTACGAGTGTTCAAACATTTCTTTATAGTGATAGCTCTTAGAACTTTAACTGTAGTGATTGTATTTGGCGTTCTGTAACACTCATTGATGCAAGCAAAAAGAGACTTAGAAAGTCTTCATATCCAGCTGGTTTTTTGTTTGTTTGTTTTGGGTTTTGTTGTTGTTGTTGTTGTTTTGCTTTTTAAGAACAGCTCTACATTGAATATTGTATTATAGGTATTACAATAGTTGTAAAGATTCAGAGGTCTGTTAAGATGATTCTGTGAATAAGAGCACATCCTATGCAAAGATGAGCACCAAAGTTTGTGTCCTGAGAACCTACATAAAAATCCAGGCATAGTCACATACCTGCAATATCAATGCTGGACAGGACAGGAACAGGGTTGCAGCAGGTGAGACAGATTAATCTAAAACAGCAAAGTCCAGATTCAGTGATAGGCCCTTTCTCCAAATAATAAATCAGAAAGTAATAGAGACATGGAGACGAAAGTAGGTATAGCTCCTAAGAGGGAAAGCCAGAGAGCAGGGGGATAGAGAACTGTGGATTTCTCAAAGGACCTCATCTGATTATACATCTTAATACTGGTCAGCTCACGTTGGTAATCAAATTAGATGAATCAGATACACAGTATATGACTACATAAAAACATTATGTAATAATGTTTAAACATAATATAGAGAGGCAGGAGAGAGAAATGAGCCAGGAATAGTCCTCATTCACTAGCCAGATCAAATTATTGACATGGAGGAAAATAAACCCAAGTGTCTTATCTTAGTGGTAGTGATAGTTAAGTCTATAACACTCACTAACGTATGCTGCTGCTTCTTCTTTAAAATCTCTGAAATATAAGATATGAAGGAACCAAACTATTTTGAAATAGCATTATGTTATCCTAGAAGAAACACAAAAGTCAGAATGGCACTGAAGACTGTGGAAAGGACAACAACCATACCCAAATAGCAAACTGGGAAAATGTACACTGTAGATCCTGCAATAAAAATTATGAGACTTGCAAATAAACAAGAAACTACACTCCATAATGAGTAGAAAAATCAATCAATTGACACTAAGCCAGGATGGGGAAAAAAAAGGCAGACAATTTGAAACTCAATAACTTTTCCTGCATAAGTCATAGAGCTGAGGTCAGAGGACAAACCACCACCCTCAAAACTGGAAAGAGAGCTTCATCAACCACATACTATCACAAAATCTATTGGAAAAAAACACCTATAGAATATAAATACCAAGGTAACTATGCTGTCAGATCAAACTTTGAGTATAAGGATATAACATAATTAGGTACTGTTTTTAGTTTATGTGCATACATAGTCATAATGCTATTTCTCATTAACTTTTAATAATTTAATGTAATGTAATGTAATCACAATATATTGGGTTCTTCATAATCTGAAGTCTGTTAAATATGCATGGCTTGACTTTAATAAATATCTGTATATTTTTGGAATTCTGTCAATGATTCTGGGTATTACTTAAATAAGAATACACACTATTTTTTAAAAATAACTCCAGTAGGTCTTATTCCTCAAATATGATTTTAAAAAACTGTACTTTTATGTTTAATGGAAAGATAATATAGATAAACAATAAATAACCAGTCTGACAATTAACATAACATTTGAGCTGTTTCTAAGAACTCAAATATATGTCTTCTGAGATAAATGAAGCGTGAATAAATTTTTGTTGGATATATTCTTTATTTACATTTCAAATGTTATCCTCTTTCCTAGTTTTCCTCCCTCCTGGAAACACCCTATCACTTCCTCCCTCCCCCTGCTTCTATGAGGGTGTTCCTCTACCCACCCACTAACTCCCACTTCCCCATGCTCGATTCCCCTATACTAGGGCTTCTATCATAGGACCAAGGATCTCTCCTTCCATTGATGCATAACAAGGCCATCCTCTGCTACATATGCAGCTGGAGCCATGTGTACTGCTTTGTTGATGGCTTAGTCCCTGGGAGTTCTGGGGGTCTGGTTGGTTGATATTGTTGTTCTTCCTATGGGGTTGCAAACCCATTCAGCTCTTTCAGTCCCTTCTCTAACTACTCTATTAGTGACCCAGTGCTCAGTCCAATGGTTGGAGTTTTGGGGCTAGTATCCACTTATCAGTGAGTACAGACCATGTGTTTTCTTTTGCAATGGAGTTACCACACTCAGTATGATATTTTCTACTTCTACCCATTTGCCTAAGAATTTCATGAATTCCCTGTTTTTTAATAGTTGAGTAGTACTCCATTGTGTAAATGTACATTTTCTGTATCCACTCCTCTGTTGAAGACATCTAGGTTCTTTCCAGCTCCTGGCTATTATAAATAAGGCTGCTATGAACATAGTGGAACACGTGTCCTTATTACATGTTGGAGCATCTTCTGGGTATATGCCCAGGAGTGGTATAGCTGGGTCCTCAGGTAATACTATGTCCTATTTCCTGAGGAACCGCCAAACTGATTTCCAGAGTGGTTGTACCAGCTTTCATTCCCACCAGCAATGGAGGAGTGTACCTCTTTCTCCATATCTTGGTCAGTGTCTGCTGTCACCTGAGTTTTTTTATCTTAGCTATTCTGACTGGTGTGAGGTGGATCTCAGGGTCATTTTGATTTGCATTTCCCTGATGACTAAGGATGTTGAACGTTTCTTTAAGTGCTTCTTAGCAATTCAGTATTCCTCAATTGAAAATTACTTGTTTATCTCTGTACCCCATTTTATAATTTGCTTCTCTGGAGTCTAACTTTTTGAGTTATGGTATATATTGCATATTAGTCCTCTATTGGATATAGGATTGGTAAAACTCTTTTCCCAATAAGTTGGTTGCCCTTTTGTCTTAATGACAATGTCCTATAGCTTTGCAATTATATGAGATCCCATATGTTGATTCTTGATCTTCCAGCACAAGGAATTTTGCTTAGGAATTTTTCCCATGTGCCCATAAGTTCGAGGCTCTTTCCCACTTTCTCCTCTATATGTTTCAGAGTATCTGGTTTTATGTGGAGGTCCTTGATCCACTTTGACTTGACTTTTGAACATGTAGATAAGAATGGTCAATTTGCATTCTTCTACATGCTGACCACTAGTTGAACCAGGAACCCTTGTTAAAAATGCTGTCTTTTTTCCACTGGGTGGTTTTAGCTCCTTTGTCAAAGATTAAGTGATCATAGGTGTGTGGGTTCATTACTGGTTCTTCAGTTCTATTCCATTGGTCTTTCTGCCTGTCTCTGTACAATACCATGCAGATTTTATCACTATTGCTCTGTAATACAGCTTGAGGTCAGGGAGGGTGATTTTCCCAGAAGTTCTTTTATTGTTGATAATAGTTTTTGCTTTCCTCCTTTTTGTTATTCCAAATGAATTCACAAATTGCTCTTTCAGACTCTATGAAGAATTGGGTTAGAATTTTGATGGGGGTTGCATTGAATCTGTTGATTGCTTTCAGCAAATAACCATTTTTACTATGTTAATCCTGCCAATCCATCTTCCATCTTCTGAGATATTCTTTGATTTCTTTTTTCAGAGTCTTGAAGTTCTTGTCATATAGATCTTTCATTTTTTTGATTAGAGTCACACCAAAGTATGTAATATTGTTTGTGGCTATTGTAAAGGGTGTCATTTCCCTAATTTCTTTCTCAGCCTGTTTATCCTTTGAGTAGAGGAAGGCTACTGAATTGTTTGAGTTAATTTTCTATCCAGCCACTTTGCTAATGTTGTTTATCAGGTTTAGGGGTTCTCTGGTGAAATTTGGGGCTCACTTAAGTATACGATCATATCACCTGAAAATAGTGATATTTTGACTTCTTCCATTCCAATTTGCATCCTTTTGAACCCCTCTTGTTGTCTAATTACCCTAGCTAGAAATTCAAGTACTATTTTGAATAGATAGAGAAAGAATGGGCAGCCTTGTCTAGACCCTGATTTTAGTGTGATTGCTTCAAGTTTCTCTCCATTCAGTTTGATATTGGCTACTGGTTTGCTGTATATTGTTCTTACATGTTTAGGCATCGGCTTTGAATTCCTAATCTTTCCAAGACTTTAACATGAAGGTGCTGAATTTTGTCAAATGCTTTTTCAGAATCTAATGAAATGACCATGGGTTTTTTTTTTCATTGAATTTGGTTATTCAGTGGATTATGTTGATGGATTTCCATATATTGTGCCATCCCTGCATCCCTGGGATGAAGTCAACTTGATTGTGATGAATGGTGAATGATTTTGATGTGTTTTGGATTCGGTTGGCAAGAATTTTATTGAGTATTTTTGCATCAATGTTCATGAGGGAGATTGGTTTGAAGTTCTCTTTCTTCATTTGGCCTTTGTATGGTTTAGGTAGAAGTGTAATTGGGGCTTCGTAGAATGAATTGGGTAGGGTGCCTTCTGTTTCTATTGAAAGACCCCCGAAGGGAGACCCTCACTCAAGCCTCAGGACAGCCGCGGACCCAAGAAGACACTGAGACTGAACTCAAAATGTTGAAGGCAAGATTTAATAAAGTAACAGCAAGAAAGCACATAGACCAGAGCTCTGAGGTCGAAACTCATACACCTAGTGGTGTAGAGGAGAATTGATGACCAGCCAAATTTTTCACAGGCTTATATAGGAAAACTCAAGGGGGGAGAGCGGGGTAGGGAAAGTACAAGTTTACATAACTAAGGGGTTCTGCCAAGGGACAAGGGGTTCTGCCAAGGGATTCTACGTAACTAAGGGGTCATGTCCTATTATTTGGCAATGTACCCGGTTCATTCTGAGGTTGTTCCAGGAGGCCCTTATCTCAAAAATGTTCTTGGAACAGTCTTTAGTTGGGAGGGTTCGAACTCTAGGGTGAGGAGTTCAGGAATGCATTCTAGGGTGAAGAGTTCAGGAATGTTCTGGGAACACTCTCTAGATGGGAGGGGTCGGGTTCTGGGGTGAGGAAGAGTTCAGTGATTTTTTATTCTTCATTCCCCACTCCTTTTAGGAAATAGCTCTAATCTTAGAGCGAGTTTTCAACCTCCTGAAGGACCCGATATTGTTGCCTTAGTACCATAACCTGTACTGCATTTATCCTTTCTCTAATAAAAGCTACTAACTTATTAAGGATGCAGGGGCCAAAAGTAAGCAAAAGCATAAGAGTAATCAAAGGTCCTGCTATAGTGGAGAGGAGAGTGGTGAGCCAAGGGGACTTATTAAACCAGCTTTCAAACCATCCTTGTTGGCTTTCTCTTTCTCTTTTACGTATATCTAGGCGTTCTCTAAGTTTGGCCATAGAATCTTTGATTACTCCTGAATGGTCAACATAAAAACAACATTCTTCTTTTAGGGCAGCACAGAGTCCTCCTTCTTTAAGGAATAATAAGTCTAATCCCCTTCTATTCTGTAGCACCACTTCGGACAGGGAAGTTAAAGATTCTTCTAATTTGGTTATAGACTGTTCTATAGTTCTAAGATCAACATCCATAGCTGCACATAGTTCTTCATAGTATTGGGGGGGTCTTAATTAAGGCAGCGGTTCCTGTACCTACTCCAGCCGCTACTCCTAATCCTAATAGAACTGCCAAAGTTAAGGTAACGGGCTCTCTTCTCCAGCGGACCCGATGCTCAAATTTGTCTAAAAAGGAGTTATCATCATGATACAGGAGTCTAGGAATAAGCTGAACCAAAATGCAGAAATCTTTGGAACTATTAAAAACAGACATAGACACACAAGGAGTGAGACCAGTATTGCAAGCCCACACTGTGTCTAGGGGGGGCACTAGATACTGACCACTTTTGCTAGACTGGATGTTCTGGGTCTGATTACAGAGGTGCCCTTTATCCTGAGGTACCTGGCCCAAACAAAGCCCTCTTCCTGAAACTGCTGCTAGAGTCAACTTTCTGTTTTCTCCCCAAAGGCATTGAGAATGATCTGAAGTAATATTATAAGTCCTGATCTGAGCTATTCCTTCATAATAAGGGGGGCTAGAGGCATAGCATAACCAGCATGATTGAGTCATATTAGGGTTAGTTCTATTTAAAGCTAAAAAAGCTCCCTGGACTAGACTGACCAAACGGTTCTCTGTACCTAGGGGCGGTGGGGAAGCCAAGGTAGGCTTTATGAGGGGAGTATTAGTCCCTAGGGAGGGTACCACTGTGTTGGGCTGTGGAGTTGGTGGAGCTGGTACGGCCGGGACCTTTGGGGGAGCCGGTACGACTGGGGGGCTCTGTTCTATAAGGACCTTGTTGGGCCCTACCAGTGTCACCACCGGGTCTCTCACTGTCAGTCAGATCGTGAAAATGAACCCAGGATCTCTTAGTGGAATGTATACTCGCCAACCCCACCTATTTCCTTTAAGCCAACTTAGACGGTGTTGTTTCCCTTTCTCGGTGAACTTTATAAGTAGGGGGTTGCAGTATTTACCTTTGCATAGTCCTGGGGGGCTGTTTTTAAAAGCGCACCCATTCTCTGGATATTTATAGGGGTTTCTTTCTCCTTGGTTTGACTTATCATAGCCACTATCTCGTTTTACCGTGATTAGGTCCCAGTCAGTGGAGGGCTTCCAGTAAGCTTCCCCTGTCGTTTCACATGTCCATTTACCACAAAAGTAATCTGATGCCCCCCCACATTCTTGTTGAAGCCTTTTGCTCCGACCCTGACCAGGGCAAACATAAAATTGTGCAGCTCTAAGATTAGCTCGGTAGAACTGCCCCGAACATCCATACGAGTTCCCTATCCTGCCCAGGACACACCGCTGTTCAGAGGGTGGGTTGCTAAGATCAGTATGATCGGGGAGGTCCCAATTGGGGGATCCTGCCGCTAACTTACAGATGTCAGGTGTGAGATCAGGCCACCAAGTCCAGAGGGGATGGACTGCAGTGGTTGCCCATACAATGTTTCCCTCCTCATTAAGCACTTCCCAAGACTGTTGAATTGGAGCATGAGGGTTGTGGTTCCCTAGGCTCAGGGTGGCACCTGCGGCGCAAACGAAGCTTAAGAGGATTGTCAGTGGCTGCCACTGTCCAATTGTCTTCGTGGTTTTCTTCATCTTGACTGGCGGCCCTCTTGACGTGGGAGGCGAGGAACCAGGAGGCAATTCCGTCTACTTTTACAGCAGTAGGGGTTGTCAGTAACACCAAATAGGGTCCCTTCCACCGTGGTTCGAGGCTGCCGGTTCGATGCCGTCTGATCAAGACTTTGTCTCCAACTCGGAACCCGTGGGGTACTGCGGTGGTCCCTGGGGTATAGGCTGCCTTCAGTTGGTCCCAAATTTGGGTCCTAATCACTTCTAGGGCCTTTAAATGAATAAGCAAAGAGGAGGGTAAGACAGGGTCAGAGTCGGAAACCAATGTTCCACCAGCTTCCATTAAAGGGGGAGGTCCTCCATACAGAACTTCAAAAGGAGTGAGCCCGAAACGTCCAGGGGTGTTTCGGGCTCGGAAGAGTGCAAGAGGGAGGAGAGCCACCCAGTCTTTCCCGCCGGTCTCAATGGCTAATTTAGTCAAGGTCTCTTTTAAGGTTCTATTCATCCTCTCTACCTGTCCTGAGCTTTGAGGGCGGTAAGCACAGTGTAATTTCCAATCGATGCCCAACTGAGTGGCCAAGCCCTGACTTACCTGGGCAACAAAGGCTGGTCCATTGTCGGACCCGATTACCTTAGGGATTCCAAATCTTGGCAGGATTTCTTCAAGGATCTTCTTGGCCACAATCTGGGCAGTCTCAGTTTTAGTGGGAAACGCCTCAACCCATCCTGAAAAAGTGTCTACAAATACTAACAGATACTTGTTACCATACATTCCAGGTTTAACTTCAGTAAAATCTACCTCCCAATACACTCCAGGATGGTCTCCCCGTTGTCTCTTTCCAGGTTCTTTGTAGGCTCTAGTCGCATTAGTGAATGCACATGGTTTGCAGGAGTCTATAATCTTTTGAGCCACTGACTTCAGGTTGGGGACTTGGTATCGGGAATTTTTAATTAGTCTCATCATTTTTTCAACTCCCAGGTGAGTGAATTGGTGTAGTCCTTTCACAAATTTTATTCCTTCTTCGGGAGTCAATTCTATTTATCCTTCAAAAAAGTATGGGAGGGGATCACTGGTCCACAATAGCTCTTTTATGTTATACCTCTCATCCTCAGGGCTTTTGGGTGGATCACCTTTTTCAGTTAAGATCATGGCCCCTTGAGCAACTTGTTTTGCCACTGAGTCTGCCATTCGATTGCCCTTGGCCACCAAGTCTTCTCCTCTTTGGTGGCCGGGGCAGTGGATGATGGCTACCTTCTTAGGTGCATGTATGGCTTCCAACAGGGCCAGAATTTCTTCTTTGTTTTTAATGTCTTTACCAGCCGAAGTCAATAGCCCTCGCTGCCTGTAGATGGCCCCATGGATGTGTGCGGTAGCAAAAGCATAGCGGCTGTCAGTATAGATGTTAACGATCTTACCTTTAGCCTCTCAGAGGGCTTGTATAAGCGCTATAAGTTCAGCCTTTTGTGCCAATGTTCCTTCAGGCAAAGCGCTTGCCCAAATTACCTTTTTCCTGTCCACCACCGCAGCTCCAGCCTTTCGCTTCCCCTCTATCAGGAAACTGCTGCCGTCCCTATACCAACTGGGAGCTCCAGGCCAGGGTTGGTCAGTCAGGTCCCTTCTGGTCCCAGTTTCTTCAGCGAGGATGTCCATACATTGATGTACTGGGACGGAATCATTTGTTAGAGGGAGAAGGGTAGCTGGGTTGAGAATGGCAGGGGGCGCAAAGGTTACACGCTCATTTAGCAGCAGGCTCTGATAGTGTGTCATTCGGGCATTTGTCATCCATCTGTCAGGTGGCTGCCGCACGATACTTTCCAATACATGAGGGGCTACAACAGTCACCTGTTGTCCCATTGTCAATTTGTCAGCATCTTTGATCAGCAGGGCTACTGCCGCAATAGCTTTCAGACATGTGGGCCATCCACTAGCACCGGGATCTAATTTTTTTGACAAATAGGCTACAGGTCTCTTCCAGAGTCCCAGTGCTTGTGTCAACACTCCCCTGGCTACACCCGCTCTCTCGTCCACATATAGGACAAAAGGCTTAGTCAAGTCTGGTAATGCTAGCGCGGGGGCAGTCATTAGAGACGACTTGATAGCCTCAAAAGCTCTTTGGTGCTCTTCTTTCCACTCAAAAGGAACCCCTTCCTTAGTCAAAGGATATAGAGGTGCCGCTAGGGTTGCAAAGCCTGGAATCCAGAGTCTACAAAAGCCAGCAGTCCCCAGAAACTCACGTACCTGCCGTGGGGTGGTTGGCGATGGGATCATCATAACAGTCTTCTTCCGGGCTTCTGTGAGCCATCTTTTACCCCCTCGGAGGGTATACCCCAGGTAGGTTACCTCAGTTTGACAAAATTGTGCCTTTTTAGCCGAAACTCGATACCCCAAGTCACTCAGTTCTGTGAGGAGCCTCTCAGTTCCCTGGTGACACAGCTCCTTCGAGGCCACCGCAACCAAGAGATCATCCACATACTGTAGTAGGGTAAGCTGAGGGTTTCGAGCGCGAAAAGGCGCGAGATCCCGATGGAGGGCCTCGTCAAACAGGGTGGGGGAATTTTTGAACCCCTGTGGTAGCCTAGTCCAGGTTAGTTGACCAGTCTGTCCGCCCTCTGGGTCCCTCCATTCAAAGGCAAACAGGAGCTGACTCTTAGGGTGCAAGCGCAGGCAAAAGAAGGCATCTTTTAAGTCCAGGACTATATACCATGTTCTCTCGGGTGGGAGAGAGCTCAATAAATTGTACGGGTTCGGGACTGTGGGGTGAATGTCCAGGACCCTTTTGTTAACTTCCCGGAGGTCTTGCACCGGGCGATAGTCATTGGTCCCTGGTTTTCGAACTGGCAGAAGTGGTGTATTCCAGGGGGACTGACAGGCTACTAAAACTCCTTGGTCTAGCAACCTCTGGATATGAGGCCGGATGCCCTCCCTAGCTTCCTTGCTCATGGGGTATTGTCTTACCGAAATGGGGGTGGCATCAGCTTTAAGTTCTACCACAACCGGAGGCACTTGTTTAGCCAACCCCATTCCTGCTTGTTCTGCCCAGACATTGGGGAACGCAGTTAGCCAGCCTGAAGAGACTGCATTTTTGGGTTGCTCTTCATGCAACCGGTACTCTTCCTCTGTGTTGAGGACAAGGCAGGCAACGGGGGCTTTTCCCCAGCTTACTTGTGGGCCTTCTGAAGTAAATTGGACTTGAGCCTTTATTTTGGTTAGCAGATCGTGCCCTAAGAGGGGAGCAGGACACTCAGGTATCACCAGGAAGGAGTGGGTCACTATGTTCTTGTTTATCTGTAGGGCGCGTTCAGTCGTCCAGGGGTAAAATTTACTACCAGTGGCTCTAATCACCATGGTCTTTTTAGAGCCTAGCTTGCCTAGGGGGCTAGTGAGTACTGAATGCTCTGCTCCCGTGTCTATCAGGAAGTTGACGGGAGTCCCCTCCACGGACAAAGTTACCCTAGGCTCAGGGAGGGGGTCTGAGCCCCGACTTCCCTAATCATCTTCTAGGGTCAGGACCTTGGATCGCTCCCGGTTTTTAGGGCAATCTCTAGCCCAGTGTCCTTTCTCTTTGCAATAGGCGCATTGGTCTTTCTCCAGTGGTATCTTTCTGCCACCTGGTGGTTTCACTGCCCTGTTGCCCAGGAGCCCTGTTTTACCTTTTCCTGACTGTCTATCATTTACAACTGCGGCCAAAATTTTACTCAAATTTCTTTCCTGGCGGCGATTCCGTCTATTTTCCCTTTCCTCCATTTCTTTCTTTTCTCTCTCCTGCCTCTCTTCTTCTGTTTCCCTCTTATGATAGACTTTCTCTGCTTCTTTTACTAAATCTTGGAGCGTATGATCTTGGAGCCCCTCCAGCCTTTGCAGCTTTTTCTTAATGTCGGGAGCGGACTGACCAATGAACGCCATGGCTACAGCAGCTCTCTGCCCCTCTGACGAGGGGTCAAAAGGGGTATATCTCCTATATGCCTCCATTAGATGCTCAAGGAAGACTGAGGGTGGTTTAGTCTGCCCCTGCAAGACCTCTCTTACCTTAGCCAAATTGGTGGGCCGTCTAGCGGCTCCTCTGAGACCTGCCACTAGAGTCCGGCGATAGACAAGGAGGCATCCCCTACCTTCCGCGGTGTTGTAGTCCCAGTTGGGGTGGTTCAAGGGGAAAGCCTCGTCCACGAGGTTAGGGAGGGCAGTAGGTGTGCCGTCCTCTCCCAGAACATTTTTTCTCGCCTCCATCAGGATTCTTTCTCTTTCTTCTGTGGTAAAAAGAACCTGCAAAAGCTGCTGACAATCATCCCAAGTGGGTTGATGGGAGAACATAAGTGACTCAAGGAGCCCAGTAAGACCAGAGGGGTTCTCTGAAAAAGGAGGGTGGTTAGTTTTCCAATTATATAAATCAGAAGAGGAAAAAGGCCAGTACTGTAAAGGAATGAGATCATTGGGTCCTGGCGCTGGCCCTCCCACATGTGCTCTAAGTGGTAAGGCAACTGTTGAATCCGGCCCCCCTTCCTCCCCGGGGCTTCGGCCTTGTCGGCTCCGAGTCCCCCCCCCGCCGGTCCCTGAGCCCCTCTCGCTATTGGTCCCCGTGGTGGGGCGGCGGCAGGTGGCTGCTGGGGCAGGGGGTAAGGGGGAGGTTGGGAGTCCATCCAGAGGAGGTCGTCAATCTCTGGATAAATCTTGGGGGGAGCTGACAGGCCGGACTTTCCGGCTGCATCAGACTGAGCAACCGCGACCGTCAGTTTCGAAGAATTTTGGGTCCAAGGCTTGACCCACGGAGGTGGGAATTGGACGAGATTCTGCCAGGTCACAATGTAGGGAATCTGATCAGGGTGACCCCCTTCCTCCTGAAAAACAATTCGCCTGACGGCAGCGATTAGTGACAAGTCAAAAGCACCTTCTGGTGGCCAGCCCACTCCAAACGTCGGCCACTCGGAGGCGCAAAAGGTCTGCCACGGACCCTTTCTGACCTCCACCGACTGGTTGTGGGCTCTGACCTGCACCTCCTTCCAATGCTCCAGAGTTAAAGAAAGGGGAGTGAACACAGATTGTCCCATTTCCAGAATGATAGTAGACACAACAAGAGCAAACACGAGACTAAGACAAAAAAGAAACCAAAAGCGGTGGCGACTTCGCGTCGACCACAAGCAACTCAAAGAATCAGATGGCCTTTCTAAGGCCGGCCGATTGAGACTCTCTGCACGAGGTGGGACTCGAACCCACGATCCCGTAACAAAACACGAGGTGGGACTCGAACCCACTGTCTCGCAACAAGGCGCGAGGCGGGACTCGAACCCACGATCTCGCAACAAAACGCGAGGTGGGACTCGAACCCACGATCTTGCAACAAGGCACGAGGTGGGACTCGAACCCACGATCTCGCAACCCCAGATGGTCTCTTGGCCTCCAAAGGGGTCCACCAGGCGTCCCTGGTCCTCCCCTGTTCCTCCTGGGACGTCTCCCAGGGCAAACGGACGGTGGACACCTGGACACATCTATCCTTATCCACCCCGCGTTCCCTCTCGGAGCGCGGTCTCACTGAGCGTCCACAAAACCGAAACTGCGATCGCACCAAACTTAGAAACAGAACACAGACACCAGACCAAGACAGGTCAAAGAATCTTACCTTAAAGTGGGTCTAGTGTCTCTGGGTGGTCGCGCAAATCCCGGACGAGCCCCCAAATGAAAGACCCCCGAAGGGAGACCCTCACTCAAGCCTCGGGACAGCCGCGGACCCAAGAAGACACTGAGACCGAACTCAAAATGTTGAAGGCAAGATTTAATAAAGCAGCAGCATGAAAGCACATAGACCAGAGCTCTGGGGTCGAAACTCATACACCTAGTGGTGTAGAGGAGAATCGACGACCAGCCAAATTTTTCACAGGCTTATATAGGAAAACTCAAGGGGGGAGAGCGGGGTAGGGAAAGTACAAGTTTACATAACTAAGGGGTTCTGCCAAGGGACAAGGGGTTCTGCCAAGGGAATCTACGTAACTAAGGGGTCATGTCCTATTATTTGGCAATGTACCCGGTTCATTCTGAGGTTGTTCCAGGAGGCCCTTATCTCAAAAAGGTTCTTGGAACAGTCTTTAGTTGGGAGGGTTCGAACTCTAGGATGAGGAGTTCAGGAATGCATTCTAGGGTGAAGAGTTCAGGAATGTTCTGGGAACACTCTCTAGATGGGAGGGGTCGGGTTCTGGGGTGAGGAAGAGTTCAGTGATTTTTTATTCTTCACTATTTTGTGGAATAGTTTGAAGAGTATTGGTATTAAATCTTCTTTAAAAGTCTGATAGAATTCTCCTCTAAACCCACCTGGTACTGGCCTTTTTTTGTTGGGAGACTATTAATAAGTGTTTTTATTTCTTTGTTGGTTATGGACGGTTTAGATGGTTTATCTGATCTTTTTTAACTTTGGCAACTTGTATGTGTCTAGAAAATTATCCATTTTCATCAAGATTTTTAAATTTAGTTGAGTAAAAACTGTTACAGTAGGATCTGGTGATTTTTTTTAATTTCCACAGTTTCTTTTGTTATGTCTCTCTTTTCATTTTTGATTTTGTTAATTTGGATACTGTCTCTGTGCCCACTGGTTAGTCTGGCTAAAAGTTTATCTATCTTGTTGATTTTCTCAAAGAACCAGCTCCTCGTTTTGTTGATTCTTTGTATACTTCTTTTTGTTTCCACTTGGTTGATTTCAGCCCTGAGTTTGAATATTTCCTTCCATGTACTCCTCTTGGATATATTTGCTTCTTTTTATTCTAGAACTTTCAGGTGTGCTGTCAAGCTGCTAGTATAAGCTCTCTCCAGTTTCTTTTTGGAAGCTATGAGTTTTCCTTTTACCACTGCTTTCATTGTGTACCATAAGTTTTGGCATGATGTGTCTTCATTTTCATTAAATTCTAAAAAGACTTTAGTTTCTTTCTTTATTTTTTCTTTGCCTAAGTTATCATTAAGTAGAGCATTGGTTCAGTTTCCACGTGTATGTGTGTTTTCCATTGTTTTGGATGGAATTTAAGACCATCCTAAGTCCACGGTGATCTGATAGAGTGCATGGGATTATTTCAATCTTCTTATATCTGTTGAGGTCTGTTTTGAGGCTAATTATATGGTCAATTTTGGAGAAGATATCATGAGGTGCTGAGAAGAAATTCTTTCTCTTTAGGATGAAATGTGCTATAAATATCTGTTAGATCCATTTGGTTCATAACTTCTCGGAGTTTCACTGTGTCTCTGTTTAGTTTCTGTTTCCATGATCTCTCCATTGCTAAGAATGGGGTTTTAAAGTCTCCCACTATTATTGTGTGGGGTGAGATGTGTGCTTTGAGCTTTTGTAAAGTTTCTTTTGTGAATGTGGGTGTCCTTACATTTGAAGCATAGATGTTCAGAATTGAGAGTTCATCTTGGTGGATGCTTCCTTTGTGATAACTTTTGGTTGAAAGTCAATTTTATTTTATTTTAGATTGGCTACTCCAGCTTGTTTCTTGGGACTATTTGCTTGGAAAATTGCATTCCAATCTTTTACTCTGTGGTAGTGTCTGTCTTTGTCACTAAGGTGCATTTCCTGTATTCAGCAAATTGCTGAGCCCTGTTTATGTATCCAGTCTGTTAGTCTATGTTTTTTATTGGGGAATTAAGTCAATTGATATTAAGAGGTATTAAGGAAGTGATTGCTACTCCCTGCTATTTTTGTTCTTAGAGGTGGCATTATGTTTGCGCCTATCTTCTTTTGGATTTGTTGAAAGATTAGTTTCTTGCTTTTTCTATGGTAGAGTTTACTTCCTTGTGTTGGTGTTTTCCATCTATTATCCTTTGTAGGGCTGGATTGGTAGAAAGATACTGTGTAAGTTTGGTTTTGTCATGAAATGCCTTTTTTTTCCCTCCATCTATGGTAATTGAAAATTTTGCTGGGTATAGTAGTCTGGGCTGGCATTTGTGTTCTTTTAGGGTCTGTATGACATCTGCCCAGAATCTTTTACCTTTCATAGTCTCTGGTGAGAAGTCTGGTGTAACTCTGTTAGGTCTGCCTTTATATGTTACTTGGCTTTTTTCCCTTACTGCTTTTAATATTCTTTCTTTATTTAATGTATTTGGTGTTTTGATTATTATGAGATGGTAGGGATTTCTTTTCTGGTCCATTCAACTTGGAGTTCTGTAGGATCCTTGTATGTTCATGGCCATTTCTTTCTTTAGGTTAGGGAAGTTTACTTCTATAATGTTGTTAAAGATATTTACTGGTCCTTTCAGTTGGGCTAGAATCTTTGCTCTCTTTTATACCTACTATCCTTAAATTTGATCTTCTCATTGTTTTGTGGATTTCCTGGATTTTTTGGGTTAGGAGTGAGTAAATTTATATTAATATTTTATCACATGTTTATAAAATATGCCTTAGTTAACTTATATTATACACTGATCTGGCATGAAATTGCATAAAATTCTCCTTGTGTTTTATTCATTGCAGTCAGACAGCTTCCTAGTACTATCTTTAACACGGTATCACTAATGAATGACATGCTTTCAAGTTTATGTTGCTATATATAAGTATATCTAATTATCTTTCTGCATTCACTGTTTGCAGTCTTTGTTCTTTTTGAAATAGATAATAGTCTGAGGGGAGAAGAGACAGGATTTTTCATTGAAACTTCATTTCTTCTATCACCCCACCCACTAGTACTGTGTTGACTAAACCATGCTTTACACTATAAATCATGTACAGTGGAGAAAGTTACATTTTAATGAATATATCTGGAGTTAAGGACATAACTTGGTAGATTCAAATGCTAAATTTGCTAGCCACTCAAGCCTTACAACTGTAGCTTGATCCTCCAAATCTCTGTGGAAAAGAAATATGCATAGAAAAAGAGGTGGGGGTAGGCAGGGGGAGAGAGAGGAGAGAGACAGAGATACAGAAAAAGAAAGAAAAGAGAAAGAGATAGAGAAAGAGAAAGATAAACAGAAAGAGGGAAACAGCAAAAGAAAAAGATAAACAGAGAGAAACAGCAACAGAAAGAGAGATAGATGCATGTGATGGAGTTTGTCTGGAATCATAGTACTTCTAAGGTAAGATGGGAAGTGAGATAAGGAGAATCACCTGGAACTCTGGAGGCCAGCAGAGCTACTAGCACCAGAAACAGTAGAAGGCAAGAAGGCCCCTTAAGTTGTTATTGAATGTTCCTCATGAATGCTTCTACTCACATATGCAAAACAAATAAGTAATGATAAATATTTTAAAGTGGCGTGTGTGTCTCTCTGAGTGTGAATGTGAGTATGTGTGTGTGTGTTCACATGTGCATATAGTACATGTCTATGTGTGCTCAGGCATACCTATCTTGTGCAAATGCACAGAAGCAAGAAGAGAGCATCAAGTTTCCTTTCTATCACTCTGAACCTCATATTTTATAGAGTGTCTAACATTGAAACTCAATCTATGCCAGTTACCAGGAATCCCCTCCATCCGCTCCAACCCTCAGGACCCAATACACCACAATACTGGAGCTACAGGTTTGTTCACAGCCACACAATTTCCTCGGGTTCAAGGACCAAACTCTGGTCCTCATTCCTGTGCTGTAATCACCCATTCACTGAGACATCTCTCTAGCCCTATATTTGCCTGTCTGATTGTTTGCTTGTTTGTTTGTGTGCAGTACTAGAGACTGGGCCTACAGCCTCAAATATACTGAGCAGGTGATTTACAAACAAGCAATACCCCTACTCTATTTCCCATTAAAAACTCTGGGACAATATTTATAGTAGGGATTCAGTGAAGATGAGAAATATGCTCAGAACTGCTACTAAATGGGTGAAAATATTATTAGGAACACAGTTGCTTTCCAGAAATTTCAAGATAAACTTTATAAAGGAATGTATTGAGTTAATAATAAATAAATGATATGGATACTGAAAAGTCAACCAATCCACATGATTTAAAGATGTGAAACTATATAAATTTATATCTTAAGAAGTGTCTCAGGTTAGGCTGGGATTGTGGAAATATTTTACCTGTTATTTTTTTCAAAACTGAGGAAATCAAAGGTTGGATTTAAAAAATTTTTTCAAAGATTAATTTGTTCCAAAGTATGAAAATCCAGGTGACAATCGTTAAGAATAAGAAGCATCTAAATGCGGTTGCTGTGCAAAGTGCTAGATCAGCTGTGCTGATCAGGATTGGATTAGCATTATAAGTAAATGTCCATATAATAAAGATCATTGAATTTGCCGTGTTGTCCTAAAGGTAAAACAGTGAGTGCAGGTGCCTCCTCTACACCCACCCAAATGTTTTGGACTCACAAATGAAAGACACACACACACAGAGAGAAACACACCACACACACCCACACACACCCACAAACACACAGCACATATACACAGCTTTATTTTTAAGCAGCTGAATGGCTGGGCACTTCTAAACCTCGCCCCACTTAACACTCTCTCTCCTCCAATATTCCTAAATTATTACTAACTAAAATCTATATTCCATCTCTGCTACCCCAGAACCAATGGGGGAGTGGACCTTAAGACCAATCAACCCCAATTCTTACACATTTTATGCTTTATCTACTGCAGCTCTCAGGCTTGATCTTTCTGCCTCCCCATCGTGGTGATTCTAAAAGCTCTTTTGACTGGGAAATCTAAAGTGGCAACTCTGTCTCTCTGCCCAGCCATTGGCTGCTAGAATCCTTATTTCACCAATCAAAGTCAACTGGCAGCAGGGACCCTCAGTTTTACAGGTTGATGTGCCAGTTCCCATGTAATTTGGGAAGCCGAATTAACACAAATATTATTAGAACCAATCTGCAGAACAAGGTATTCTAAAGCAGGTCTTTTTTTCAATATCAAAGAAGAGTAAGGTACCACCATCTACAGGGTTAAAAATTATTGAAGTTTGCTTAAGACTCACAGTCTAATGTGGACAGTTTAGAAACAACTCTCCTTAATATATGTTCACTACACCTTTCTAAAAGAGGCATGGGCTAATGAGAAGAGGAATTATATGCAGCTTTACCTTCCCTGGCTGATTCCAGAGGTGATGAGTTTGTTTAACTGAGCAGCTACTGCTTAGGAACAGAAAGCAACACCATTTGCCTCGAGGAACACATCATCAACCTTCTTACCACAGATAATTCTCTAAAGTGGAATCATAAAATGCATCTTGTGATAGAGAAGAATGAATGGCTTTGGTTTGCTTGTGTTTTCTCCCAACAAAATCTATTGGACTATCAAAGGAGTGTCTTTGGTTCTACAGTCTCATCACTCAATAGTTCTAAAATGACTGGTTCTCATAAAGAACACCATTTTTCCCATTCTTCTTTATTAAACAGGTAGATAGATAGATACATAGATAGATAGGTAGAGAGGTAGGTAGGTAGGTAGGTAGATAGATAGATAGATAGATAGATAGATAGATAGATAGATAGATAGATATAGTAGAGTGCATTGGAAATAAAATGTGCTATCAGCTATAATCCAATATAAACATAAGGACTCTTGGGGGGGTTAGTTCTTTCCTTTAGCTGTTTAATGAAAATCAAAACTATGAAGTATTTTGTTACTTCTATTAGATCTAATACAAAAGAAGTTATCTTTCCAATCCATTGTTATCTAATGGACTAGCAAGCTCCTAGGCTTGTCATCACTGAATGCTCTGAATTAGATAGATATATTGCAATTACATCACTCTTCTTTTGTTGTTGTTTTTTTGTTTTTTCAAGACAGGGTTTCTCGGTGTAGCTCTGGTTGTCCTGGAACTCACTTTGTAGACCAGGCTGGCTTCGAACTCAGAAATCCACCTGCCTCTGCCTCCCGAGTGCTGGGATTAAAGGCATGCACCACCACGCCCGGCTTTACATCATTCTTTTCAGGATTTAATGTTAGATCCTCTACTCTGCCCTGCTACCAACCATTATCTCATACCTCAGTCCCTAGAACTGTTTCCCAATTCTATTACTTCACCTACTTATTCAGTACATATTAAATATATATTGTAACACACACTTTCCCTAAATACCAAAGAGATGACTGATTGAAACAAAACTTTCTTTCTTCTGGGGGTTACTCGTTACTCTCTATGATAAAAGATGTAGACAAGAGCTGGAGAGATGATTGCCCACTGGGTAAAATAACTTGTTCCACATGTGTAAGGATATGAGGAGGACCTGAGTTTAAATCCTCAGCATAAGGTGAGCATAGATGCATGGTCTAAAAATTCAGCACTGTCAAGGCACTGGAACACAGGCAAATCCTTGCAGTTCCCTAGACAGACAGCCTAACCAAAATTAGGAATTTGATGAGAACCTTTTTCAGACCTATAAGATAGAGAGCAATAGAGAAAACCTTCATATGCATGCCCATGGGTGTGCACTTATGTGCATGCAATGCCACATACATGTGGGTGCAGGTGAGCTCACATATTAAAAAGTAAATTTGCAAAGTTGTAGATAGACAGATAATAAAATAACTTTAAATAAACTACATTGTGTTTTGAAAGGGAATATGCAGCATAGAAAGAATTTTTTACAAAACAAGATAAGAGAGTTTTGGATCCTAATTTTATAAAATGTGATCAGGGAAGATCCAATAACAAGTGATATTAAGACCAGTAGTGTTACTTTTATGATATGTGGTGGTTTTAAAGTGCTTGGTCCAGGAAGTAGCCTTGTTGGAGCAAGCATGTCCTTGTTGGAGGAAATTTGTAACTATGGAGGTAGGCTTTGAGATTCTCCTCCTAGCTGCCTTGGAGGCAGTTCTCCTGGCTGCAGTTAGATCAAAATGCATGACCCCCAACTCCTTCTCCAACACTATGTCTGCCTGAACACTGCCATTATTCCTACCATGATGATAATGTACTGAACCTTTGACACTGTAAGCCATCCTCAATTAAATATTGTTCCAATATAAGAGTTGACTTGGTCATGGTGTCTCCTCACAGCAATGGCAACCCTATCTAAGATGCCATAGATCTGTATGACTATCTAGTCTCTGGTTCTTAGTTATAGAAACGGTGTGGGTGTGGGTTCCTTCTCATGGAGTAAGCCTTAAGTCAAATCAGACATTGGTTTGCTATCCCCACAAGTTCTGTGAAACTGTTGCCCTAGCATATCTTGCAGACAGAATAAGTTGTAAGTTAAAGGTTTTGTGACCTGGTTGGTTTGATAGCCTGAAGAGTACCTTCCTGTACCCAAAAGACTAGAATATAGTGGTGTAGGTTCCATGTAGGGATTAGCTCAACTTCTCCATATTCAAAAACTTGTATGGGTGTTATCCATATCAATGGAGGACTGTTGACATCTTCCAAAGAGCAACCCATTGTCTTGGAAACAGCCTGTAATGTTTGGGGGATTTTAATTAGACTCTCTTAGACAACTCAACTGAATGAAACCCAGTCTCAGTACTGGAAGCCTTGTTTGGTGACAGAGATGGCCAGTTGAGACTTTGTATTTCCCCATTACTACAAGTCCTTGTTAAGATCGCCTTAATATATTCCAGGAAGTTTCCACTGCACTAAGTTTCTATACTACCTTCTTAATTCCTCCCAATTCCAGCTATCTCTCCCCACACTCTCTCTTTCCACACCCTATCCTTCCATTCCCTTCCCACTCCTGTCCCCACCTGACCCAAGTCTACTTTAAAATCCATTCTATTTCCCCTTCCCAAAGAGATTCATGCATTTCTTATAGACTCCTTCTCTTTACCTAACCTCTCTTTGTCTATTAATTGAAGCTTGAATATCGTTTACTTAACCATTAGTATCCACTTACTAGCAAATACAGATCATGTTTATCTTTCTGAGTCTGGGTTACCTAACTCAAAATGATTTTATCTAGTTCCATCCATTTACCTGCAAATTTCATAATATCATGTTTTTAATATCTGAATAATAATCCATTGTATAAATGTACCATGTTTCCTTTGTCCATTCCTTATTTGAGGGACATCTAGTTTCAGTTTCTGTCTACTATGAATAAAACTGCAATGAACATGATTGAGCAAGTGTCCTTGTGGAAATATAGAATATTCTTTTGGTATATGCACAAGAGTGGTATAGGTGGATCTTGGAGAAAAATTGATTCCCAACTTTCTGAGGAACTGTCATATTGATTTTCTTAGTGACTGTGAAAATTTACACTCCCACTAATAATGGAGGATTGTTTCCCCTGCTCCACATCCTTGCCAGCTTGAACTTTTCCTTGTGTTATTGATCTTAACCATTCTGACAGGTGTAAGATGAAATCTCAAAGTAGCTTTTATTTGGATTTTCCTGATGGCTAAATATGTTGAACATTTTGTCAAGTGTTGCTCAGTAAACTGAGCTTCTTCTGAGAATTTGCCAGCCTGGTCTACCGAGTGAATTCCAGGACAGTCAAGGCTATACAGAGAAACCCTGTCTCCAAAAACCAAAATAAATAAATAAATAAATAAATAAATAAATAAATAGAGAGGATTCTCTGTTTAGATCTATATTCCAGGTTTTTTTCTAATTTGATTTTAGATATCTAGTTTATTGAGAAACCCTGTCTCCAAAAACCAAAATAAATAAATAAATAAATAAATAAATAAATAAATAAATAAATAAATAGAGAGGATTCTCTGTTTAGATCTATATTCCAGGTTTTTTTCTAATTTGATTTTAGATATCTAGTTTATTGAGTTTTTTATATATTTTGGATACTGGTCACGCATTGGATGTGGAGTTGATAACTTTTTCCCATTATGTAGGCTGCTTCTTTACCTGAATGGCAGTGTTGTTTGCCTTATTAAAGCTTTTCAGTATTAAGAGGTTCTATTTATCAATTGTTGATCTTAGTGCCTTCACTATTGGTCAGTGTAATATTCAGAAAATCATCTCCTGTGCCAGTGAATCTTATAAAAAATAAAATAGAAAGAAAAGATATGTAAGTGGCAACAGACCTACTTGACCATCTGATTGCAAGACAACTGAGGTCAAGACTGAAGGGGAGCTCAAATTTCTACAGCTCCTAAATCTCTCACTCTTCTCATCAACCACTGTTTCATGTAATCAAAATGGGGAAGAGGTGGATGAACAAAGAGAAAGAAACACATGAATAAAGAAAATTAAATTAGCATTAAAAAGTTAAACTTCATTACGCATGTTTTCTCCTAGAATATGTGTTAGGTATAAGGAGAAAGAAGGTAAATTAAAATCCAAACTCTTTCATGTGTTAGGTAAGATCATTTTTTCTCCTTAATTTTGTGCTTACAAAACTACTTTTTTCCTATTTATTAAATTGTTAATAGCATAGCTTTTTCATAACTGGTATAGACCACAATATTAATAAAGTAAACTGAAGTTGTGTAAGAGCTGAAAAAGTAACAGTATAGACTATCACTATCAATAGGTCAAAAACATTAAAAAAATTCTTAGACATATTTCAGATTTTTTATAAACCTCTATCTACCATCATAGATTTATACTGCTTATATTTTCTCTTCCTATAAAATATAGATGCCCAGGTTCATCTAAAAGATGTGGTTTTATTCCCAGAGAATATTTCAATGCAAAGAAATATTGTGTCAATATATTCATACTGCTAACTGAGCCTCTGTCATGATTGTTCTTAGGTTAAAGCCAAAAGGACACATACATCACCACTGAAGAAGAGGAAAAATAAGCACAGCAATAAAACTCACTCATAAACTGAGTCTTGCCAGGTAACTCAAGTCTGTGCTTAAAAGATGATTAACTCTACTAGCTATTGTAAATGGCAGTAATGTTTCCTGTACTGTGCCCAAGGGGTTTTTTTTTTTCTTTTTTTTTTTTCTTTTTTTCCATTTTTTATTAGGTATTTAGCTCATTTACATTTCCAATGCTATACCAAAAGTCCCCCATAGCCACCCACCCCCACTCCCCTACCCACCCACTCCCCCTTTTTGGCCCTGGTATTCCCCTGTACTGGGGCATATAAAGTTTGCGTGTCCAATGGGCCTCTCTTTCCAGTGATGGGTTATCACTCAAAACTATGGGTTTTATTATGATATTTTCATAAGCACATCATTTTGTTCTGTTCTAAAGTATTCTCCTCTCTTACTTTACCTCACTGTAATTACCTCTAACTGAAATCCTTCCTCCCCACCCCCAACTTGTCTCCACATCTGCATTCATGTCACATGGACTCCATTACTTTCTGTTTCTGTTCCATTTTCTAGTTTCATGACATAGGCACATGTAACAACCACTACAACCAACACATGCACACACACACACACACACCTCTATTTATATAAACTTTTAAAGTAGGTATTGTCTTTCAGGATCTGACTTCTTGCATCTACCATAATAATATCCAGTTCAATCCATTTTCCTGCAATTATCATGATTTCACATTTCTTCCTGGATGAATATAAACTACTGCATTCATCACATTTTGTTACTCATTCATCTTCTGATGGACAACTGGACTGCTTCCATTTCCCAATTAATGTGAAATAAGCAGTAGTAAAAATGGATATATACATGGAACAGTCATCACAATACATGATTAGGGAAACTAAACTAATTCTCATGAATTTTACATTTTATTTAGTATAAAAAATTGAATTAGATAGTGCTAACATATGTATATATACATATGTATCTTCACATTTTCAGAAACAAAGTAATAATATTGTAAATAATAATACTATTCAGTCTTTAAAAAACAGGAATACTAATAAATAGGAGGGTGGGAATGAATGATGATAACAGCATACATATGATCAATATACATTATATGCATTGTGAAAGTATCAGAATAAAAATCATAAATTTTATAATTAATAATTTTAATAAAATCACCATAGTACAACATCTGCTAAGTGCAGCTAAAACAATACATTCAAGCTTCCATGGAGAATTTTATTACACTTTGGAGGTATAAATTACACAAAATTCTCTCAGCAAATGATGTACTAGAGAGCATTTCTTGATTTGTAATAGCATTACTGTGATTTTTTTTAATTTAAAAAAAGTCCAACTCTGGGAGTATTTATTTTGCAATAGATGTTAAAATTAGAAAGAAAGGGTCTAGCCTCTAGAATAGACTTTAAAAGGATATATAAGAAATTTCAATGTGATAAAATGTAGCTATAAAAATTATAGTGAAACTGTAAACTTATGATTAAATATTTGTATATTTGCACTTTATGCTTCTATTGCAGTGGAAGTCATTTTCATTATAATGACAAACAAAAAAGTTTTAAAGAGAAGAATCAAATGCATAGATACCTTGTCATTTATTGCTCACATTATCATATATTAACAAATTCAAAAATCTACAAAAGGTTACAGAAGTCTGTAAAAAAGTTTGTATAGTACATCGATATACAAAAAAATATCTAAAAGTTTAAAATACTTTAACAACCTAGCAACAAACAGAATAAAAAGTGAAAATGAACTTAAGTGCTTTAAAAAGCAATTTAAAGTTTAAAATTATATCAGAAAACTTCCTAATAGTTGATTATTAATTCTCCCTGAACTGATATGCATAGTCAACAAAATCTCATTAAAAGTTCAATAAGCCTTACTGTAGATGTGACTATTTTTATTGGATATTTTATTTATTTACATTTCAAATGTTATCCCCTTTCCCAGTTTTCCCTCCAGAAACCTCCTATCCCATCCTCCCTCCCCTTGCTTCTATGAGAGTGCTCCACCATCAACCTACCCATTCCTGCCTCCTTGCCCTGGCATTCCCCTACCCTGGGGCATAGAGCCTTCACAGGACCACGGGCCTCTCCTCCCATTGATGCCAAACAAGGCCATCCTCTGCTATAAATGTGGCTTGAGCCATAGGTCACTCAGTGTGTACTCTTTGGTTTGTGGTTTAGTCCCTGGGAGCTCTAGAGGGTTTGGTTGGTTGATATTGTTGTTCTTCCTATGGTGTTGCAAACCCTTCAGCTCCTTCAGCCCTTTCTCTAACTCCTCCATTGGGGACTGTATGCTCAGTTCAATGGTTGGCTGTGAGCATCCACCTCTGTATTTGTCAGGCACTGGCAGAGCCTCTCAGGAGATAGCTATATCAGTCTCCTATCATCAAGCACTTCTTGGCATCTGCAATACTGTGTGGGTTTGGTGACTATATGGGATGGATCCCCTGGTAGGGTAGTCTCTGGATGGCCTTTCCTTCAGTCTTGGCTCTGCACTTTGTCTCTGTATTTCCTCCCTTGAGTATTATGTTTGTTTCCCTCTAAGAAAGACTGAAGTATCCACCCTTTGGTCTTCATTCCTCTTGAGCTTAATGTGATCCATGAGTTGTATCATGGGTATTCAATGCTCTGTGCCTAATACCCACTTCTCAGTAAGTACATACTATGCCTGTTCCTTTGTGACTGCGATACCTCACTCAGGATGATATTTTCTAGATCCATCCATTTGCCTAAGAATTTCATGAAGTTTTTGTTCTTAATAGCTGAGTAGTATTCCATTGTGTTTTTCTGTTGAGGAACACCTGGGTTGTTTTTAGTTTTGGGCTATTATAAATATGGTTGCTATGAACATAGTGGACCATTTGTCCTTATGCATAGGAGTGGTATATCTGGGTCCTCAGGTAGTACTATGTCCAGTTTTCTGAGGAAACATCAAAATGATTTCTAGAGTGGTTGTACCATCTTGCAGTTCCACCAAAACTGGAGGAGTGTTGCTCTTTCTCCACATCCTCTCCAGCATCTGCTGTCACCTGAGTTTTTTATCTAAGCTATTCTGACTGTTGTGAGGTGGAATCTCAGGGTTGTTTTGATTTGCATTTCCCTGATGACTAAAGATGTTGAACATTTCTTTAGGAGCTTCTCAGACATTTATTATGAATCTTAAGATTTATTGAAATATAATAAGAATAATTTATGATAGAATTTAATGAATAATAAGATATATCTAGTCCCATAATAAATAAGAAATAGAAATAAAAATAGCCTACACATAATAGACTGTGGGACTGAAGTTTGGATAGGATATTGAATTATGAAAATGAGCCACAAATCCAAACTCACATGTATGCAATAAGTTGATATTTTTATTAAAGTATTCATTTACTTTACATTCCTATTGCAGCCTCCTCTCCCTGCTCTCCTCCAAGTCCCTTCTTCTCCCCTCCCCTCCTCTATCTGCCCCTTCCCCCATTCTTCTCAGCAAAGGGAGGCCTCCTATGAATATCAACCAGCCTTACATATCAATTTGAAGTAAAATTAGGGGGCATTTTCTCCTATTGGGGATAGGCAAGGCAGCCCAGTAATGGGAAAGAGATCCAAAGCCAGCAATGTAGTCAGAGAGAGCCCCTGCTCCTACTTTAGGAGTCCCATATGCTTCCCCAGCTTCACAACTGTTCTTTATGTGCAGAGGGCTGGTCTTTCCTATGCATTCTTTCTGGTTAGTGGTTTGGTTTCTGTGGGCCCCTGTGGGCCAGGTTAGTTGATTTTGTTTGATTTTTTGAGGTGTCCTTGACTTTTCTTCCTCATTTAATCCTTTCTCTGTTGTATTTAGTCCCCACTTCCTCCTCTCAGCCCCATATTCCCAGAAATATGACTCAGACTCAAAATGTATTTACAAATACCTTGGCCATATAGCTAGGCTCTTCTCATAATTTAAGGGTTACTTTTAGTTTAATCTACATTCTGCCACGTGGCTGGTTACCTGTGCTCAGGTACCATATGTCTGTTTCCTAACATCCTTCCCGGCTCCTGTCCCCACCTCTTTCTCTCCCAGAATTCTTTCTCCTACTGATGTACCACCTTTATTTCTTGCCTAAGGCCTAGGCTGCACAACCTACAAATAACAGTGAGCTCAACAAATTGGAAAGTGTTCTTTCCAGATAGAATGGTTTGCCTAAGCCTCTTTAGGCAGCTTACCAGCAATTTGTTTCCTCTAAGCAATTCAGTCTGGTCTCTGTTTATTTGCATCTTCTTGACTTTGATCTGACTCTGCTAGACTACTCTATGCTTCTTCCCAGCTGCAGGGCTTGCCTAAGTATGATTTGTAGCAGTCTTTACTGGTAACATGCTCATGAATAGGAAGGGCTTAGTAAATTTAGTCAATTCTAGGGACTTCCTGCAGCTACTTTTAGTTGTTGTAATTCCTGTTTTACAGAGTTTCCCTGAAGTATTTCATCTCCCCTTCCCCCAGACTATACTGTGCCATCTCCTTGAAAATATCCTGTTATAAATTTCTCCATGGAAATGCCAATCAAAATGACCCAGAAATTCCATCTTACACCCATTAGAATAGCTAAAATAAAAAACCCAAGGGACATCATATGCTGGTAAGGATGCTGAAAAAAGGGAAACACTTCTCCATTGCTGGTGGGAGTGAGTGCAAACTGGTACAACCACCCTGGATACAATTTTTCAGGGTCTCAGAAAATTGGAAATAGTTCTACCTGAAGACCCAGCTGTACTTCTGCTAGGCATATACCCAAAAGATGCTCCACCATACCACAAGAACACATTCTCCACAGTATTGATAGCAGCTTTATTTATAAGGAGAAACTGGAAATAACCAAGATGCCCCTCAACCAAAGAATGTATACAGAAAGTGTGATTCATTTACACCATGGAAAACTACCCAGCTGTTAAAAGCAAGGATATCATTAATTTCGTAGGCAAATGGATGGAACTAGAAAATATTATGCTAGCCGGGCATGGTGGTGCACACCTTTAATCCCAGCACTTGGGAGACAGAGGCAAGCGAATTTCTAAGTTCAAGGCCTGCCTGGTCTATAGAGTGAGTTCCAGAACAGCCAGGGCTATACAAAGAAACCTTGTCTCGAAAAACAAAACAAAAAGAAAACAAAACAAAACAACACACACACACACACACACACACACAAAGAAAATATTATGCTGAGTGAGATTACCCAGACACAATTTGACATGTATGGTATAATGCATGGTGTAACACACTTATAAGTATATATTAGCTGTGGAGTACAGGATACCCCACTATACCTAAGTAAGCTAAATAAGAAGGAAGAGCCAAGCAAGGATGTTTGAATTTCACTTAAAACAGGGAATGGCATAGTCATAGGAGGCAGATGAAGGGTAGGAAACTACATGGGAGAGGGGACACAGAGAGAAATGGGGTCAGGATCAGGTATGGAGTGAGGACCAGAGGACCAGGAAAATGAATGGAAATCAGCAGCTGTTGGGGATGGAGGCATCTCTAGGATGTGGCAGAGAAATGGGAAGGGGGAGGCTCCCAGGAGTCTATTAAAGTAACTTTGGCTGAGACTCCTAAGAGTGTGGATATGGAACCTAAAGTTGCCACCTCCTGTAGCCAGACAGGAGCCTCAGTGGAAGGAAAATGACACAAATCAATCCACAAAACTTTCAACCTGAAATTTGTCATGTATACAAGAAATGTAGGAGCAAAGTTGGAGCAGAGACTGAGGCAATGGCTAACTAATAACTGGACCAACTAGAAACATTCCATGGGCAAGAACTAATCCATGGCACTATTAATGATACTCTACTAGGCTTGCAGATAGGAAACTAGCATGTATGTCTTCTGGGAGACTCCACTCAGTGGCTGACTGAAACAGATGCAGAGACCCACAGCCAAACTTTGGGCAGAGCTCAAGGACACTTATGGAAGAGATGGTCAAAGTATTGAGGGCCCCAGAGGGAATAGAAACTCTTCAGGAAGACCAACAAAGTCAACTTACCTGGCCTCTTTGGGCACTTTCAAAGACTAAACCACCAATCAAAGAGCATACATGAGCTGGACCTAGGCCTACACAATATATACCAGATGTCCCCATGTGGGTCTCCCAACAACTGAAATAGGGACTGTCTCTAAATCTGTTCCTGTTATGAATTCTCCTAACATGGCTGCCTACTCTGGCCTCAGTGGGAGAGGTTGTGCCTATGCCTGCAGAGACTTAATGAGCCAGGGTATCGGAATGGGGGTGCTTCACCCTCTCACAGGAGAAGGGAAAAAGAAGACTGGTAAGGGACTGTCTGGGGCAGGGACAAGACGAGTAGGGGCAGTGATTGGTATTTAAAGTGAATAAATAATAATTAATAAATAAATATTTAAGCAAACAAACAAACAAACAAATGATGGAGAGAAGTTTCCCTCTATACTGGAAAGTTTTCATCATGATGGCAACTGGAACACAACAAAAAAAGAGACTTTAACCAATGTGCTCCTGTTTTTAACCTCAAGACAATTTGAACTTCTGCTACTCTCATGAATGTCCTTACATATACAGTGCAGTGTGTATGTATCTCATGAATTTCCTTATATATACAGTGCAGTGTGTATGTATCTCATGACTTTCCTTACATATACAGTGCAGTGTGTATGTATCTCTCTATGCAGAGAGATTGACCTGAGCTTCCCATTGTCCCCGTCAACATGAAGAAAGCATATGGAACTCAGCATATTGGACATCTGGAAGACAACATGACAAAGACAAAGCCTGTGCAGCTTTCTGTTCTCTGTGGGTTGGAACACAAGGAGTAATTGAGCTTAGTGAGTTTTGCTTCTTTTCTGTTTCTTATTGGTTATTTTATTTGTTTACATTTCAAATGGTATCCCCCTTTCCAGGTTTCTGCTCTGGAAAACCCCTATCCCATGTCACTTCCCCCTTTTCATCTCCCATCCACCTACCCATTCCTCACCTCTCTGCCCTAGCATTACACTACATATACTAGGGGATCAAGCCTTCACAGGACCAGGGGCCTCCCCTCCCATTGATGCCAGATGAGGCAATTTTTGCTGCATATGCAGCTGGAACCACGGGCCCCTCCATAAGCTCTAGCAAGGCCTCTCAGGAGACAACTATATGAAGCTCCTGTCAGCAAGCACTACTTGGCATCAGCAACAGTGTCTGGGTTTGGTGGCTGCATATTGGATGGATCCCCAGGTGAGGCACTCTCTGTGTGGCCTTCCTTTCAGCTTCTGCTCCACTCTATGTCCCTGTATTTCCTTTAGACAGAAGCATTCTGGGTTAATATTTTCAAGATGGATGGGTAGCTCCATCCCTCAACTGGGGGTCATGCCTAACCTCTGGACATGGTCTCTGTAGGTATTCTTTCCTCTTTGTTGGGTATTTCAGCTAATATCATCCAGGTTGGGTCCTGAGAGCCTCTTGTTTTCCTGGCATCTGGGACTTTCTGGTTAACCCCAGTTCCTCATCTCCAATTGCTGCACATCTCTGTTCAATTTCCTGTGGTACATCTCCCTTGACTCCTCCCACACCTGAACCTGCCCCCTCCCTTTTCTCTCTCCCTCTCTCTACCTCCTGTGATTATTTTCTTCCTCCTTCTAAGTAGGACTGAAGCATCCACACGTTTGTCTTCCTTCTTCTTGAGCTTCAATTATATATATTCCATTATAGGTGGTGAGTACATGGTGAAAGAGGAACACTCCTTCAATGCTGGTGGGATTGTAAGCTGGTACAACCACTCTGGAAGTCAGTCTGATGGTTCCTCAGAAAATTGGACATAGTCCTACCTGAGGACCTAGCAATACCACTCTTGAGCATATACCCAGAAGATGCTCCAACATGTAATAAGAAGACATGCTCCACTATGTTCATAACAGCCTTATTTGCAATAGCCAGAAGCTGGAAGGAACCCAGATGTCCCTAACAGAGGAATAGATACAGAAAAGTTGGTTTATTTACACAATGTAATACTACTCAGCTGTTAAAAACAATGACTTCATGAAATTCTTAGGCAAATGGATGGAACTAGAAAATATCCTGAGTGAGGTAACCCAGTCACAAAAGAACACATATAGTATATACACACTGAAATGTGGATATTAGGAAACAAGTTCTGAACAAGTTGTATCCAAGGCTACAACTCATAGATCATATGAAGCTTGAGTTTTGTTTCGTATTCTTTTGTTGGTCCTTCATTCTTCCACTTAGACAAAGTGGTTTTCTTTCTTCTACAGCTTTCCCTTCCTTCTACATAGACAAAGAAAAATGTCTGAAGGTTTTTTGTACTTTCTATTCCAGACTATATTGATGTCTCCCACTTGAACTATGAGATTATATATTTTCCTATAATATCAAAGAAAGTTATGAGGCAAATAACTCCTATCATGTTGTAGCAGAAAAAATTATATGACTCCAAATCACACTCTACTAGTGTATGCAGGGATTGCATTACAAATGCTATCCTAATCCATCAGCATACTCAAAGCTCCTATATCAAGAAACTGACTTAAACTGGTGAGGTTCGGTGTTCAAGAGCACTGGCCTCTCTTTCAGAGAACCCAGGTTCCATTTCCAGTGTGTCTACATGGGGCCCACAACTGGCTGTAACTCTAGTTCCAGGGTATTTTATACTCTCTTTTGGCCTCAATAATCACCAGTCATGAAGGTAGCACACAGATAGACATGCAGGCAAAACACCCATACACATAAAAGATAAGTAAATAAACCATTTTTAAAAATAAAAACTGACTTAAATGCATTGCAAACTCCTTATATGAAAAACAAAAAGAAAATATCCTGTTCTCAGTTTATTCATGGTACACAGTAAATATTAGATATGTAGCTAGGTAATAAATACTTCCTGTTTTACAAATAGTGGATGTTATTTCTTGTAACATATGTTAAGTGTTCACAGTACAAAAACTGCTATAATCTCCAGTTGTTGTTTTTTGAAACACAACATTTTTAGTGAAAATATATTAATTACAAAGAAAAAAAATGTTGGTTTTGTTTTGTATACCCCAAAATAGCATTTCTGGCGCATAGTCTGTGTAACCATTTAGTTTTGTCTCAGTCTATTAAACAATGCAAGCTCTTTATATTGGTGCTGTCTAGACACGAAACTAAAATAAGCCTAGATTCTAGCTTCATTTTCTTATATATCATTTTCCTCTTTCATAAAGAAAAAAGAGTGTCAAGGTATTTCCTTCTGCTAATCCACAGGGACAAGTGGGACTGCACAGCAATATTTTCTTGTAGCTTAGGTGTTCTGGGAAAGATGCCATGTGAATAGTCTGGGTGTGCATTGCCACCTCTGTTCTCAGCACACAAATGACTCATGAGTCACATCTTATCCCAAGATAGCTGATAGGCAAGATAGTTCAATACACTCTGCAAATGTATGGAGAGAGGTACAACTTAAAGATCATGTGCCTCTAATATTGAACCAATAATTCTTGTTCCTAGTTTAGCAAATGTCACTTAAGAGTAGTCTTAAAGGGAAAAAAAGGCCATTCCTGTCAGTATCTTTTTGATGGTAACATCTTGTCACACTGTGGTGATTTGTATATGCTTGGTCCAGGGAGTGGCAGTATTAGAAGAGGAGGTCTTGTTGGAGTAGGTGTGCCTTCTTAGAATAGGTGTGTCACTGTGGGTGTGGGTTTTTAGACCCTCAACCTAGCTGCTTGGAAGTCAGACTTCTCCTAGTTAGCCTTCAGGTGAAGATGTAAAACTCTCAGCATATTCTGCTGCCTGGACACTGCCATGATTCTACCGTGATGGTAGTGGACTGAATCTCTGAAAATGTAAGCCAGCCCCAATTAAATGTTGTCCTTATAAGAATTGTCTTGGTCATGGTGTCTGTTCACAGCAATGAAACCCTACCTAAGACACACACTAAACTAACCTGAGGAAACAAAGTATAGTAGATTTTTACTCTAACAAGGTTTCCAAATCTTGCTGCACATTCTAATCAACTGAGGACCCTTAAAGATGCTGATGCATCTTGGGCTTTCCTAAATATTTCACAGAATATATGAGGAGAAAGCTGGATATTGGGAATTTTTTTTTAAAGTGGCTTAAGTTATAAAGTAGAGCCAACATGGAACACCATTCTCCCAGTCTCCATGCTACTTCACCCTTTTTTTTCTTACCTATCAGTTATCTGCTCTAATTCCTCAATGGAATCCTTGGACATAAGATCAATATTTTAACTTTATAAATACTTATATTTTAGAAACTGATAATTATCTGCTTTACATATAACCTTTCTATGTATGCTCAAGTTTTGATATTTGGTTTCTATTGTCCTCAGAATCCATTAATTCTGGGTTTTAAAGTTTTCTCTGTTCAAACTAGCATCCTTATGAATTCAAATACCCACTTTCTAGTATTCTAGATTGTGACTTGTTGAACGTTATTTTGTCTAAGAATCATTCCTCTTGGATTACTGTGTCAGGAAGATACCATTGAGTGCTACAGTTGATCCTGATGGTGCTAAGCTGCCATCTGTAAGGCATCAAAGAAAGCTGTTCCCTCTTTCCTCAGAGAGCCAGTAAATCAGCCTGTTGTCAGACACTCATTGGGAAACTCTGGACTCTGAACCTTTGCACAAGCTGTATACTTTCCTTGCACCAAACTTCATCTCTATCATCTGAACTTAGGTCTTAAATAACACATCCACAAAGAAACTAGCTCTCAGTCACTTTTCCAAAGTCACCCCATCCTATGACTGCTTACTAGGCAGTCAGTGTTTCTAATCTAGACACCAGACCACATACTCTTATATTCTCTTCTGAGGCAACACATTAATCAAATAGAGAATGTATATGATATGTTTATGCCCTAAATACCTATCACTGTACCTGACACTGTAGATGTATAAAATATTTTAACCTAATAATCAAATTAATTCTTTCATGATAAAAGTATAGAATTTTATGCAGTAACCAATTTCAGTTCTGCTTATGCTAGGACATTTATGTTCACTGCCTAATCTCAAATGACATCACTCATAAAACTTAAACTATAGAAACACTTTGCCATTGCCATAGGGTTTCTTTTGCTGTGATAAAATTCCATTACTATAAGTAGCCTAGGAGAAGTTATTCAGTCTTTTAACTCTCAGGTCAAAATTTATCAATGAAAGAAGTCAGGGCAAGAACTCAGGACTGGAACCTGGAGGCAGAGGCTAAGGTAAAGTACTTAGTTACTGGCTCCTTAAGGCTTAGTCAGGTTTTTTTTTTTTTTTCTTAAATTACTCAGGATATGTGTCCTTCTTACCAGTTGGGGCTTCTTCTGGATATATGCCCAGGAGAGGTATTGCTGGATCCTCCGGTAGTACTATGTCCAATTTTCTGAGGAACCGCCAGACTGATTTCCAGAGTGGTTGTACAAGCCTGCAATCCCACCAACAATGGAGGAGTGTTCCTCTTTCTCCACATCCTCGCCAGCATCTGCTGTCACCTGAATTTTTGATCTTAGCCATTCTCACTGGTGTGAGGTGGAATCTCAGGGTTGTTTTGATTTGCATTTCCCTGATGATTAAGGATGTTGAACATTTTTTCAGGTGCTTCTCTGCCATTCGGTATTCCTCAGGTGAGAATTCTTTGTTCAGTTCTGAGCCCCATTTTTTAAGGGGGTTATTTGATTTTCTGAGGTCCACCTTCTTGAGTTCTTTATATATGTTGGATATTAGTCCCCTATCTGATTTAGGATAGGTAAAGATCCTTTCCCAGTCTGTTGGTGGTCTTTTTGTCTTATAGACAGTGTCTTTTGCCTTGCAGAAACTTTGGAGTTTCATTAGGTCCCATTTGTCAATTCTCGATCTTACAGCACAAGCCATTGCTGTTCTGTTCAGGAATTTTTCCCCTGTGCCCATATCTTCAAGGCTTTTCCCCACTTTCTCCTCTATAAGTTTCAGTGTCTCTGGTTTTATGTGAAGTTCCTTGATCCACTTAGATTTGACACATGCTCCACTATGTTCATAGCAGCCTTATTTATAATAGCCAGAACCTGGAAAGAACCCAGATGCCCCTCAACAGAGGAATGGATACAGAAAATGTGGTACATCTACACAATGGAGTACTACTCAGCTATTAAAAAGAATGAATTTATGAAATTCCTAGCCAAATGGATGGACCTGGAGAGCATCATCCTGAGTGAGGTAACACAATCACAAAGGAACTCACACAATATGTACTCACTGATAAGTGGATACTAGCCCAAAACCTAGGATACCCACGATATAAGATACAATTTCCTAAACACATGAAACTCAAGAAAAATGAAGACTGAAGTGTGGACACTATGCCCCTCCTTAGAAGTGGGAACAAAACACCCATGGAAGGAGTTACAGAAACAAAGTATGGAGCTGAGATGAAAGGATGGACCATGTAGAGACTGCCATATCCAGGGATCCACCCCATAATCAGCTTCCAAATGCTGACACCATTGCATACACTAGCAAGATTTTACTGAAAGGACCCAGATGTAGCTGTCTCTTGTGAGACTATGCCGGGGCCTAGCAAACACAGAAGTGGATGCTCACAGTCAGCTAATGGATGGATCACAGGGCTCCCAATGGAGGAGCTAGAGAAAGTACCCAAGGAGCTAAAGGGAACTTCAACCCTATAGGTGGAACAACATTATGAACTAACCAGTACCCCTGAGCTCTTGACTCTAGCTGCATATGTATCAAAAGATGGCCTAGTCGGCCATCACTGGAAAGAGAGGCCCATTGGACACGCAGACTTTGTGTGCCCCGGTACAGGGGAACGCCAGGGCCAAAGGGGGGGAGTGGGTGGGTAGGGGAGTGGGGGTGGGTGGGTAAGGGGGACTTTTGGTATAGCATTGGAAATGTAAATGAGCTAAATACCTAATAAAAAAAAAATGAAAAAAAAAAAAATTACTCAGGATAACTACCCAATGTTGGAGCTACCCATAGTAGTCACCATCAACCATCAATTTAAAAAGATCGTGCCACAAGATTTTCTATAAGCCAATCTGCTGGAGGTTTTTTCTCAAGTGAAGTTCTATCTTCCCAAATGACTTTGGCTTGTGAAAAATTGACATAAATGTAGCTACTACAGCCAAATTTCACTTAACAACTGTATTAAATCTCAAACTAATATGCAACACATTTTCTATCATGAGCACCTATAGGGGAATATAGAGGACATAAAATTAAATTGAGGATTGTTTGTATATGAAAGGAAGGAGATAGAAGAAAAAGAAGGGTACAGGAAAGGAAAAATATTGGCAAATTATATTGTATGCAATTAGTAAAATTCTGTAAGGATACTCCTTGTATCATTTGTTTGTGCAATATTTTCATAAAAACTAGAAAAGATAATTTGTGGAGCTATACTGAAGATCTAGAACGATGATATATTGTGTTTTGTTTTGGTTTGGTTTCTTTTGTTATGTTTTGGTTGGGTGGAGAAAGGTATCTCTATGTAGCTCTGGCTGCCACAGAGCTCACTTTGTAGGACACACTGAACTTGAACTCACAGAGATTTTCCTTCCTCTACCTCCCAAGTGCTGGGATTAAGGGTTTGTGCCACTAAACCTGGCAACCATGATACATATTAATCATATCTCACAGCACACTCTCCTCCTAGTCTTAACTCTGATAAACTGCTACTAATGGAGTTTGGAATCAAAGTCACTTATATTTCCAAAGACCTTCTCCAAGTGGTAATATTAATAACACTGCCTCTCTGTAATTAAATATCGCTTAGGGAAAATATTTTTTATTTTTTTATTAGGTATTTTCCTCATTTACATTTCCAATGCTATCCCAAAAGTCCCCCATACCCACCCCCACAATCCCTTACCCACCCACTCCCCCTTTATGGCCCTGGCGTTCCCCTGTACTGGGACATATAAAGTTTGCAAGTCCAATGGGCCTCTCTTTGCAGTGATGGCCGACTAGGCCATCTTTTGATACAAATATTTTTTTTTATTTTAATGCTGCAGATTTATTGGAACATTCTCTAACTGTTTCAATGCATACTAGTTATGCATATAATTTTTTTTCTTTTTATAATTTAATTTTTTTAATTATTCACTTTGTATCTCATTGTATACCTCCCAGTCACCCCTCCCACAATACTTCTACCATCCTCGTTCCCTTCTACTCTGAGTGGATGGGGTCCCCCTAGCTATCTCCACTCCTTGGCACTTCAAGTTTCTTCGAGGCTAGGAACTTCTTATCCCAATGAGGTTAGACAAGGCAGTCCAGCTAGATGAACATATCCCACATACAGGCAACAGCTTTGGGGACAGCCCAAATCCAGTTGTTCAGGACCCCAATGAAGACCAAGCTGCACATCTGCTACATAGGGAAGGCCTAGGTCCAGCCTGTGTGTGTTCTTTGATTGTTGGTTCAGACTCTGAGAGCTCCAAAGGTCCAGGTTAGTTAACTCTGTTGGTCTTTCTTTTGGACTTTAATCCATCTTTCTTTTTAAAATACATTGACAAAGCAACTTAAGGGGGAAAAAGTTTATTTGACTCACAGATCCAAGTTGCAGTTCATCATTGCTAGGAAACCAAGTAGACTTGAACTTGAAGCAGCCAAATTTATAACAACCATGATCAACAGTGAAGAGGAGTGAATTACTGCACAGGAGTTTTTGCTTAGCTTGCTTTGCCTACATTTACACAGTTTCTAATGCCCTGCCTAGAGACTAATACTGTCTACAGTGGGCAGGTCTTCTACCTCAAATAAGGCAATAAACTTAATGTCACATATACATATCCAGATGCAAATTTACTCTAGATAATACTTCATTAATAGTCCCTTCACTGAGGACTCTAGATTGACTCAAGTTAACAGCATTAAGCATTAAAATAATCTTCTTTTTTATTGTGTAAATGTTATTAAATAATGTTAATATCCAGTTTCTAAACTATGAAAAAATCTGAACTATGAGAGAGAAATATCTCTTATAAGACTTCCTTGGCTCTCGTGAAAGCAGGTAAATACATAAATAGCTGCTCAGATTGGTGTCTAAGTGAGGAGATAAATATTGGACAATCTTATTCAGTTTCCTACCCTCCATAATAGATTTAGAAGATAGACAACATTCTATAGATTTCTAGAAAAATAATTTAAAATAAAAAAGATTGTGCTGGTTAGTTTGAATTGTCATTTGACCCAACAAAGAATCACTACGAAAGAGAATCTGAGTTGAATAAATATGTAAATTAGGTTGGTTTTTAGTCATGTCTGTGGAAGAATGTCTTAATTGTTAATTGATATAGGAAGACCAAGTCCAACACAAGAAACACCATTTCCTGTGCTGGGCCCTGACATATCTAAGTGAAAAGATCAAGCAAACAAGTATAGATTTATTCTCTCTGAGCTAACTATGATTGTGACATAACTAATGCTTGATTTTCAGAAAATGATGGTCTATTGTTGGAGTTTGTCAAAAGACCCTCACTCACAAAGACCATAGAGATCACCATTGCTACAAACCACAAAAGGATTTTTTTTTTTTTTGATACAACATGTTGGGGACCGCCCTCTCAGCTTGCAGGGCAGAGGAGAGACCCAGAACAAAGAAATAACACACTCTTTATACCTTTGTAAGGGGCAAGCTGAAATGGGCAACAGGGTAGCTGGCTTATTTTCATTGGTGTAGCAAGTAACCTTTTCAGGCATTGCTTGGTTTGCATAGTGACTACCTCTACTCACTGTGCTTGCCCTCACGGTGGGTTATTGTGATTTGGTCAGCAAAGCAATAATACATTTTGAACTTATGGGTCAGCTATTAATGTCACAGCTATTAACATCACAGCTATCAACAAAGCCAGGGCAGTTTGTGGCTTTTTTTCAGAATTCAGTGTGGGTTGGGGGTAAGAGAATTCTTCTGAGAACTGTTATTTTTGTTATGGCTATTC